>NC_084835.1:62210875-62529089 GCF_033115175.1 Lepus europaeus | reverse complement strand
CCTGTTCATGTTCTGGCTACCCCACTTCCCATCCAGCTGCCTGGTAATGGCCTGGGAAAGCAGCGGAGGATAGCCCAAATACTGGGTCCTCTGCACCCATGTGGGAGACCCAGAGAAAGCTCCTGGCTCCTGGCTCCTGGCTTCAGATTGGCCCAGCTCTGGCCATCACAGCCATTTGAGGAGTGACCAGTGGATAGAAGAACTCTCTTTCTCTCTCTCTCTCCCTTTAACTCTGCCCTTCAAATAAATAAACAAATCTTTAAAAAAGATAAACATCATATATCAATAAATAGGAAAAAGCTAATCACCAAATAATATATGATTTTATATTGGATAACAAAATGTAAATTATATTCAAAATAAATCTATGAAGGATTTATTAACAATGTTTATTAATTTTAATTTTTTACCTCATGAAATTTTGGGATTTTTAAAAAATGAACATAGACATATGTTTGAAACCCAAAATAATAAATACTTTAAAAAAATGCAATTTTCCAGCAGGCCATCCCACAATCCCAAAGACATCCCCTGGTGTGGGGCAATGCACTGGTCCAATAATGATAGCTGTTTGATGCACCAAGGAGCTTAGCTGTAGCTGCTCTGTTTCCAGGCTCTCTTTGCTTACATGAGCCGATCTTTCATCACTAATGCAAATTCATTTTAATTAGCCTTTTCCAACTTGTGTTCAAGAAGCAGATTCTGTTTTGTTCTCTGAGGAACATTTACTGAGTAAAGTTAAAAACCCAAGATGCCACTGCAAAGATGCCCAGTTTCATGCCAGAGAAGGCCATGTATTGTCACATGTCTGCATTCTCGAGCTATGTGACTTAACAGAAGGCACAAAGGACAATTACCACTGGTCATGTCTTCCTTATAGCACTCAATGGGCTTACCTGTAAACCTCGAGATTAGTAAGACAAATTCCAACTTCACTCCTGTCAACTGCACCACCAAACATAGTTTTAATATAACCATGCTTTGTTTCACAGATTTACTTAACTATGAAGTAATTTAAACTTTATGTCACTCAGTCTTATTTTTATACATTCTATGGAATAGGAAAGAGAGTTGAATCCCTAAGAATTATACTGAAAAATGATGAGTAGCTTTAAAAAAACTTCTTATTATAAATGCTAGCATATATATTGTGAGTAAAGTGCTTTTTAAAACAAAGTTGATTACAAGTAAAAACTACAAACATGCCCAAGGTCTTAACAACAGAAACTCCCTGTGCACGGGGACATCTGTGAGCACCACCTCCAAAGGCTCAGAGTTTCCCCTCAAGAGGAAACGGAAAACACATTTTTGCCCATTCTTCTTTTAAAAAAAGAAAAGAGAAAGACTCCTAATGAATGAAGGCATTATTCATTTAAATCTATGCCCAGACCAAAAAAGAAGAAAGATAAGGACTTGGAAATTATGCTGAGATTTACATGCCTAAGAAAAATAAAGGAAATTTCGTTACCATAAAATGTCACTGTGGTAACATATTTACTCTCATTATTTTGTTTCATCCAGGCTAGAACCAGAGCAAATGAGCTTAATGATAGTAATGGGGATTAGACCAATATGAGGAAGAATGAATTTGGGTGACAAAAGGCTAGTCTAGGAAATAAGTGCTGATTGCAGCACCTGGGAATTTCTGTGGCCCCCTCGTGTCATTCTAAAGGCCCTGGCAACTGTGCTCTGCCCCAGTCCTCGCTTTTTGACATTACTGCCGTCTCTGCTGCCGCAGACCTGGAAATCGCAATGTCTAAATTAAAGAGCGCAGTGAAGGCAGCAGTACGTGCAAGCATATGGGCAGAAACCTTTCTAAGAGATGCAGGGAAGAGCCAGTGCACACTGAGTAAGCTGGGAGAGATGCCATCGTTCACACCCTGCCAATGCATTTTGCTACTGGTATTTTCTATTTCTGTCAGGATGCGCCTCATTACTACTCTTACTATGAGAATGGCAAAACTGTGTATCTGTTTTAACAGGAACATATACATAATTACTCTGTGAATATATTTTCAAAAGTGTCAAAATATGAATTAAAACACTGACACTTTTTTTTAAGGTTTCTTATATGGTTCCAAAACATGTTGTTTACAGAATTTGGGCTTAGTGCAGCGGATGAGAACATTTGTATGCAGCAGTTACTAAAATATCAGCTATTTATCTTACTGAAAGCAAGCTTCAGCTCTGGTGATATTAAAGGGAAGTTATTCTGGTGAGGGAGAAACATGCAAGCGCGTGAAGAGTTCCAAGCCACTGGACTGCCCTCCGTGTTTTGAAGAAAAGGCCCTCAGCTGATGTGGCTGAGATGGAAGCAAGAGCTCCACCCACTGGAATCAGCTGTCCAGCATTGGCCAAAGGCTGCACAGCCCTTTTCTTCTGATACTCATTTGCTGTTAAAGTCAAGCAGATCCCTGAATTGGATAGGAAGTGAAGTATCACCAAATTGTACTAATGTGCTGCTCTTCTGCCCAAGTTTGCCACAAACTCCTGAGTTTTCCTTTTCTCAAGAAAGTAAACAGATCTACCATGTTCTGAAAGATACCATAGAACTAATAGGCAGAAGACACAGGATACACATCACAAATTACCACTGTTTTCACCTGACCAAATCAAACACTCTGCACTATCATAACATAGCCAAGCAAATACTTTTTTCTCATCCACTACAATACAACCTAACCCCAACATTCTGCCCATATTGAGCATTCGGAGGAGACAAACTAACTCAAGGAAACTATACAGTTCTTTTTCCTACAGTCCAACAAATCCATCAGCTCTGATGGTTAAACATTTTCCCCAATAACCCTGTCCCTAATGAGATGCATTTTCCAGTTTCCCAACAGTCATGGTTTCCCTTCATGGCCTCCGCAGATGGCAGAGCAACAGAGTCAACCAATTAGACTCTAACTTCAGCAGGCTTGGCTGAGTCCTGTCATGAGAGGAGGCCAGACACCACAGAGTCTAGTCTTTTCACTTTAAAAATTAGAAAATTATCGTTTAGAGGACTAAAGCGACAGAATGAATGATTCACAGGGTTGGAAGCAGGGCAGTGTCTTGACTTCTAATCAGTTTCTTTCCACCATTCTCTACTGCAAAGATAAAACTGAACAAACAGAGAAGACATTCTGAACAACAAAAAGTATATTCTGCAGTTTTGCTAATGTTTGTTTTTTTTACCTCTGAAGAGATTATCCAAGTCAATATCTTCTTTTCCTTTGATTTTCAAACTCTTTGCCTGCTGTACAAGTCTGGGCAAAGAACAGAAATAAAATCTAGATTCATTATCCTGTGAAGTAGAAATAAATCATGATAGCAGTACAAATTTAAATAGAAACCACAGGGTAAACAATGGATTAGCAGCTAGCTACTCTGCTGCACACAGCCTTGGTAGAATTTTTCTTCAGTTTAAGACTTTAAAAAATATACTTTTGCACAGAAACTCTGACTTTTAAAACTGAAACTTGACTGTTTTTCCTCATTCATTTCAGCAAAACCTTTCTAGAATCCTCTGGCGATCACCTCTTCAGATCCTGAGACTATTGAGGATGGGGTGATGCTGTGGTAGATGGGTAAATAATAATTGCTACTGATTTTAATGCTTATTATTTTAATCACAAGATTATAGACATTGTACTCAAACAACTCTATGAAGTAATTTAGTTACATTGCTGAATGTCAGAGAATTAATTAACTTTTAAAATGTTGCAGTATTCAGTAAGACCTAATTTTGTAACTTTCATCATGGAACCTTATTAAAACTTGAGGTTCATACTTTATAATGAATAGGGAACTTTCTAAAATGAAACTTTTCTAGGAGAGCTAATTACCTGGTAATTAATTTTAGGTAGACAAACCTGAGATAATTAAGTTATCTGTATATATTTATGATTTTAATGAGATTCTAATACCTTGCTTTGCACGTGTTCTCATTTGCAACTGGAAAGCAACTCTCACTTTATGTTCACTGACAAGTCCCAGAGTTGAACAAGTAAGGACAGTTTTTGTTGCAGGTGAGGAAGTGGATTCAGTGACCAAACCCCTACCTAGAAACCTACATGACTTGGGCATGAATTGTGGTAATTTTATGGACGTGTTATTTAAGTGTGTATGTCACAGTCAAAGTATATTCTATCTGCCTCTTCATCATTAAGACATTGTATTTGAAAGGCAAGAAAGTGAGGAAGCATTCTGGTTGAAATTCTGTCTCTAGAACTCACAGTAGGTCGCGGATAATCTATGGCACAATGGAGAAACAGTGCACCTAGCGTGGGAAAACTGGAGTCCCACTCAGGCCCCAGGCCACAGGTGTGTGGTCCTAGGTGGGTGATGAAATGCTCCTAGTCTTCCAATCCAGAAAATGGAAAGCACTTGCCTCACTGGGTTGTTTTGAGTAATCATATATATATATATATATATATATATATATATATATATACACACACACACACGCATACACACACACATATATATATAAGTAAACAACTTAAAATGACTTATCATAGGCATGTATAAAAATGTGTGGACTATTTTTATAATTCAATATGTATAATTTTATTATATTTTTTCATTATATCTATTCTACATACAGATAGGGATCTAATCAGGATCTGTTAACATTCTGTTGGGAATGTATCTACAGAAAGAGGACTCAAAGTTAGGCAGGGAGCACCCGGTGGGATGGAGCTGGTCAGTACAGGATGCTGGGAGGTACCACCACATGAACGGAACAGCAGCATAGCCATTTTGCAAAGAATAAGATGGAGAAAAGGAAGAACAAGTTTAACTCTGCCTACAAATTTTTGGCAAATCCTTGGGAACTTTCACTCAATTTTACAAATTTTATGAAACTTTGAGTTGACTTTCAAACCATCCTAAAGCATCCCTCAGTAACATATGCCATTGAAGATCTCAATTTTATTTTACAAAATTAAAATATAAAAGCTAGCCTGTCTTAGGTTACTTTGATGAGGATTTTAAAAATTTTTAAATAAATTGAATAAATTTATTGAGTGGTGCTTTTATTTTTAATGCCAGGTGCTGCAGTTAATCCTGGGTGTGTGATGGTGCTGTTTTACCCCTGAGCAGCTGAGTCTTGAAGGCTCCATGAGGTAGGCACCTCCCAAAGACTCCCAGCCACTTCCCTTGGCTTAGCCTCATTTCAATCTCAAAAACTCTGGTAGGCAGGAATAGTGCTCTCACTTCACAAAGAGCTGACTTTGCCCAAGTTGGTCACATAGTGACTCAGAGCTGGAGCCAGGATACCAATTCAAGCCTTCACATTCCAAATTCAGAATGCCTCTGCCACACTCATCATCTTTCAGTAAGGTAGGGCTCACCCATTATTTACAGGGACATTGATAAGGAGAAGTCACAGACAGAACAGAAAGGGACAGTCAGTAATGCTCCCAAGGGCTGAAGGGAGGACATGGCTTGGTGTAGGCTCCAAGCTGGGGTGCTCTGCAGAGGACTGGGGAGGAGTGACTGATAGGTTTCTAAAGGCCTAGAGAATTCGGGTGGGTGAAAAGAAGGAACTGGAATAGAATGAGCATGAGAAACATGAGAGGGGAGAAGTGTTCGGGGGATCTGAATAAGCAAATCAATGGATTTGGCTGAAGCATCTGTACTGTGAAAGTAAAGGTGACCTTAACCAAGAAGGTTGGAGCCGAGCTGCAGAGGGCCTTTCATGCTGTTCCCAGGTGTTTGGACTACATCTCATGGACAGCAGAGAAAGCCACTGGAGTGTCTGAATCTTGAAAGTATTTTCTCACAGCCAATAAAATGTCTGGAGATCACTAGGCCAGTAAGGTGCCAAAGAAGCACATTTTGTTTCTAATTTAGCTAAAAAGGTCTAAGTCTCCAGAGGTTTCGACTTCACCAGTAATTCTTCCTGAAGCTTAGTCCACACCCTTCATATAGCCATAGTTCCAGGCACCCTAACCAACATTCAAAGTCTTTCGTTAATGGTACTGCTGCTACAACAGCAAGTGTCAAGCTGTCTGTCTAGCTCTACCAGATTCATTCCATTAAGGAACATACATGATCCAGAGGTGAAACTTGCCACTTATAACTGATAGTCTCTGCTCTCTGCTGTTTTTCCACTTGCTTACTATTTTGCTATTCTAAGTTGGAAGAAGGGCTGCATGTTCTCTGAACTTCTTCCTAGGTTTCTCCTTGATAGCAGGGCAGTATCAATGGCTACCATGTCTGTGCTCATTAAGTGCAGGGCCCTGAACTTCATGCCTAACAATAAGGAATTCATATTAATAAAAGACAGAGAAGTCAAGGAGTTTGTTCAAAGTAGAAGAACCAGAATTTGTATTTGACTCAGGTTCATCTAGCTGCTGCAACAGGAGTTGGTGAACTCTAGCCCATGAGTCACATTTTGCCTATCACCCACTGTTTTAAATGGTGTTTCATGTGCAGCTACTGGCACTGGTTTCTGTAGCATCCTTGTGTGTGATCACTACTAGCCTGAGGTGAGAAACTGTTAGCAGATACTGTATGGCCACCCAAACCCAAGCTATCTAACCTGGCTCTTCACAGGAAAGGTTTGCTGACCCTGTTCTAGAAAGTTTCCTATAGTCAAAATGCTCTGGGCACATCAGGGTTTTGGTCTAGGCCTGTAACAAGCTTTCCTATGGGAAGGGCAGAGAGCCCTAAAGGTGAAGGGTATGGTCCTCGAAAAGGCAGAGGTTGGGGAGAATTAGCCACAGGATGTGGTGTGGGATGAAAAGTGGGCCTGGAGAAAAATGGTGAGGCCTATAAAAGCTCTGTTTCCCGATGTGTATGTATGTTTGGATTCATGAACCTACTTCAAGTGAGATTCTGTCAACCTAAAGGAATCATACAGTATGTTCAGTTTGTAAATAACAAATAAACATTTTAAAATACAGCACTACAGGGGCTGGTGGTGTGGGACAGAGGCTTAAGCTACTGGTTGTAACACTGGCATCCCATATCAGAACGCTGGTTGGAGTCCCAGATGCTCTACTTCCAATTCAGCTCTCTGCTAATAAACTTCAGAAGATAGAAAATGATGGCCCAAGGCCAGCACCATGGCTCAATAGGCTAATCCTCCCCCTGCGGTGCCGGCACACCAGGTTCTAGTCCCGACTGGGGCGCCGGATTCTGTCCCAGTTGCCCCTCTTCCAGGCCAGCTCTCTGCTATGGCCCGGGAGTGCAGTGGAGAATGGCCCAAGTGCTTGGGCCCTGCACCCACATGGGAGACCAGGAGAAGCACCTGGCTCCTGGCTTCGGATCAGCGCAATGCGCCGGCCATAGCGCACTGGCTGCAGCAGCCATTGGAGGGTGAACCAATGGCAAAAGGAAGACCTTTCTCTCTGTCTCTCTCTCTCTCACTGTCCACTCTGCCTGTCAAAAAAAAAAAAAAAAAGAAAGAAAATGATGGCCCAAGTGTTTGGGCTCCTGCCACCCACATGGGAGACCTGGATGGAGTTCCTGGCTCCCTGCTTTGGCCTTGCCCCAACCTGGCCCATGTGGCCATTTGGGAGTGACCTAGCAGGTAGAAGATCTCTCTGTCTCTCTCTGTCACTTTAACTTTCTTTCTTTCTTATTTTAAATTTATTTGACAGAGTTAGATAGTGAGAGAGAGAGACAGAGAGAAAGGTCTTCCTTCCATTGGTTCACCCCAAAATGGCCGCTATGGACGGAGCTATGCTGTTCCGAAGCAAAGAGCCAGGTGCTTCTTCCTGGTCTCCCACGCGGGCGCAGGCACCCAAGCACTTGGGCCATCCTTCACTGCCTTCCCAGGCCACAGCAGAGAGCTGGACTGGAAGAGGAGCAACCGGGACTAGAATCAACACCTATATGGGATGCCAGTGCCGCAGGTGGAGGATTAATCAAATGAGCCACGGCGCTGGCCCCTGTTACTTTAACTTTCAAATAAATAAATAAATCTTTTTAAAGTGGCAGTATAAAGCATCAGTATGATAAACATGTGGACTTCAAAAAGTAAATGGAAAATGATGGGAGACCAGGATGAAGCACCTGGCTCCTGGCTTCAGATCAGCGTAGTTCCTGCCGTAGCCAAAAAATAAAAAAAAAAAAAAGAAAAAAGAAAAAAGAAAAGAAAAAGAGAAGTTGATTTGGGTACAGTTTTTTTTAAAATCTATACATGCAGGAAAGTAGTTTTCTAAAAGTTCATGGAAAATTAACATTAAAGAAAAGCTAAGCATGGCATTTGGAAAAATTTTTTAAAGATTTTTTTATTTATTTGAAAGGCAGAGTGACAGAGATGGGGGGAAAGACAGATCTTCTATCCACAGGTTCACTCCCCAAATGGCTATGAAATAAATTTTTAAAATTCCATTTTCTGTGGACTTTTGGAAATACTCTTGTGCATATGAACTAGTTTGTTTTGTCAATATAAGAGGGATGGTAGAGGAAACTGCCTATCAATGAGGGAGCAGGCTGAATGAGTTCAAATGTGTCTACACTATGGAATAGGACCCTTTTGTCAAAAATAATGCACAGATCCATTTGTGTTGATGTAGCCATTTATCAATGGCATACTGCTATATCCAAGATAACACACTGCAAATGAACACAAGCTAGAGATGTGTGTGCATGTGCACAGGCCTGTATAGACATGGACATACAAAGGGTGGACAGCACATGACAATCTGTGAGCACCAGGAACCTCAGAATACAGCATTGGTGCTGAGGAGTAGGGAAAGGGAAACCATTCATAGCTCCACATCACTTGAATGATGAAGGTGGGCACTTACTCACATTTTTACATGCACACAGGTTATGCTGTTTCATAAAAGGTGGATATTATTAAAGTCTTTCAATTTTCCTTTTTACTCATCTATATTTTCTAATTTTCTTATAACAAACAAGTATCTCTTTAGTAATGAGAAATAAAAATCATGATAAGTGTCTCAACTTTACTACTTACAATGAACAGGAAGTAATTATCTTAGAGCCAAGTTAGGTATGTAGAAGAAAAAACAGCATCTGCTGGTGCTCGTGCAGCAGAGGTTTGTTTTCCTGGGTGCAGGAACACTCACACTTCCTCTCTGCAAGGAACCACGGAGACTGTAGGACACACTGTCCCTCTGCATTTCATTACTAAGGGCCCACGCCAAGGCAGGAATCCAGAAACCCAGAGATGCACAATAAATCATAAAATGCCTCATGAGAATCAGCTCAGAAAAATATTTTTATGACCCCATGCATGCATACATTGGTTATTTCACAACTTTTCAGCAAAAGTCTAAGTGTGTTTGGGAAATACAAGACATTTTTCATTGAGGTGTCAAAGGGTGCAGGATGGGTGGAGCCTGGGGAGAGCCACACTCTTTGCTCTCATTACAGTTTCTCTTTACACTCCAGAGTCAATGGATTGACTGTGACACAATGCACTTCATGCTCTATTTCAAAATAGTCAACTGAAACATTTTTCCCCACAATGGTTTGTACCTGCTTATGTTTTCCAGGCTTCGTGATGGGTAACTGTTGAGGACGTCCTCAGTGTGACCCTCATCACCTCATTGTTACTTCCTTCCTGGCACCTGTCACAACTTGTGATTTTCTTTTCATTCATGACTTCCTGTCTTTTTCCCTCTTCCATTTCTGTTTAGTCACCTCCATGTCTCCAATGCCTAACACACTACTTTGCAACAGTAGAAGCTTCACACATACTTGTTAAACGAATGAGTGGTGCTACAATGAATGAATCAACTACACCCTACTGTTACTCACTAACTTGGGTGGTTTTCTTATCACTGCATAAAAACTTGATAGGGATAGGGAGTTCTGTTTTGTCTACTGCTGTGTCCCTGGAGTTTGGAGCAGAGTCCTTCTCAATATTTACTCAATGAGTCAATGTTAAATGAGCGAATAAATATGTCCAACTTCAGGACCTGGCAATGGCCATGATCCTGAATTCATCAAGTCAAGTGTTACGCAGCTCTCCAAAAGTCCAAATCCAATTCTGCTCTGACTGAATCGTACTTCCAGGGTAGGCAGTGGTATGGCCTAGTGAGAAGAGCTACGCCGTAGGAGTCAGAAAGCTCAGAGATGCCACCAACTAGAGAGTTAATGAAGGGACTCAATTCCTTTTCTTTGCTTTCCTTTTTTCTCCTTGGGATAAACTGAATTAATCTTGAGTCCTTTCCTACTATTAATCTTGCAGGTGGTTGTACCTGGCTAGAGGCTCCTCAGAATCTGATTGAAGGCGAAGAGCAGAAGGGAGCTTCTCTAAATGCCCTTGGAGTTTCCTGTTCAGCCACGATCCCATTCAGGTCCAGAAGGATCCTGAGTCGTCCTGGTGTTTTGATCAGTGTTTGTTTATTAGTAGACTTAATTTGCTTTCTGATGCTGAGTGTTATACTAAATAAATAAAGGTCTAAACTCTTATATTCAGTGGGGAAGACATGTAACACACACAGCTAATACTGATCCACTGCAAAACTTTAAAATAGTATTTTTTATAAAAACAGAAAAAATATATAGAACTATTATTTCAATCATTTCTACTATGTGGCAGGCCTGGTCATATATCTACACCCATATCAATGTGTCTATCTTCACAATCTTATATAAGCCTCACATTCATGTCCATTTTAAAGGTAAAAGATTCAGATTCTAAAAGGAAAATGAAATTATATTAGCTGAATCAATCAACTTAGACATACTAAGACTCTATATAATGTGAACAATAATGCAGAAAAAAGCCAAAGCATAATGAACATTGGTCCTTCTCTTTAGCAGCCTACAATCTTCTTGAGAAGACACCCACACAAAACAAGGATTCAAACAGAACATGCAGGAAGTCACATATAGAAGCTACCAATGTGTAATACAACACCAAAGGTCAGTGGGATGCTGGGAGCAAGGGATGGACTATCTCTTACTTGACACTATCCCAGTGCCTACCACTGTCTCTGCAAGCAGTGGTTGCTCAAAATCTATTTAGCTTGAGTGCCTACCAAGTGTCAGGCATTATATTGTTATAAATATAGAGACCTGTAAAACACAATCTCTACTTTCAAGAAGCTAAACAGGTTGGGAGTGTTGTAGAAAACTCTAGACAGAGATAAGCCTTGGGGAAGGGAGGAGACTGAGGCAGGAATAAAGGATGGATAAAGGCTGGCAAAGAAGGCTTCCAGGTAGGCATCGATGAACTGTGGATGAGAATGGGAGCAAATGGGGACATGGAGCAGCTTTAGCCCCAAAGCAGGGACTTCATGTGGGAAGAAGAGGAGGAAGGCCTGATGGATTAAAGAAAACTTATTTACTAACTGGGAGGTTAATATGTGGAACAACTAACTAATACAATTATAATTCTGAAAATGGCCCTCATGGAAGGTATTTATGCTGTAGCTAATTTGAGTAGTTTCCACTACTCAACCTAGTTAGCTCATGGCATTGCAATTTATTATCAGAATCATTAAGGAACTATTCCACTACATGCCATTCCCTCTGATTGCCATAATTTTCCTCAGCCATCTTTATTACCAGTAAAGACCTTCATGAAGTAAATAAAATTTATCATATGCAGGCATCAGGAAAAACAAAGCAAACTTTAATTAGACATTTTCCTTAGATTTTCTTAATAGCAATGATTGGATATCACAGATATTTTAATGAATGGTGGTGCTATTAATTGTGTGAATTTGAATATTATATTGAACCCTGCTTTTGAGAGGCAAAACCCAAAAAGATTATTAAAGAACATTTATGTGGGTGGGAAAAGTCTGAAAGAAAAGTCCTCCTCAGGCCTGAGGCAAAGAGCTAAATAGAGGTGGGAGACAATTGCATCCCAAAGTAATTTTATGATGAAAATGTCTTAATGACTATAATTTTATTCTCCTGTTGCAGATAGATGCCTTTAGTATATTACAATGAAATGTGTTCACAAAGGAAAATCCGGTATTATTTATAGTATAAATAAGGATAGACACTTCAAGGAAACTATGGTAAGCTTCTTCCCCTTTAGTAGTTTTCACAAAATAAGAAACAAATACATCACAAGATGACCCTGGGAATCACAGAAAGAAGTAAAACATAACATAAATATAAATCCAGCCAGTCCTCCTCAAAAACAAAAACTGTCATTCTCCTGCTGGCCTAGTACAGTGGACACATGTGTGCAATTTGGAATCCTATAGTGCTGGATTCAAATTCCAATTTTTCCACTGCTGATTTATGTGATTTTGGACACTTTGCCCAAACTCTCTGAATTTTCAGGTGCTAAGGGAAAAAATCAGAGTAAGAAAACCCACTGCACACACCTTATTGTGAAGATGCAATGAAATCAAGATAATGTATATAAATTGTGTAGCACATTGGTTACCCAAAAGAAGTGTGCAATATTACAGGAAAGCACTTAGTTATTGTTGATACTTCTGGTGTTATAATTGCTTTATTGGACTTAGAAACACTAGATTTAATCATAAGATCCATATTTGAGTCTCAGATCTGTAAAATGTCTCTATCTCCTTGCCTATAACCAACAACACAATGATAACAATAATGTGTCCTCTGCCTGAAGTGCAAGATGATGGGAAGCTGCAAAGATCATGGTTGCAAAAACTATAAACTGTAAGGCAAATTAAAGTATCCTCCACACACACTCCAAAGCACATACCCAAACAAAAGGAACCCAAGTATAGGGTCACTGCCTCCACCTAATACACTGTGAATATAAACTCACTTTATCAGCACAAAGAACACAATCTCTTAACTTCTGGAAGCATAAAAAGGTTAGAAAAAGTACACACACACACACACAGTCCAATAATAGTGACCTGTCATGAGTCCAAATTTGGAGAGTTAGCTTAAGATGCATGTCTGACTGTTTTGGAGGTAAATCTTGCAAGCATCTAGTAGTACATAATCTATTCTAATTTAAATAATGATGCTCTCCTTGAAAATGTGAACATAAACAGAATATTTCCACTACTAAATCATGCAGTGGAGCCATCAGTTTACTAGTAACTGCCACCCCACCCCCAAAGATTAATATGGGAATAAATATACATTTTAAAAATAATCACAAAACTGGAGTGCAGTTAAGGAAAAGACAAAATTCTTTAAATTGCTGAGCAGTGTCTAATTGATTCTGGAAGAATGTCAAAGCAGAGTTAATTTTATATTTTGCACTCAAATGGTAAGAAGTCTGGAGATTCTGAGGTGGCAAGTGCTGCTTGTATAAGCAATTACACAAGCCTGGCCCAGAGCTTATGCTCCATGAATTGTCTGGAGGCCAGTGGAAAGTGTAGCTCCAATTTTCAACAATTAAAACACCACTCCTGTCCTTAAACAGGAGACAGGAAAAAAAATTACCTCTTCTCCACATGTGAAAAAGAAGAGATGGAATTTAAATATTTGCCACCTGGATCTGATTTCAAAAGCAAAGGTTTGGGAGAGAGAAAGGCAGTCCCAGCCGAGGACTGTAATACATTGGGAGGACACTTAGAAGGGATGCTATCTGTGCACTATTGGTCTACGGATGAGGGCTCTTCACAAAGTTCATGGAAAAAAAATCCACTTCTCCATGTCCTTTCTGAAGGACCCCTCACACTATTCCTTGTTCTCCTTTTTCCTCACCCCAGAATTCAAGCCAGGATGTCATGGAGTTGGGGGTAGCAGAGGGCATGGCGCAGATTTAAACTGGGCCAGACTTCTAATATTAAGTAGTCAAACATTACTACAATGATTGGCTGGGGAAAGAAATGAAAGGGACTGGAGTGCAAGGATGGCTTTGGTTTGGGGCTTTCAAAGTAAAAGGCAGCATGAGGATTCATGATGTGCACAGTACAACCCCTGTTCCTCAGTGACTTACACAGCTGTAAACAATCAGGATTTGGCAGAACTAAATTTTTCTGCTCAGTTATCAGCTAACATCCTCCACTCGTTCTATCTGCAGTAACTATGCCTATCTGATATATTAAAGTGCAAAGCACTTTCAAAAATGGACTTTAAAAAAAAAGTCCCTAATAATATATCAAGAAAGGTAAATTCCTTTGGGGGGTGAACCAACGGAAGGACGACCTTTCTCTCTGTCTCTCTCTCACTGTCTAACTCTGCCTGCAAAAATAAAATAAAATAAAAAAAGAAAGGTAAATTCCTAAGAAGATTTCTGCACAGGGGAGGCAATATGTCTGTGTTTGTTAGAAAAAACAGTTTAGCTAGCCTCTGAGAGACTACAACGGTGGGATCACTTTTTTTTTTTTTTAAGAAAACAGTTCAAAGATCTGTTTAGTCTCTGTAATTTTTGACAATGAGGATGAATGTCTAAAATATTTGCAAGAGAGACTGAGTTTTTATTTGGAACAAGAACAATAGAAGATAGCAAAAAGAACAAAAGGCAAGTGTATATGCTATTGATAATTTTGGAATAAACACTGTTCCATGAAAAACATTAAAAAATAGAAAAAAATTCTCCCTCAGCAAAGAAATGAAAAGACATTCAAGCTCTCAACTACTTAAGTTGTAAACAGTGTGGGTGTGAAAAACAGTAAAGAACAAGTAGACCCTGTGAAGTTTCAACAAGAGGAGTGGATGTGTAACAAATAATAAATATGCAAGATACAGATGCAAAAATAGAGAGGCAGGCATGCATATCCGTGGGAAATAGATCATGCAATCGAGAGGAAAGCTAACCTGCAGCCCAGAGAGAACCATCAAACTCAGATAGGCTATTCTACAAAAATGAAATGTCACCCAAATGCTCTAAAACACATTTGCATAAAATAAGAACAAAATTCACAGCTCTAAAATACCTGTGAAAAGCTTGTCCTATGATCCAAATTCTACCAAGGAACAGGTGCCCCTGTGGGAGTAAAGGAGCAGCAGTGCTGCTGGGAAGGAGGTGCTCCATGGTCTGGGGCAACTGCACCCCAGAGCAGCACGCCCTTCTCACCTGATGCATGCAGGAGGAGCAGTAGCCTCAGACACAATTGCCTTCTGTCTGTGGCAGGGTCTGGAGACCCCTGCTTTTCAGTTCTTGTCTAGCTTTTCTTGGTAGTCCCTGTGGGATTTCCAGTTGTTTATTTAAGGTTCCATTTTCCTGTGTTTACAGTCCCCCCCACAGAGTGTGGAGCTCTCTGAAGAAAATATGTTAGATTGTTTACTCCTTTAGGTTAAATAATGTCAAATCAAGTTGTATTTATAGCTATTTTGAAAATAATTATATGCAAATAAAGATTGAAAAATGATACTTAAAATCATATTTATATACAGAAAAAAAGGATGATGTGTCATCAATAAATCTAAATGGAAACTATTCAGTGAGCAGAGATCACATGTGAGGTGAGTCTGGCTTAAAGACAACAGAAGCCAGGAACAGGTCAGACCTCAAACGACCAAGTGGATACAAGTACTGGGCCACGATGAAGAGTAGTATCTATGGAATGTCTATGACGCCAAGGAACAAAGACATTTTCAAGAAAGTAGGGAATCCTCTAGAAGTATACAGTTACATATAGTTTCCTACATATAATACGTACATTCAGAAAGAAGTAAACTAAAATATTTGGGGACAAAGCAACAGGAATATTTTCTAAATGATGATCAAGGCTTAGTAAATTCTATGAAACAGAGAACATAGCAATTTCTAGAAATACAAGGAATTATTTGAAGAAATATAAGAACTATGACTAATAACAAATTTGTTCCTGTACTATTGCACACGGTTTACGGCCTGGTTCACATTTTCAGAGTTTCTTACCTGGGCTGACTGTTCACCTTTTCATGTTTCCCACTGAAGCTCAAACTACAGAGGTTTTTCTGTTTTGAATGTGAAGACTCTGATTCAAAATTTGCCTGTGTTAGTTCTCTCAGACGATCATGAAGCGTTGCCTCCTTTTTCAAGTTCATGTCCGAATACGGGCAGCCAAACGCACTGGTTTGTATAAAAATGAAAGCATGGTTTTCAGTTTAGTGATAAATCAGGGATCCACTGTCATTAGAACAGACTTACATCTAATATTTAAAAACTGAACAGAGACATTCTTCCGGTTGAACACAGCCAGATAACAGATTCTTTTCATACAGCCTTTGAAGTAAGTCTCAGGCTCTAGAACCACGGACACTGGTCAGGGAAATGTTACAGGCAGATTCACCAGCACATATGGCTTTTACAATGTGGGAAACATAAAACTCTAAGAATAGCATGCGGATGGGCTTCCCGTGGAGCAGGGAAAATGTCACATAACACTTGATGCGAAGTGTGGATCCTCCAGAATTAACACTCTGGTTTGACCACAAACATCACAAAATGCCATGGGTAATTAAAAAATAATGTATCAGAAAATATTATTCTTTCACTCTCTAATATTCATGTTTCCAGAAACACTGTTTCTGCTGAACTCCCTTAAAATCTGCTAGTTAGTTTTGTGTTGGGGGGTGCACAGACCCCTGGCAGGTGAAAGGAGCAACCCAGGGCCAGCTGACCTGACTCCCTTCCTGCCCCTCACAGAAGTCAAGGTCAAGAACTGCATCCTGGATGTTGGAGCTAACAGGCTATGGGCAGGAGAATCTGCCAGGGCAACTCTCCTGGTTCCTCCCACAGGCTGAGTGGTTGTCTCCATGAAGCCTTTGTCACCAAGGAGGCCGAAAACCTCTATTGCTTCTTGGAGTGAGGCAGCCAGTGCTGGGGAAACTGCAGACATGACAGGTCACCTGTGCACCCTCTGGGGAATATATCATGCCTGAGTTTGGAGTATTTCCTCAGTAAAATGGAGACGCACATCAAATTCATAAGGGTTGTCGTGACCATGAGAAAACATCTGCACACAAAGAAACAAAAGAAACAAAAAAGCACATGCCTACACAGGCACACATAGGCATGTATGTACCTCCTCACTCTCCCCCACCCTCCACGGATGGCAGCTACTATTATCATCACAGTGTTATCTTTGGCTACACCCAGGGGAGCATGAGGTCAAACACATCAACATCAAGGCAGGTGGTTATTTCTTAGGAATTCACTTCCTATTCACTGTGAATTTGCCAATATCTGGTACATAAGACATTCTTTCTAAATACATGGAAATTTTCATTTGGTGCTGAGTATTATGACAAAAACTAAGGACCAGAGCATATGCTCCTCTGCTTAAAAGTAAGCTGAGTTTTCCAAAGAAGACCTATACGGCATTTAATTCCAGAAGAAATTTAGTACCAAGTTACATGTAGAATAGATCCCTGGAATTGTGGCCAGGGTAAGCAGGATGACAGCAGCTGAGCCCAACATGACAGGGTGGATCCTATTTTTACAATTCATCCATAGTTTTTTCATAATACATATTTTTCATTCACTTTATTTTAAAGATCCCTTGTACACATGGATTTCAAAATTTTTTGCACTGAAATAAAATGACATTATTTATTTAATAGCATCACCATGAGCTTTTTGGAAAACCCCTACATATACCAATAAATACAATTTATAACAAAAACAGAAAGCTATACCCATTGAATATACACTATAGGTCCATGACAATGAAGGTGTTTTATATATATATTATTTCTAATATTAATTGCTAAAACACCCCAAGACTGTAGTCATATATGTGTTTTACAGGTAAGAAGACAGGTTCTCACAGTGTAAGCAACTTTCCCAATGCCTTCTGGCACATTTTTGGGCAGTCTCAGCATAGATCACTTAATTGTTGGCACCAATCAGGTGGACAGAAAAGGGACAATGATTTGAACACCACCAGAAGAAGCAATGTGAAGGAAACCACAACATAATTCCTTTGCCCTGAATCAGGAAGCAAGTATTCACAGGCTAGAGTAGCACTTGGTTTGCCGTGGTTTACCGGCTGGGGGAAAACACGTGCTAGGCCAGAGTTTGGAGGGAAAGCACTGTTGCCATTCCCAACAGAGCAGGGCTGTTTAGATTGCACAAAAAGAGATTTAAGGGAGATGTTAGAAAGAATTAGGCTACCCGAAGAGACTAAGAGATGTTTTATTCAAGCACAACTGATTTTTCACCTATCCTATTACCAGCATGGCTCTCTGTCCAGTGCGTACACCCAATGTGAGGTTTCTGAATGCTGTTACAGTGATAACTTTTCCTTAACTTCACAGCCCCATCCCTACGTGATTCATGCCCCATGGCACTGATGGTGTCCCCTCCTAAGTTCATGTGCCCAAAATGTGTAGAGCTACCAGACTGTTTTGTTCAGTACTTGTTTACCTTGAGAGAAACGTATCCCTCTATATTTATTCAGAAATTATTCTGTCTACTTATTTAATAATCTACTTATTTAATCAGTCCAGCTTCTCTTTGTCTTTTGTAATAAGGAATGCAAAACTGGACAGAATCCCTGCAGTGCACTAGAATGGACAGTTCCTCACTCTGTGAGGACAGGTTTGTGGGGACATAACTCCAGATTCTATGGAACAGAATCGAGGGTGACATTCAGAAGATTATATTAAATAACAAAAACATACTTTGCAGAAGAAGATGCTTGGTGAAGAATTTGAAAGAAGATAATGATGAGAGATAAAAGAAAGTACAAAAGAAGTGGGAGTGAGGGAGCTTTCATATATAATTGCATGGCTTTGAACCTCAGACCCAGGTTCTGAGACTCCCAGAAGCAGGTTTATTTACTGCCACACTGCACATGTTCTCTCTGCAAGGAAGTGGTTACCTTAAAGAGATGGAAACCTAAATTTCTTTCTTTTTTTTTTGGCAGGCAGAGTGGATAGTGAGAGAGAGAGAGACAGAGAGAAAGGTCTTCCTTTTTGCCCTCCAATGGCCGCTGTGGCTGGCACATTGTGCTGATCCGAAGCCAGGAGCCAGGTGCTTCTCCTAGTCTCCCATGCGGGTGCAGGGCCCAAGGACTTGGGCCATCCTCCACTGCCTTCCCGGGCCATAGCAGAGAGCTGGCCTTGAAGAGGGGCAACCGGGATAGAATCCGGCACCCCAACCGGGACTAGAACCTGGTGTGCCAACGCCGCAAGGCGGAGGATTAGCCTGTTAAGCCACGGCTCCAGCCCCTAAATTTCATGTTCTGTGTATGTGCGTGCATGTGTGCCTGTGTGTTTAAGACCATATATGATACTATATATGATAAGACTATATATGATACTATATGTCTACTATATGAACAAAAAAGATTGATGTGGATGTCCCCATGTATGACAAAATCACTTTAAATTTACTTTTTTTTTAATTTTTTACAAACTTTCTATTATATAGGGTGAACAAATTTCAAGTATTTTATATATACAGATTTTTTGTTTTTTTTTTTTTCCTAAAGAAGCCTTTTATTTAATGAGTCCAAATGTCATAAGTACAACTTTAGGAATACAGTGATTCTTCCCACCATACCCACCCTCCTTACCCCACTCCCACCCTACTTCCTCCTCTCTCTCCCATTCCCTGTCCCATTCTCTACAAAGATTCATTTTCAATTAACCTTATGCACAGAAGACCAACTCTATACCAAGTAAAGATTTCAACAATTTGGAAACAAACACAAAAAAATTGTTTGAGAACAAGTTTTAAGTTAATTCTTATAATACAATTCATTGAGGACAGAGGTCCTGCATGGCAAGTGAATGCACAATGACTCCTGTTGTTAATTTAACAATTATCACTCTTACATATGACCTCATTGACCACTTGAGTCTCTTGACATGAGCTTCCTAGGCTATGGAAGCCTTTTGAATCCACAATCTCCATTAGTATATAGACAAGGCCATAAGCAAAGTGGAAGTTCTCTCCTCCCTTCAGAGAAAAGTACATCCTTCTTTGATGGCCACTTCTTTCCACTGGGGTCTCACTCACAGAGATCCTTCATGTAGGACATTTTTTTGCTACAGAATTTTGGCTTTCTATGCCTGAAATGCTCTCATGGGCTTTCCAGCAAGACGAGAGTGCCTTAAGGGCTGATACTAAGGTCACAGTGCTATTTAGAGCGATTGTCATTCCATGAGTCTTCTGGGTGAACTGCTTCCCATGTTTGAACATTGTCTCCTTTTTTAATTCTATCTATTATTATTACAAGACACTTTATCTTATTTATTTGATCCCTTAAACACTTACTCCTATCTATACGATCACTTTAACACTTAATATGATCACTTTATCACTTAAGATGGCATTTTTACCAACAAGCTTAATGGGATTTTAGGTCCCATGGTAAGTTTTTAAACTGAACTCTTGGATGTAAGTCTGTAGAAATGTATGCAGAACGATACAGCTTTAAAGTTATGAACTTCTTTCTCACTTTCTTATTCCCACTCTTATTTTTTTTTACTAAGATATATTTTCTTTTTTTAAGATTTATTTTTTATTTATTTGAAAGACAGAGTTACAGAGAGAGGTAGATTCAGAGAGAGAGGTCTTCCGTCTGATGGTTCACTCCCCAGATGGCCACAATGGCCGGAGCTGCGCCGATCCAAAGCCAGGAGCCAGGAACTTCTTCCGGTCTCCCACATGGGTGCAGGAGTCCAAGGACTTGGGCATCTTCTACTGCTTCTACTGCTTTCCCAGGCCAGAGCAGAGAGCTGGATTGGAAGAGGAGCAGCCAGAACTAGAACCATCACCCATATGGGATGCCAACACTTGAGGCCAGGGCTTTAACCTGCTGCGCCACAGCACCAGCCCCCTGAGATATATTTTCAATTGACTTCATACACATATAATTAACTCTATATTAACTAAAGAGTGCAACAAATTGTATGAAGAAGATAAAATAGGGAGAAAACTGTTCTTTGACAGTCAAGACAAGAGTTGCTCAACTCATTGCTTCTCAAAGTGTCAATTTCACTTCTACAGATTTCCGTTTAGATGCTCTATTAGTTATCACAGATCAGGGAGAATATATGGTAATTGTCCCTGTGGGACCAGCTTATTTCACTAAGTATGATGTTTTCCAGATTCATCTATTTTGTTGCAAATGACCGGATTTCATTTTTTCCCTCTGTGTAGTATCGCATAGAGTATATATCCCATAATTTCTTTATCAAGGCTTCAGTTGATGGGCATTTAGGCTGATTCCATGTCTTAGATATTGTGAATTGAGCTGCAATAAGCATAGAGGTGCAGATAACTCTTTTATTTGCTGATTTCATTTCCCTTGGTTAAATTCCCAGGAGTGGGATGGCTGGGGTCTTTTGGTAGGTCTGTATTCAGATTTCTGAGGTATCCCCAAACTGTCTTCCATAACGGTTTGGTTTTACCAGATAACATTTCCATCAAAAGTGGATTAGGGTACTTTTTTCCCCACATCATCACCAGCGTTTGTTGTTTGTTGTTTTCTGTATGAAAGCTTATCTAACTGGGGTGAGGTGAAACCTCATTGTGGTTTCGATTTGCATTTCCAAGACAACTAGTCACCCTAAACATTTTTTCATGTGCCTATTGGGCATTTGGATTTCTTCTTCTGAAAAATGTCTGTTTAAGTCCTTTGCCAATTTCTTAACTGGGTTGTTTGGTTATTGTGGAATTTATTGATCTCTTTGTATATTCTGGTTATTAATCCTTTATCAGTTGCATAGTTTGTAAATAATTTCTCCCATTCTGTTGGTTGCCTCTTTACTTTTCTAAGTGTTTCTTTTGCAGTACAGAAGTCTCTCAATTTGATATAATCCCATTTGTGAACTTTGGCTTTGATTGCCTGTGGCTCTGGGGTATTTTCCAAGAATCCTTTGCCTGTACCAATGTCTTGCAGGCTTTCCCCAATGTTCTCTAAAAATTTGATGGTATAAGGTTGTAGATTTAAGTCTTTAATCCATTTTGAATGAATTTTTGTGTAAGGTTTAAGGTAGGGGTCCTATGTCTTTCGTCTGCATGTGGAAATCCAGTTTTCCCAGCATTATTTGTTGAAGAGACTATCCATATTCCAGGAATTGGTTTTAGCTCCTTGGTCAAATATAAATTGGATATAGATGTTTGGATTGATTTCTGGCGCTTCTATTCTGTTCCACTGGTCTATCTATCTGTTTTGTACCAGTATCAGGCTGCTTTGATTATAACTTTCTTGTAATATGTCTTGAAATTTGGTATTGTGATGCCTCAGGCTTTATTTTTGTTTTATAAGATTGGTTTAGCTACTGAAGGTCTCCTATGTTTCCCTATGAATTTCAGCATCATTTTTTTTTAGATCTGAGAAGAATATCTTTAGTATTTTGATTTATATTGCATCAAATCTGTAGATTGCTTTGGGAAGAATGGACTTTTTTGATATTGATTCTTCCAATAAATGAGCATGGAAGAGTTTTCCATTTTTTTCTTCTTCTGTTTTATTGTTTTGTAGTTCTCATGGCAGAGATCTTTGACATCCTTGGTAAAATTTATTCCAAGGTACTTGATTTTTTTTGTAGCTATTCTGAATGGGATTTATCTTAGAAGTTCTTTCTCAGCCATGGAATTATCTGTATATAAATAGGCTGGTTTTTTTATGTATTGGTTTTATATCTTGCTACTTTACCAAACTCCTTTATGAGTTCCAATAGTCTCTTGGTGGAATATTTTGGATCCCCTATGTAATCATGTCATCTACAAATAGCAATAGTTTGACTTCCTCTTTCCCAATTTGAATCCCTTTGATTTCTTCTTTTGCCTAATGGCTCTGGCTAAAACTTCCAGGACTGTATTGAATAGCAGGGTGAGAGTGGGCATCCTTGTTCTGGATCTCAGCGGAAATGCTTCAAACTTTTCCCTGTTCAATAGGATGCTGGCCATAGGTTTGTCATAAATTGCCTTGGTTATGTTGAGGAATATATATATATATATATATATATATATTCCTACATATTTCTATACCCTATACCCAATTTGCTTAGTTTTCATCAAGATAGGGTGTTTTTTTTTATCAAATGTGTTCTCTGCAACTACTGAAATATCATATTTTTTTGTTCTTCAATTTGTTATTGTGATGAATCACATTGATTGATTTGTGCATGCTGAACCATCCCTGCATATTAGGGAATGATCCCACATGATCTGGGTGAATGATCGTCCTGATGTGTTGTTGATCTTTCTGATGTGTTGTTGGATTTGATTGGCCATAATTCTGTTGTGGATTTTTGTGTCTATGTTCATCAGGGAAATTGGTCTGTAGTTCTCTTTCTCTGTTATGTGTTTTCCAGGTTTAGGAATTAAGAAGATGCTGGCTTCATAGAAAGAATTTGCGAGGATTTGATCCCTTTCAATTGTTTTTAATAACTTGAGAAGAATTAGAGTGAGTTCTTCTTTCAATGTTAGGTAGAATTTGGCAGTGAAGCCATCTGGTCCTGGGCTTTTCTTTTTTAGGAGGGTCTTCATTACTGATTCAATTTCTGTCTGGGTAATGGGTCTGTTTATGTTTTCTATGTCTCCCTGGCTCCAATTAGGTAGGTTGTATGTGTCCAAGAATCTATCCAATTCTGGATTTCCCAGTTTGTTGGCATACAGCTCTTTTCAGTAACTTCTGATGATTCGTTTTATTTCTGTGGTGTCTGCTGTTACATTTCCTTTGCCATCTCTAATTTTATTAATTTGGGTCTTTATTCCCCTTTTTTGGTTTGTTGGGCTAATGGTATGTAAATTTTGTTTATTTTTTCAAAAAAACAGCTCTTCACTTTGCTGATCTTTTGCACTGCTTTTTGGATTCAAATTTGTTGATTTCTTCTCTAATTGTAATGATTTCTTTTCTCCTACTAGTTTTGGTTTGGTTTGCTGCTGTTTTTCAAGATCCTTGAGATGCATTGAAAAGCTCATTTATTTGATGCCTTTCCAATTTTTTGATGTATATACCAACTCTATATATTTTCCTCTTAACACTGCTTTTGCTGTATCCCGTAAGTTTTGAAATGTTGTATTCTTCATTTGTTTCTAGAAATTTTTTGATTTCTCTTTTAATTTCTTCTATGACCCATTGTTCATTCAAGAGCATGTTGTTCAGTCTGCATGTGTATGCATATGTTCTAGAGATTCCTGATTTGCTGATTTCCAGCTTCATTCTATTGTGGTCTGAGAAGATGCATGGTATTATTTTGATTTTTTTGAATTTGCTGGGACTTGCCATATGGCCTATCATGTGGTCAATCCTAGAGAAAATTCCATGCACTGGTGAGAAAAATGTGTATTCTGTGATTGAAGGATAGAAGGCTCTATATATAGGTCATCCTGTTGCTACACTGCCATCTTGGAAACTTCCTAACTCTACTTCTGAAGCTTGGGATTTAGCAAAATATGGGAGAAATATGGTTCTGAAAGAGTTTCATTAATAAATTTATGATAGAAGCTGAAACTGTTATGAGTTAAAGCTCTGTTGGTCAAGGTAACATGTGAGTTTAAGGTTGACAGGTGGTAGCACACTCAAATTTCAGTTCAATGTGGATGGAGCTGAGCCAGATTAAACACTGCAAGCTATAGCAGGTGAAGGGTTTCCCAGGTGCCAGCCTCTGGTCACTTTGGTCCTTCTAATGAGCAGACCATTTCCCCCTTCCTCCTTAATTCACAGAAAAATCTGCTGTTTGCAAAAGAGAAGGGAGAGGCAGCAGGAACTATTCGATAGATCCATATGAAACTGCAGGTTTTAAACATCAAAGAGAGTTGAATATCGAGAATTTCATATGGTTCAACAATATTTTTTTCCATTTGCTCATTTAACTTTTATTTAATAAATATAAATTTCCAAAGTACAGCTTTTGGATTATAGTGGCTTTTTCCCCCCATAACCTCCCTCCCACCTGCAACCATCCCATCTCCCGCTACCTCTCCCATCCCATTCACATCAAGATTCATTTTCAATTTTCTTTATATACAGAAGATCAATTTAGTATATATTAAGTGAAGATTTCAACAGTCTGCACTCACACAGAAACACAAAGTGTAAAGTACTGTTTGAGTACTAGTTATAGCATTAATTCACATTGTACAACACATTAAGGACAGAGATCGTACATGGGGAGTAAGTGCACAGTGACTCCTGTTGTTGACTTAACAAATTGACACTCTTGTTTATGGTGTCAGTAATCTCCCTAGGCTCTTGTCATGAATTGCCAAGGCTATGGAAGCCTTTTGAGTTCACCAACTCTGATCGTATTTGGACAAGGTCATAGTCAAAGTGGACATTCTCTCCTCCCTTCAGAGAAAGGTACCTCCTTCTTTGATGGCCCCGTTCTTTCCACTGGGATCTCACTCACAGAGATCTTTCATTTAGGTCATTTTTTTTTTTTTGCCAGAGTGTCTTGGCTTCCCATGCCTAAAATACTCTCCTGGGCTTTTTAGCCAGATCCAAATGCCGTAAGGGCTGATTCTGAGGCCAGAGTGCTGTTTAGGACATCTGCCATTCTATGAGTCTGCTGTGTATCCCACTTCCCATGTTGGATCGTTCTCTCCTTTTTAATTCTATCAGTTAGTATTAGCAGACACTAGTCTTGTTTATGTGATCCTTTTGACTCTTGATCCTATCATTATGATTAATTATGAACTGAAACTGATCACTTTGACTAGTGAGATGGCATCGGTACATGCCACCTTGATGGGATTGAATTGGAATCCCCGGCACATTTCTAACTCTACCATTTGGGGCAAGTCCAATTGAGCATGTCCCAAATTGTACATCTCCTCCCTCTCTTATTCCCACTCTTATATTTAACAGGGATCACTTTTCAGTTAAATTTAAACACCTAAGAATAACTGTGTGTTAAATAAAGACTTCAACCAATAGTAATAAGTAGAACAAAAAAAATACTAAAAGGGATAAAGTATTAAGTTGCTCCTCAACAGTCAGGACAAGGGTTGATCAAACCATTGTTTCTCATAGTGTCCACTTCACTTATATTAACCAAACATGCCAGCTCCTATGCCATCAACAGTCCAGCAGATGAAGGGAGGGTATATGCCTAGTAAGCAAGCAGTTGCTGGATAGCTGTAAACTTCTAAAAGAAGAGCTTTCTGACACACCCAAGTGGTCCTCTTAGCTAACAATGGGAAGAAGTATAAAATGATTAAAATTAAAAACCCTGTTTGCTTGAAGGTTACTAGGAAAACTGTAATCCTTCGAAAAGAACATTCCTGATGATTGCTCTGCCTTTCAGTTGTAGTGAAGCAAGGGCTTCACAGGCAGCAATGCCATGTAGCAGCGGCTGAAACCCTGAATTCCGAGTCAGGCCCACAATTCCTTCCTTCCACCCACAACATGAGGTACCGGACACCAGGTATAGGTGCAGTTTCCCCATATGGCCAGGCAGCATTCTGAGCTGAGGCCACAGGTAATTTGCTGACCTGAGTGCTTCTGGCTGAAGTCTTCATGTTTCACCCTGAGTTGCTGCAGCAGAGGTGCCTTGACTGGAGACCTACTCAGCCTTGGGGACCCTGGTCCTCTAACTTGGCATCTCCTTTGGTCCTTGGTCTAAATTGCCTTGTCTTCTGCCTAGATTAGATTTCAGCTGCCTACCTATAGGGTACCTGATGCTCCTACTCTCTTCTCAGGACATAACCCTTGCCTCCTGATCCCAACCTAGGAAATGAGAGTCCACTTCTCGGACACCATATGGTCAGCCTGCTGTGTGCTTCTCACCTTGAAGTGTTCCCTGTTAAGCCCTAAACCACTAATTGGGATCCTAGCCCCCAGGTTGGGTTTTCCGCATCCGGGCCCTGAGTTTCGATGGTGACTACTGGTTGCCAAGCTCATGGTCCCCAACTGCTGCTCATTCAGCTACATCAGTATCTTATTGCAGCAATGTTCACTGCCCAATACCCTAATAGGGCAGCAAATTTGGGGCCTGCTTCATTCTGACTGCCCCATTCTGATGAAACAGTGGGCCACACTGTCAAATC
The DNA here is from genome assembly GCF_033115175.1 of Lepus europaeus. Classification (NCBI taxonomy): domain Eukaryota; kingdom Metazoa; phylum Chordata; class Mammalia; order Lagomorpha; family Leporidae; genus Lepus; species Lepus europaeus. Next base: position 62,502,328 of record NC_084835.1, on the reverse strand, counting down.
TCAGACAAGGACAGTGCTGACCATGAGATTATAACTAAGTTGTTCCAATTTACCAATGGCAACACCCTAAGGGGAGGCAGGACTGGGCACCAGGGTCCTGGTCAATCATTCCTCCTCTCCATCCTCTCTTGCTCCCAAATGCTGAGTATAATTTTCTTACTGCGACATGGCACTAAAAAGACTGGGAAGCATTTCGACTTTTAGCAAAATGGCAAAGATGGACTAGCTTCTTGAGTGCTATACTTCAAAACATAAATAAAAACCCAGAAGTCAGCAATATTTCAGGAAATGTCAAATTGTTGACAACCTTTCTTCTGATCCTGACAAGTTAAGTCATTACACATAGGCAAGTGGCTCCCATAGGGAGCTCAGAAATGTGAATGTGCCCTCATACATCCCAGGAGTTAGAGCTCTGTTTAGAGTTTAAAAAGTTCTGGCCAGCGCCGTGGCTTAACAGGCTAATCCTCTACCTTGCGGCACCGGCATACCGGGTTCTAGTCCCGGTTGGGGCGCCGGATTCTGTCCCGGTTGCCCCTCTTCCAGGCCAGCTCTCTGCTATGGCCCGGGAAGGCAGTGGAGGATGGCCCAAGTGCTTGGGCCCTGCACCCGCATGGGAGACCAGGAGAAGCACCTGGCTCCTGGCTTCGGATCAGCGAGATGTGCCGGCCGCGGCGGCCATTGGAGGGTGAACCAACGGCAAAAAGGAAGACCTTTCTCTCTGTCTCTCTCTCTCACTATCCACTCTGCCTGTCAAAAAAAAAAAAAAAAGTTTCCCGGTTGCCCCTCTTCCAGGCCAGCTCTCTGCTGTGGCCAGGGTGTGCAGTGGAGGATGGCCCAAGTCCTTGGGCCCTGCACCCCATGGGAGACCAGGAGAAGCACCTGGCTCCTGCCATCGGAACAGCGCGGTGTGCCGGCCGCAGCGCACCTACCGCGGTGGCAGCCATTGGAGGGTGAACCAACGGCAGAAAAGAAGGCCTTTCTCTCTGTCTCCCTCTACTGTCCACTCTGCCTGTCAAAAAAAAAAAAAAAAAAAAGAAAGAAAAAGAAAAAGGAAAAGTTCTAACTCCAGATGCAATTAACCCACCCTTCCATGATGCCTGTTATAGTTTTTAAGGTAAATATTACATTATGTTTATTTATTTATTTGAAAGAAAGAAGAAGGGGGGGGGAGAGAGAGAGAGAGAGAGAGAGAGAGAGAGAGAGAAACAAGAGATATTTCTCATCCTCTGGTACATTCCCCAAATGCCTGCAACAGCCAGGGCTGGGCTAGGCTGAAGCTAGGAAGCAGAAACTTCATTCAGGTCTCCCAAGTGACCCAGACATTTGAACCATCACCAGCTTCCTCAAGGTATGCAGCAGCAGGAAGGTGAAATATGGAGTACAGCCAGGACTTGAACCAGGCATTGTGATACAGTGGGCATCCCAAATGGCAGCTTAACTGCCTGCCACGCCAAATGCTTGCTGCAGGTCTGTTGCATTTTATATTTTAGTCTCAATTATTTTACCAGTCAGTTCTTTTCCTTCTAAGAAGCAGATGAAACAAAATTGGAGAGTCATCTCTCAGCTGAGGTAAGAGTTTACGAGTCAGTGGATGGGTGGGAGGCCTCTTAATCTGGAAGCATTTATGTAAGACAAGATCTGAGGGGGTTTGCCCCTCCAGAACCAAAGAGCAGTGAGAATCACTGAAGGGTTATCTCTGTCAGATCACAAGAGAGGGCTCTGAGACTTGGCAGAGAGAGGGATTCAGCAAAGTAAATGGGCAGGAATGAAATGAATAAATGCTGGTGACTTCCCCCTGTGGCCTGCTGGCAGCAAGCGCCCCATCCTGGTGGTGGGTGGCTCTGGCTGAGTGAGGTACACACATCACACCTGCTACTTAAGGGAGGCAACACCATACCCATCCCATGCGATTTCCCAGTGAGAGCTGATCCTGTCTTCAATTGCCATGTAACAGCATAAAGACAGACCACTTCATTTCAGAATTTTACTGTTCTTTATATGTAGGTAGTCTAGTTTTATCCATATGGAGCAGGAGAGGGCTTCAAAAGACCTGGAAAAATGGAATTAAAGACAATACATATTTTCAATGAACCTTCTGAAGATCTCTCATAGTATAAAGATGTTAAATGAACATCTTTTATTCTTAAGAACATATTGACTTCCTGGCTAGATGGCACGAAAAGACATGATTCATACAGAAATACAGACTGCTGGAATTATAGGGTAGCTGTAATACTTTCTATGCGAACTTTTAAATCCTAACACATGCCTTAAAATGTTGCTGATTTTACTTCTTTGAGGATCAAGAGCAGGTATAAAGGATACATGCTGGAATGCTGACCAGGAAAGAGGAGCCCCTGGAAGTGTTTAATATCTACTGAGGAGGGAACATGACTGCACTTTTTTTCCTCATACATGCAGATGGGCAAAACACAACTGGTCCATTTAAGATTCTCAGGACTTTGGGTCAACTTTCTTTAAATTCATGAGGCTTTAAAATGAGATATTTTTCTGATTCTAACTAACATCTTTCCATAAAATAGCTGATACCTTCACTAAATAGTCACTTCTAGTACTAGGAAATTTAATGCATACAGAGTATAAAAGAAATATGAGGATTGAAATTTTTCCATAAGTAGAATTAAAACAAATCCACATATGCTTAGAACTCAGAATTCAAAGAGCTGGATGAAATACCTTTGGTTGTAAAAACACATTTCTCTAGATTAGTTCAGCATGTGGGATCATCCTAGATATTATAAACTTCCAAAAAAAAAAAAATGGACAATTAGGAAAGGAGAAGAAAATTACTACTTAACTTTAAGCACCACAACCGGCTTTGAGTGGTGGAGAACAGCATGACTTAAGAATTGAAAAATTGGGTTAACACTACAATTTATTCAACCTCTGTTTTCCATTTCTTCACCTATAAAATAGTGATGATAGCAGCTTCCTCAGAGGAGTTTTTGTAAAAACTAAATGAGATAATTCACAGGTGACCCTTATACAGTTACTAGCACAAAACACCCATGAGTTCTTAATTTCAACAAGGTTTCTTTTAATTCAAATATAATATCAATTATTCATTTTATTGTCATTATTGTGCTTATCAATTCTAAAATTTGCATTTGGTTGTGCTTCTATTTCTTTGGTAAGACTACTTTTTCATTTGTTTCAAGTGTGTTAGTTGCTAGTTGAAGTGTTTTTATGATGGCTGCTTTACAATTCCTGTGAGATAATTCTAACATATGTGTCAGCTCAATGATTGCCTTCTCTCCTTCAACGTGAGATTTTCCTGGTTCTTGGTGAGACGAGTGAGTTTTGGTTAAAATCTGGATATTTGGCCGGCGCTGTAGCTCAACAGGCTAATCCTCCGCCTTGCGGCGCCGGCACACCGAGTTCTAGTCCCGGTTGGGGCGCCGGACTCTATCCCGGTTGCCCCTCTTCCAGGCCAGCTCTCTGCTATGGCCCGGGAAGGCAGTGGAGGATGGCCCAAGTGCTTGGGCCCTGCACCCTCATGGGAGACCAGGAGAAGCACCTGGCTCCTGGCTCCGGATCAGCGCGATGCGCCGGCCACAGCGGCCATTGGAGGGTGAACCAACTGCAAAAGGAAGACCTTTCTCTCTGTCTCTCTCTCTCACTATCCACTCTGCCTGTCAAAAAAAAATTTATATTAAAAAAAATCTGGATATTTAAGTCCTGTATTATGGGAACCTTGAAGGAAGTGACACAGCCTTGTGGTTGCCACATCCAGGTGGAAGTCCACATCCTTCACCAGGTGTCGACTGACACCTCCCTGGCCAGGAGTGAGCAGCTTCTCCACACAGCCTCCACAGCAACACAGAGGGATGGCAGCCTTGCTAACCCTGGGCTGTGGAAAAGGGTTTCCTCTGATACCATCCCAGCAGAGATGGAGAAGACGTCTTCTTACACCTGGGTGGGCTGCAAAAATTCATTACACAAAATGGGTGGCTCTTGTCTCACCTCCCTACAATGGCCACAGGAGAGAAGGGGAAACATGCAAGTCATGGACACCTGCTCCAGGAGCTGTCTCACAGACCCAGTCCAACATAGGAGCCTGCCTAGCAACTGATGACAGAACTGCCATCTACGACCTTAAGACTAGCTTCAGATGGTAACTGTTTCACTGCCGCTAGTCACCTCCCATATGCACCAAAAAAGTCAGTCTGCCTTTAGCAATAACTAGAGCAGGTTTCTCTGTTGTAATAACACCTCCAGCTAGTCTTTGTCCTCTGGACATACCAGACACGACCTGGATTGTGTGTCCTGGATTGCAGTTCTATTCAGCATTCTCACATAAACATTCCCTTGCTGGAGATTCTTCTCTCTAGTTTTGCTTGACTCTGGCAGGGGTGTACTCCCAGGCTCCCCACATGATGTTCACTGGCATTGGGTGTCTGTGTGTATTGGGGCTGGGGGTTGTTACCACCAGGGATGGAAGAGTGGCCTGGCTCCCCACTCAGACTTTTCTGACACCAGCTTAGTGGTGGTGGTGGTGGTGGAGGTGTGGGGGGTGAGCTTGGGGCCTCATTATAACTCCACACTGAAGGGTTCCTCGGTGGTGGGTGGGCCATAGTGTTCCTATGGTGTTTGGCTGGAGTGAGTGGTTATTGTCTAAGCTTTCCATATTGATAGGCTGTCCCTTCCCTGATTCTTTGACTACAGAGATCAGGATAGGGGAGGGAGGGTATTTTTGCCATCTCCTTCAATTTCTCCACATTTCTGGCTTCTCCCACAACCAGCCCTAGATCTATAAGAAGAAATACAGAGACCTCACCACTGCACTGATCTTTGGATTTCTAGGTCCCCAGCCTCCTTCATGTTTGCTTTCTGTATAGTCTACGTATTAGAATGAGGAACAGAGAGAGGTAGTTCTACTCCCTCTTTCTGCAAGTGGAAGCACAGAAACTCTCCTTTTATTGTTAGGAAACTTTATTGAAGCTGGAGCCTTCTTTACTTCTCAAAGGAAATTATTCTTCTACTCCAGTAAAGCCCCCAAGGAGTCCTGCAGTAGAAGAGGCTTTTGATACAGGTCAGACTGATTTTCAATCCTGCATCCATCCCAGTCCTCACCTTCTCTAGCTCATGAGTTCCTTGTAGGTAATATCAAGATGAGATTGTACTTACTGTGACATGATATGGGCTGCACTGGCTAGAGAGCTTACAACAAGAACTGGCCTGTGTGCATTTGATAAATGCAATGTGTTTCCAACTCCAATATACCCCTCTATGAACCATACTAGTGTTGGCCATAGGAATTTAATCTCCGTATTGCACATGCATTTCAGAAAGATGCAGTTTCTTTCCCTCCTTCTACTTGTCACAAATGTGTCCTTTCAGATCCAAGTAGAAATTCGTTTGCCTGGCATTGAAAGTCCCATTCTATCTCTAAGTGACTTCCATCTGCACTCCCCATAAAACCAAAGCTTTGGTCATATCAGAATAGTCACTCTTATGAGTATATTTCGCATTATACTATTGTTTGTATATATCCATCTGCTCAACTACAACTAACTTTCTTGAAATTATTGGTTATCATTGTTAGTGACAGTGTGAACTAAATTAAACCCGGGTACCTCATGCGTCAGCACTTCAGCAGTACATCAGTTTCTAAATTATTCATCAGTGTCATTCAAAGTGACACCAAAGAGGAAACCACACATAAAACCAGAATAAAGACTTTCCATGTCTCAGTCAACATGGAACTTGCTCTACCTCTCATATCACTCCTTTCAGCAGTCTCTAACCTCAACTCGAGTTGGCACTTCTTGTCTTTCTCATCTACCTATTTAGCCACCCTAGATTGACTGCTTCCTTCAAGGAAGCTACTGTTGTTCTTACAGAAGAATGACTTAAGGCCCAACTGTAGTACCGGAACACTAGCCTTTCCTGGAGCCATAGGCACTATCACAATATATCCCACTGGGCTTGACATGGTTCCAGAAATATTCACAGATTTTAACTGATAAAGACTAAAGGCCATGCCAAGAATATAAACTTTGCAGCTATGTACACAGAAATAGATGAGTATTAAATGCCTTTCCATTTAATTTTGTTTCATTGCAGCCATGAGCTTAGTCAATTCATTAATACCTATTCTAACACCAAAAAGTTAAACATAATAGGTGACACTTAATTGGTATGCTTAGGAACTACCCTTTAATTGAATCTTTAATTGAATGCTATCTGAATTGGGTTATTTTGTCAATACCTTTTGTAGACTATATAAGACAGGAAAAAGACCTCCAGAGTACAAGTATGTGTGTGTGTGTGTGTGTATGTGCGTATGTTTTTTAGTGTGTGGTTATGAGAAACTTCCAAGGTGTAAAATGGTCTCAAAAATTGTGATAGCATACTAAACTAGAACCATTAATGGCCTTTAAAACTTTTATGCTTAAATCAGTTTAGATCACTAAATCAGAAATTTACATAATTTATGCATAGAGAATATCCGGTGAATAGAATCTGCAGTTTAAAGAGTTCTATGAGAGTACTGTCTACACAGTTAACATTAAGCAGGAAATTAGACAAAAGAAGTGATTAACATGCCATATTATTGAGTTAATCAAAACAATTACAATGATAATTTTGTTTTTCTATTGTTACAATGAACATTTCTGTTAATATATACAAATTGTTTTCAGCCTTTTAATTATAACATTTTGGTTAAGAGTACAACATATCAAGGTTATTTTTATAGCTTAACTTGTCAGATTCATTTTAATTTTGAATATTCTAGCTATAAATACATTTAGTTTCTGCAAAGGTCTTTAAAGTATACTTTTCCCTTTTTTTTGTTTTTTAAACAAAAATGCCTTTTACCCTCAACAAAGGGTCACTCAGAAGTTACAGCATTTTTCTAGGACAGTAATCCAAAAGGCACCTGAAAAATAACTCAAAAATGCTACAAAAGTTCAGTTTTGTAAAACTCTATAAATGCATTCATTTTGGCAATGGATCATTGTGAAATAATTCCATCTTTTGGAAGACTTTAAATATAATATGTTTAATTTTAATGAAATTTTTAGAAGTTATTTTGATGTGAATGAGTATATATATATATATATATATATATACATATCTCACACATGTTAAATGTTAATATTTACCCAATGTCAATAGGGCTCTTAAATGCTAGTTTGGATGTTCTTTCTTAAAGTGAGAAATTCACAGTTATCTTGACAAACCTATGTACTATGCTTAGGAGTAGAGTCTATGCAACAGAAAAAGAAAACTAGCCCATTCTTCCATTGCTTGAGCTAGTGTTCCCAAACACTAACAGATACATGATGACCTGCAGAGATCCTGCCATCTTGCACAAGCATGAATTTTGTTTGAGGTGAGCCACCTGTTAGGACGGCTATTAGAAAAAAACAAAAGATAACAAGTATTGGTGAGGGTATGAAGAAACTAGAACCCTTCTTGGTGGGAATGTAAAATGGTACAGCCACTTTGGAAAACAGTATAGAGGTTCCCAAAACAAACAACAAACAAACAAAAAACCTTATATGATTCATCTATCAGAATATTTACCCAAAAGAATTGAAATCAGGACCTCAAAGAGAGATTAACAGTACTTTCATGTTCACTGTGGCATTACTCACAAAAGCAAAGAGATAGAAACAACCCATCTACTGATGGATAACTGGAAAAATACAGCAATACATGCAAACATGTATCATTCAGCCTTGAAAAAGAAGGAAATCCTGTCCTATATCGATAGGGATGATTCTGGCTAGTTGAACTAAGACAGCATGATTTTGTTTATAGGAGGCATCTAAAATAGTCAAACACATGGAAGTAAGGGGTTACAGTGGTGGATGCCAAGGATAGGTATGATATCAGTTATAAAGAATGACTAAGTTCTAGAAATCTGAGTCTGGCACTGTGGCATAGTAGGCTAAGCCTCTGCCTATGGCACTGGCATCCCATATGGGCACCAGCTCATGTCATAGCCACTCCTCTTCTGATCCAGCTCTCTGTTTATGTATGGCCTGGCAAGGTAGTGGAGGATGGCCCAAGTGCCTGGGTCCCTGCACCCATGTGGGAGACCCAGAAGAAGCTCCTGGCTCTTTGCTTTAAATCGGCTCAGCTCCGGCCATTGAGGCCATTTGGGGAGTGACCCAGCAGATGAAAGACCTTTCTCTCTGTCTCTCCCTCTCTCTGTCTGTAACTCTACCTCTCAAATAAATAAATAAATAAATAATCTTAAAAATTTTCTAGAAATCTGCCACATACATTGTGCCTATAATAAACAATTCTTACATGTATACTTAAAAAGTTATTAATGGGGTCACTATTGTGGTGTAGCTGGTAAAGCTGCTGCCTATGATGCTAGCATCCCAAATGGGCTCTGGTTCCTGTCCCACCTACTCCACTTCTGAAACAGCTCCCTGCTAATGGCCTGGGAAATGCAGCAGAAGTGGGCCAAGTGCTTGGACTCCTACCACCTAGGTTGGGCCTGGTTGAAGCTCCTGGCTCCTGCCTTCATCCTGGCCCAACCCTGGCCATTGTAGCCATCTGGGGAGTGAACCAGAGGATGGAAGATCTCTCTCTTTCAAAATAAAGAAATAAAGAAATAAACAAACAAATAAGTCTTAAAAAAAAAGCTTGTTAAGACAGAGGATCTCATATTCTGGCCTTAGCAAAATTTTTAAAAAAGAAGTAATCTTTTATCATTCGCTGTCTGCAGAAACTAATTTGTAGATTCAAATATGTATAGTCAAGTTCCGTAGTAAAGAAGCTGATTGCCAATTATATTCTCTTTAAATTGGTTAACATGCCCAAGGCAGATATGTTCTGTAATTTAATATGTGTACAGCAATGTTGTCCTTATTAGAATAAGAACCTATATTAGGACTCTTTTGTGAAAGGGAGTTTAAAAACTGATGTTTAAAAACAACTTTGAGCTATTAAGAACTGGAGATACTGATGTAATTTTTGATAAAGACAAACATCTAATTCAGAATATGATCAACATGACTTTTCTACCATAAACTGTTCTAAGTTAGTCATCATACAATTTAATTATGTGATATTGAGAAAGAACACAAAATATTTTATTAAAGACTCCAAGTCTAACTTAAAATATATATATTTTTATTTCTATTAAATATAGTAGTAAAATTATTTTGAAAGCCAAGATGCCATCAAAACCTAACTTTACTAGTATAATAATAATAATAATAATAATAATAATTTCAAAAGAGGTTATATGAGGGTACTTTACAAAGTTTATAGAAAATGTGTTTTATGAAGAAGCTAAGCATGGATTTCAAGGTTTTTTTTGCACAAAAATAAACTTACTTTTTAATTCTCCTTTACCATGAACTTTTTGCAGTATCCTTGTACTTCCACAGAATTCACTATGACTATACTCTGATTAAGTTTAAATTCTTTTTGTGTATTGTTAACCAATTTTCGCAATATTCCCATGAATGGGTGCTATTATTATCTGCATTCAGTAGATAAAGAGACTAAGGCACAGAACAGTGAAGTCAGTCACTCAAAGTCACACAGTTCAGAAGTTACACAGAGGGGTTAGAGTGCTGGCATAGTGAATTAGGCTGCTGCCTGTGACACCTGTATCCTATAAGGGCACCTGTTTGTGTTGGGCTACTCCACTTCCCGTCCAGTTCCCTGCTAATGTGCCTGAAAAAGCAGCCGAAGATGGTCCAAGTGCTTGGGCCTCTGCCACCCATGTGGAAGACACAGATGAAATTCCTGGCTCCCGGCTTTGGCCTGGTCCAGTTCTAGCCACTGTGGCCATTTGCAGAGTGAACCAATGGATGGAAGATATCTGTTTCTCACTCTCTATCTCTCCTCCTAACTTTGCCTTTGAAACAAATAAATAAATCTTTAAAAATACAAAAAAAAAAAAAAAGAAGAAGAAGAAAGAAAGAAGTTACAAAGAGAGCAAAGAGAGGACTGAAACCCTGGAAGCTAGCTAGCTGTCAGGGCTGGGGCTCTTATCTACATGCCGAACTGCATCTGCTGCTGGATTCTTCTCTGAATACACTAAGGAAGGTAAAGAAGATGGAATGCTTGATACAGTGGCTTGTACATAGTAGGTGCTTTGCCAAATGAATACTGATGATATTAACATGTTCGTATCATATCTTTGGCATGGGTGACTGAATATGGAGAGGAGTGAGTAGGGAAATTAGAATAGTTTGAGGGAATTTGAATTGCTTAGGGCTTTTAAAATTTCACTGTCCAATGTACTGGGTTGCTGCAAGAATAGTACATGTGGTAAAGAAGGGATTCTTTAGAAACAAAGACACATTCTCTGCATGGAATGAAATGCAATGTGGAGCACTGGCCATCTGGATAGCTTTTTTTTTTTATTGGAATGAGCTGTAATTTATAAAACCGTGAGAAAAGAGAAGAAAATAGAGAAGACTGAGCCTTGACTGTCTGCCAGAAAAATATTTCAAAGCTCAGGCCTTGCTTGCTTTTAAATGAGAATTTAAATATTTCAGATCCACATATACACATATTGAGGTTGCACCTACACAGTCAGACACATTTTACCTATCAGCTTTACAAGCACTCAAATTGTATCTGGTTTTAGTTGAAGCTAGGATTAGAGGGTTAAGCTAGAAACACTTCATTCCATGCACAAATATGTACAGCATACCACTCTATACATGGCATTATACAAGGCAGATGGTAAATTCAAAAAAAGGCAAAGATCCTACCTCAAGGGCATTTGACCAAGGAGAAAACAAGCAAAAAAACTCAGTGGCAATGCAAAATACAGAAGTTGTATATATTGTGTCTTATTATTGTTATGTATGTCTAAGTAATAATATTTTACAATAAGAATGTATACTTATTATTAAACATTTATTGTGGAACAAGGTTTTATGATAAACGTATATCATATGATCTGCATTATCTTGTTAAAAATACAATCTAGGAAAGGAAGGTTTTCATAAAACTGTTTTTGCTGCTACTGTTGTTTCTTAATTTGGTACAGCGTAGAGAACAGGCACAGGTTCTGCAAATAAGACTGGCCCTGCTTAGTTCCCAGGGAGGAGGCAGAGAGGCATGACTATGAGAAGGGCAGAATGGGAAGGACCCATCCTTCCCAAGGCAGACATGGCAGACATGTCTGGTCAGAGAGGCTGTGTGTTCTTGAATTATGAAAGTGTCCAAAGGTTGGGAAAGCCACTTCACAGCCTGGACTGCCAGGAGCAGTGTGAAGGAGAGCTGAGCAGGACTTGGCTGGCTTCCAGGTCTGGGTAAGAGTGGCAGGAACAGAAGGAAAGCTGGTTCTATACCATGCTAGAAAAACAGTCATCCCTTAGTATCCACAAGAGATTGGTTCCAGGACTCCTGTGGAGATCAAAATCTGTGGACGTTGAAGTTCCTTATAGAAAATGACATAGGGTTTGCAGATAACGTACTCAGGTCCCCCACATACTTTAATCACAGAGATCACAGATGATACCTAACACAGTGTAAATGCTATGTAATCAGTTGTTACACTGTATTGTCTGGAGAATGATGAGCAGAAAAGTCTGGACATGTTCAAGAGCAATGCATTTTTTTTCTTGGATTATTTTCCACCTGCAGTTGGCTCAATCTGTTTAAGCAGAACCCAAAGATATGAAGGTCCGAATGCAGTTAAGAAAAAGCAGGGGAATTCATGGGGAGCTCATGTTCTACTAAGCCTCCTTTTCCTGGCAGGTAACATTTTCCTTCTGTTGACAATGGCCTTCCCTGTTCCACTGATGCTTGTGGAGTGATATGACCAGTGGGAAATTCAGGTCAGATAGGAGGGGAGGGGGTGTTTATCACCATGGTTATGAGCCTGGCAGAGATGCTGATTCTGGGCTAAGATAATGCCCCTTGTTTCTACCACATAAATGGCAGGCCTGGTAGTGGAATTACGGACTCTGCAGGTGAGCAGAGGCAGAGGAGTCCGATGTGAAAGTGACTTTGGGGGTTTCAGCAGCAGACCCCTGTGGAGAAGAAAATGAACTCTACCCCAGTTGCTTGACCAGATATGATGCCTCATATTTCAAGCATGGGTTAAATATTGCCTGGAAATCTCCAAAGGCTTTGTTGCCACCACTTCACCTTGCTCATTTTCCTCAGGTAACACATCTTTTGAGTAACAGGATTAACCACTGAGCTCCCCAAATAATTGCATACTGTGCCAACAGGAAGGATGTGCCTGACCACACACAGCAAGCACCTGGAATATTCTCTTCCAACTGGGGCAGGAAGATGCAGCATTGCTGTGCTAATAAAACAAGAGTACTGCACAGAGCCCCTGGTCTCCCACTGCCAGTCAGGCTGGGGATATTTAATAACAGCCTTAAATGACCTTGCAAGCACAAGTCTTTTTGTGCTGAAGAGTAGTGTGAGGCAAGAAAGACTTCACTGCCAAAGCAATGGGAGGTCTCCTGGGAGGAGGAAGGACTTATTTACTCTCAGTGATTGGTACTGAGAGTAAATAGTTTTTTAAAGATTTATTTTTATTTATTTGAAAGGCAGAATTACAGAGAGAGGTAGAGACAGAGAGTGAGGTCTTCTATACGCTGGTTCACTCCCCAAATGGTGGCAACAGCTGGCGCTGAGCCAATCCAAAGCCAGGAGCCAGGAGCTTCCTCCGGGTCTCCCACATGGCTGCAGAGACACAAGGACTTGGACCATCCTCTACTGCTTTCCTGGGCACATTAGCAGGGAACTGTATTGGAAGTGCAGTAGCGATATCAGATGCCTGTGATACAGGCTGGGGCTTTAACCCGCTGTGCCACAATGCCAGCCACAAGAAAGGAAATATTTTTAAAAGGCTAAAAATATTTTCCTTTGTCTTCCATCATCTCGATTAGCATCTGTGAAAAACCTGCTTGTTTAAACTGTTTCAACAGATATGTTCCAGGTGTATGTTTTGCTGGCAAACCTGTCCAGATAAGCTGGCATTCTAAACTCTCTAGATGTGTTAGTCCTGCAAGTTAAGAAAACTGGAACTAGGCACAATTTGCAACAGCATAGACTACTCAGGTCCATACATTGCTCTCAGTGTGGTTTTACAGAATTGGATTTCACAGCTAGAGTCGCTGACTGCAGTCCATCCTTGAAGATGACTCAGTCTCAGGGCAGACGGGCTTTTCTAGAACTTGGGAGTATCAACTCGTTGGCTGCTCAACTTTCCTTCCTGTGAGCCTTCTGAGGATGCCCCCTCCGTCTGTTTTTTTTTTTTTTTTTTTTTTTTTGTTGGTGCCTTGAGATTTTCCAGGGCATGTATATCTGTGCAGCTGTGTGTGTTTGGGTAGAGTTGATAGTACAAATGTTCCGGGGGAAAGAAACTAGTGAAACTAAATTAGGATTGTCTTTTGACTCTAAAACATGAAACATCCTCCTCAATCGATTGCACAGTTTTCTCTCTAATTCATGGTCACTGACTTTTAGACCAGTGATGGGCCTCTTCTGCAAGCAGCATTTGACTTCAAAGGTGAAACTAACCCACGACTCCACCCTCGTGGTGGTTGTTTGTTCTAACAATTTCTTTGCCACTGCAGGTCCTGTATATTTTCACATTTTTACTTTCCTTGATTTAAATCTTTATCGAGTTATTAGATTGTATCAGTTTGACAGTGAAATCCTTGTGAAAGTGTTCTGACTCTGCAGACTTTACTCTTTCTTCCCACATCTGCAAGATTCATTTTTGTCCATGAACATTCTGGGAATACTACTACCTAAGGCCTTGCACAAGATTTTTCCTGCTTTCATTTTAGCTTGCAAACTATATATTAATGTTTATATTTCACATTTATATATAGAGAGTATATGATTAAAAAATGTTCAGCTTTCTAGTTTAGGATAAATAAAGTCCCTCTTCTCCCACCAGAAACCATAAATATGTTTCTGCACTTCCTTCCAGTTTTATTTTTTATAACATATGCATAAGCAGGTGTGTCTAAGTATGTGCATGGATGTAGATGTTGTCATAATCCTTGTCACCAGGCTTTCATGTCTCATTCCTAGGATAAAATTCTTAAGTACCAGCACAGCCTTGGGGCCACACAGCAGCCTTGCAGGATGTGTCTGTCCCTTTGCTGGATTGAGCATCCCTTAAGGCTTTCTTGTACCCTCTATCAGTCCTTTCTGAATGACTAACCAATATCATCTCAGAGCCTATTTTGGGTCAAAATCATAGGAGAATCTATTGAGCATTGTGAATCCCGTGGCTGAACAAACAATGCACATGTACAAACACATCTCAAATCGGAAAACCCTTTCCCGGAATTCCCAGCCCTCCTGCAAGCCACCGGGGCACTCCAGAAAACTTTGGGCCAATGAGATCTTAATACCAGAAAGTCCCATGCAATATGATTTCCCTGAACTTCTTACTTTCTTTAAAAATGGATTTTACAGGGGCCAGCACCATGGCTCACTTGGCTAATCCTCCGGCTGCAGCGCCAGCATCCCATATCGGTGCCGGGTTCTAGTCTCGGCTGCTCCTCTTCCAGTCCAGCTCTCTGCTGTGGCCCTGGAGGGAAGTGGAGGATGGCAAAAATGCTTGGGCCCCTGCATCCACATGGGAGATCAGGAAGAAGCACCTGGCTCCTGGCTTTGGATCGGTGCAGCACCGGCCATAGCGGCCATTTGGGGAGTGAACCAATGGAAGGAAGATCTTTCTCTCTGTCTCTCTCTCTCACTGTCTATAACTATACCTGTCAAATAAATTTTAAAAATGTAACTTTAAAAAATGAATTTTTCATTGCTTTTTACTATGCTCTTCTGGTCTCTTTCAAATATTTTCTTTTTTCCCTTAAAGAAAAGAGAAGACACCAAGCCACTTGTTATCCTACAGGCACCAGGGCTGCTGAATTCTGTATGTGATCAAGGTGGACCCTGTGAAGGTGCACATATGGAGTGAACAGAGAGTGGCCCTGGTGGGCATGAGTCTGTAGAACCAAGGGTGTGTCTCACCACAAATATTTACTAGCAGTGCAAACAGATGGTAATAAGGAATGTTGTGATGCACTATTCAGCATCTTTTGCACACTAGGAAAACTCTAATGACATTTATACTTGAGACCCCGGTTGAGTTCCAAAATTTCATCCACTGGGGATAGAGTGAATAAACATTGTAATTATCATTATTTCTGCACATTTGTAAGAGTCATTTTTTACACATACACAGTGGTCTGCTTCTGTACCTTTTCTTTGCTGTGTATGCTCATGTATGTGTTTGTATGTGTGGTGTGCAGGTGTCAGCAGCCCATCTGCATCACTCGTCTGCCAATGGTTACTATTTTGGAAAATAATAGAAGGAAAATATTAGAAGGACAGAGAAGGAGACGAGGAAAGTTCCATATGGGAGCATTCTCATCTTCTCACTCTCTGTGTTTGTTCCTGTCCATCTCCAGCTGCTCTCAGACCAGCAGGCAAATGCCTTTTTCTAGTTCCCTTGCTCCCTCATCTCCTCTTTTCCTCCCTCTTTCCCTTTCATAGCAATGGACAATAGCAGACCAAGAGTTGTTTTCACAACTTGCGAAGAACAGAAAGAACCCAAAAAGATAACTATGCAGGGACAGGAGGACCAAAAAGGAGAGTAAGAAAAGATGAAGTCAGAGAGGGACAAGGAGAAAGGAGAGAAATAATCTGACAAAAAGGAGTGAACATGAGAGGAAGATGCAGAAAAAATTTATTTTTATTAAAATGTCCTAAAAATAGTGTGATTTACGACTCTGAATTCAGTAAAAACTACTAAATGAGTAGTAGACTAAATTCATAAGTTGCTGGGGCTGCCTTTGTTGTCCAGTGGGTTTTGGTGCCGTTTGGGGCATCTGAATCCCATAATGGAGTGCCAGTGCAAGTCCCAGCTATTCCACTTCTGATACAGCTTCCTGTGCCTGGGAATGTAGCAGAAGAGGCCCAAATACTTGGGCTCCTGACACCCATGTGGGATTCCAGGATTGAGTTCCTGGCTTTTGGCTTTGGCCTCACCCAGATCCAAGTATTGTGGCCATTTGGGGAGTGAACCAATGCATGGAAGATCTCTTTCTCTCTGTCTCTTCATATCTCTCCATCACTGTGTCTTTAAGTAAATATTTTTTTTCATTTATTAAACTTTTATTTAATGAATATGGTGTAAGAATTATAGAACAATAAGGCTGCTATGTTAAGAAATGTGACCTAGGATTTCTTTCTTTTTTTTTTTTTTTTTTGACAGGCAGAGTGGATAGTGAGAGAGAGAGGCAGAGAGAAAGGTCTTCCTTTTGCTATTGGTTCACCCTTCAATGGCCGGTGCGGCCGGTGCATCGCACTGATCCAAAGCCAGGAGCCAGGTGCTTCTCCTGGTCTCCCATGCAGGTGCAGGGCCCAAGGACTTGGGCCATCCTCCACTGCCTTCCCGGGCCATAGCAGAGAGCTGGCCTGGAAGAGGGGCAACCGGGATAGAATCCGGCGCCCCAACTGGGACTAGAACCCGGTGTGCCAGCGCTGCAAGGCAGAGGATTAGCCTGTTGAGCTACGGCGCCTAGGAGTTTCAAAAGCACATTGTTTAGGCTGGCACTGTGGCTCACTTGGCTAATCCTCCACCTGCAGCGCCGGCACCCGGGGTTCTAATCCCGGTTGGGGCGCCGGGTACTAGTCCCTGTTGTTCTTCTTCCAGTCCAGCTCTCTGCTGTGGCCCAGGAGTGCAGTGGAAGATGGCCCAAGTGCTTGGGTCCCTATACCCGCTTGGGAGACCAGGAGGAAGCACCGGCTCCTGGATTTGGATTGGCGCAGCGCCAGCCGTGGCGGCCATTAAGGGAGTGAACCAACAGAAGGAAGAACTTTCTCTCTGTCTCTCTCTCACTGTCTATAACTGTCTCTGTGTCTCTCTTTCTCACTGTCTAACTCTGCCTGGCAAAAATTTTTTTAAAAAAGCACATTGTTTCAAAGCACACAAGTTCTGGGTCCACTTCTGCACAGCACAGCCTCCCTGTTAGCCTATGCATAATGAGGCAGATGGCCTTTCATCGTCACTATGGATGGAGAATCCTAAGAGAAAGCAGCCTCCTGCAAGGGTCCGTTGTGCAGCTTCCCCTGAACTTCAGCTGCTGAGAATCTGTCCTTTTCTGAGCTCTTGAACACATTTTACAAATTGATAAAAACTGCATCTATTTGTTCTGTATAACATGATGTTTTGAAACATGTATACATAATGGAAAGGCCAAATTAAGTTGACTAAGATATGGGTTATTTCACATACTTATTTTTATGAGGACATTGGGAAGTAGCTCTTTCAGCAATTTTCAATAATACAGGCTCAGCACTGTGGTACAGTGAGTTTAATTGCCCTTTGGGACTATGGTTTCCTATGTCTGAGTGCCAGTTTGAAACTGGCTGTTCCCCTTCAGATTCAGCTTTCTGCTAATGCACCTGGGAGGCAGCAGATGATGGCCCAAGTGCTTGGGTCCCTTCCCCCGATGTCAGAGACTCAGATGGAGTTCCTGGTTCCTGGCCTCAGCCTGGTCCAGCACTGGCTACTGAACCATTTGGGGAGTGAACTAGTGGATGAAAGATCTCTGTCTCTCTTTCTCCTTCTTTCCCTCCCTTTTTTCTTCCTTCCTTCCTCCATCCCTCCCTCCCTTCTCTGACACTGCCTTTCAAATAAATAAATAAATAAATAAATCTTTAAAAAAGAATGAAATACATTATAATGAACTATAGCCATCATCTTATACAGCAGAGCTCTTCCACTTGTTCCTCTGTGTGACTGAAATTTTATATTCTTTGGCTAATATCTCCATTCCCAGCAACTGGTAGCCTGATTCTACTCTCTGCTTCTGTGACTGTAATGTATTTTTAAAATCATTATTTATTTACTTGCGAGCCAGAGAGAAAGATATACAGAGAGAATCAGAGCAAGAGCAAGCGTGCTCCCATCTACTGATTCTCTTCCCAAATGCCTGCAATGGCTAAGGGTGGGCTGAGGCATAAGCCAGGAACTCAATACAGGTTCCCCCTGTGGGTGGCAAAAACCCAAATACTTGTGCCATCACCCCTGCCTCTGAGAGCATGTGTTAGCAGGAAGCTGGAATTGGAATCAGAGGCAGATACTGGTCCCAAGTACCAACAGCCTCTGTGAGGCCATATGCCTTCCAAAGCTCCAGTTTTTGGAATCCACACGCAAGTGAGATCACAAACACATTTTTAATTAGAGAAAAGTGGCCAATTAACTACTAGAGATGCTCACTTGCTCACCAATGCTAAAACCCCATTTTCCTGACTACTGCAAACACACATGCACAGACACCCACACACTCATCAGGACGGACATGAACTCATGGCTTTCTGTCACTGTCAAAGCAGTGCTGTTCCATTTCTACAATACTAATATATGGCTACAATTTTCAACTTATTAAAAATGGGTCTGATTTTTATCCTAAATTCTTTGGCAACTGCTCTGTAGTTAGTACTTTCCAATAAAGTGTCTCTCCTTTCTGCCTTGGCATTTGCCAAGGCCTGAAGTAGGGGAGCAATTAACCACATCTTTAGAAGCATCTGAACCGAGCAACTCACCTCGGGCCCAGGAGAGACACATACAGCCTGCGGTAGCCTCTTGCACCGCCCAGAGGCTGTTTCTAGCTCACGTCCTATGTCTCAGCCTTGCTCAGTATGGACACATGTATTGAATAAATTATCTCTGGCTATGCAAGGGGGACGTATCTATTTTGAAATCTCTACACCACCTACATTTATGAATCAAATTCAGAAAACCAAATTTTCTCCTTAATCCTGAGCAGTACTCAGAAAGTAGTATGAACAGAAGTTACTTTCAAAACATGGTAGGGATGTACTTGTCATAATTTGGAAGTTTAAATAATATAATATTGTTGTAGGCAAGCATATAGAATAAAATTGATCAGATATGTGAGCTGGAAAACCACACCTTCACCACGCCCCTGTGTGACCTCATGCCTCTTCCTGCCACACCTGTGTGCCAAGATGGGCCATCTGGTTAATTAACCACTCCCTTTTGAAAGTGGATTAAAAGCCTGGGACATGGTGGGCTCACTCTTCTTCTTTTGGCTTTCTGCTCTTTTGCCAGTGTGGGCCCCTGCAGCCCTGCGCCTCCAGGGCACGTGGCCTTTGGACCATCCACCTCATGCTTCCTTGCCTAGATGCTCATCCACATGGCTGGCTCCTGGTACTAGTATGAACCCAGATTTATTTCTCTTTTAGATAAGACCCTCACTTTCCTATGCATTTCTCTCACTGAATAAAAAAGCTTAAAATGTATCATGCTGCCTCATTCATTTACGCTGGTATTCAGAATTCCTCTCTGAATATTAGGAAAGAATCCACACAGGCTTATTAATATTGGGAATTTGTTAATAAGCACACGATGATATTGTATGGCACCCCATATTCCGATATCAGTATTGGGGTCAGTGCTGTGACATGGTGGGTAAAGCCACTGCCTGTGATGCCAGCATCCCATTATGGATGCTGGTTCAGGTCCCGGCTGCTCCTCTTCCAATCCAGCTCTCTGCCAGTGGCCTGGGAAAGCAGCAGAAGACAGCCCAATTCCTTGGGCCCCTTCGCCCTCGTGGGAGTCCTGGAAGAAGTTCCTGGCTCCTGGCTTTGAATCAGCTCAGTCCTGGCCATTGTGGTCATTTGGGGAGTAAACCAGTAGATGGAGGACCTCTCTCTATTTCTGCCTCTCCATAACTCTGCCTTTCAGATAAATAAATAAATCTTTAAAAAAAATAGTGTCTTGGATGTCATAGATACACTTATGAAAAAAGAAATTGGTATTTAGAGAGGAAGTCTCTCCTCAATGTAATTCAAATTTAAATTAATGAGAAGTAATCTTGAAGATGCATGATTGATAAAACAGCTCCTTTTTGGATCTTAGTACATTTAGAAATAATCAAGTTATATAGCAAATTAGGGGAAGAAATTGCCTCTACGATGCCTGGGAATGCACATGGTAAATGATGAATTTTCCCATTAGTGTTAATGAGCTGTGCCTGGTTAACTCCCCAGTACATCAGCAGCAGAACAGAGCCCAAATCATCTGTCTTCCATATTTAATTCAATTTTTTTGTATATTGAATCTTTCACTCAATGTTTCCCAAAAAGCAGTTTCAGGAATAAAATTATGAGGAATAAAATATTTATTTTACAGAACTGAATACACTGATAACAAAAACAAAGGAAATGGACAGGAATCTTGGGAGAAATAAAAGTTACTGTTTAATGTTTTGTGCACATCTGAGAATTATCTGATTAGTATTAAAGGCTAACATATTCATTCCTGGAAACTGGAAGTGCTGCTTCTGTTTTCAAAAACTGCTAGAAGAGAACAGAGATTGACAAAGGAAGCATATTCAAAGTGCTTCTAAAATCTACATTGTATAGCCACAAACTAGATAAAGCTGTGTTGCATCAAAGTAAAACTAAGGTGCTAATATAATTGTAGGGATGTGTGGGTCAAAGGGCAAATGTGAAAAAAGAAGTAGGGATCTGTATTTATTTTTGAAAACACCAGCTACAGTGATTTGATAGGGGGTCTCATTGGCTCCTTTCAAGGCTGGAAGTATTCTGTCCCCTTATTGGGTAAATTTAGGCACTGAAGTACTGAAAAAACTTTTTAAAATATATTGATTCGCTGTTTGAGGATCACTAAACCACTGCCTTCTTCTAGGAAGGGAAGTCCTAGGGTAGATTCATTTTCATGTCCTACTAATAATGAAGAACTCAAAGACAACTCAAGTTTACAGTCAGAATTGCATTTCCAAAAACTAGATAACTAAAGCTTGGTCATAGTAAAAAAAAAAAAAAGTAAATAGTAAATAAAACAGTAAATAGTAAGAAAAATCAATGTTTTAAGTTGTTCCAGTGTTAAATAGTCCCCTCCCACAACTGAAACACATCATGAAATACCTTGCCTCATGTGGAAATTAAGACCAAGTTCAAATGTGAATTCTTTCTCTCCGTTCCTCTTTTTCCTTCCTTCACAAAATACTGAGCATCTACTTTGTGCTGGGATTATACAGGCATTTGAGACATTGCAGTGAACCCTGCCCCCCCCACCACCACATATATTGGGGGGGGGGCTTCAAAAACTTCATAGCAAATACATATTATGAGATTCATAGTATAGTGCTCGCTTGGGCAGCACATACACTAAATGGAATGAAATACATATGCCTGGATTTCAAATTTTTCTGCACCAAAATAAACATCTTTTAATTCTGTTTTCTGTGAACTTTTGGAAGTACCTGGTATTATAGCAGAGCAGTATTTTTCCCATTTGGCAGAAATGTTCCTATCAAGGTAGAATTGCATGTTTAAACATATCCAGAACTGCCACATGGATTTGGCATGGTTTTCTTGGCTGCAGAGGAACGCTCATCCTTCCAAAAGCTCCTGGACAAGACTGCCTTCCACCTCTACTGGAGTGGCACTACCTGCCCATGCCTCAGTGGCACCAGGTATCGATAATAATAACACTATGAAGTTA
Source organism: Lepus europaeus (assembly GCF_033115175.1). Lineage (NCBI taxonomy): Eukaryota > Metazoa > Chordata > Mammalia > Lagomorpha > Leporidae > Lepus > Lepus europaeus. Next base: position 62,480,826 of record NC_084835.1, on the reverse strand, counting down.
CAGATAAGGAAAGATAGAGCACTGTGTTTTGATTTTTCTGCTACCAAACGCTGGCATGGTTTTAGAAACATGACTGCTAAGGATCTGTGCTGAAATCCTTAGCACTTACATCTCTGAACGAAATAAGGGGCTGGCTAGTCACTATCAAAAGGAAGTATAAGAATGTTTGACCAGCTGCCCTTCGCACAGTGATGCTCAGTGCTGTGGAAGCCAGACACTCCCTTCTGCTCAGCAAGGAACTGCAGTTTGCTGCTTTACAAAACAAGCCTTTTCCTCTCTTTTAAAAAGACTTTTTTTTTAGTGTTTGTGAATTAACAGCAAAGAATTCTTAGATAAATGTGTGGGTGGTGGCGATGAGAATGGCAGGGTGTTAGGCGTGGATGTGTGTGGATCTCTGTTCAGGAAATACTCAAAATAGTGATCCATGCTACTTTATTCTTCCCAAGATTTTATCACTAGTTTATAATCTAACTTAAAAAGCACAGCAGCCCAGGCTCAGGAATACCATCTGACAGAAGACCCCAAAGCTGGCTCCTGTGTGGGAGGAATGGGTAGCAGTGCCAGGCTGGACATTAGGACCACACCCTGGGTGTTTCCTGACATGGCTTATATGTCTCCCTCCAAGACCTGTTGTCTCAGAGGAGGAAGAAATCTTTTCTCTACCCACCCAGAAGCTAAGCATATAGCAAGCAGAAACAGACCAACTACTGGATAGTGTACCCCACAACACAAGGCTGAAAAGCTAGGCCTTCTATTTTTTTTAAATATTTATTTATTTATGTATTTGAAAGACAGAGTTACAGAAAGAGATGGAGAGACAGAGAGAAATGGGGGGAGGGGAGAGAGAGAGAGAGAGAGAGAGATCTCATCTGCTAGTTCACTCCCCAAATGGCTGCAATGGCTAGGGCTGGGCCAGGACAATGCCAGGAGCCAGGAGCTTCATCAGGTCTCCCATGTGGGTAGCAGGGGCCAACCTCTGCTGCTATCTCAGGCCATTAGCAGAGAGCTGGATCAGAAGTAGAGCTGGTGTCGCAGGTTTAACCCACTTTGCCTCAAGCTGGTCCCTGGGTCTTCTGATTTGTAACTCCAGGGAATTTAAACATTTCAGTCTGCTCTGTTCGTCTCTCATCCATTACGAAGAGGTGAAGCAGATTAACACCCTGGAGACCATGAGACTTCGTGAGGGCTCATGACAGCACAGCTGCTTTGTTTTCATCTCACTGAACATCCTAGGGCAGCCTGGACGCAGGCTACCTGCCTCCTGAATTGCTCTGCAAGCACCCTGGGCCTGGGGCATGGTGGATCTGGGGACTGCTCTAGAGAAGACGAAGACAAGACTGGGGCTCCCTTCCAGCTTGGCCTTGCTAACTCCCATGTCAGACTGTTAGAAGGACTGCCAAACCGAGAGGGTCACCTTGTCCACACTCGTGAGGACTGTTAGCTAGGAAGTGACCTTGATATCCATGAGGTAATGTTTTTATTATTATTCAAGTGGATCTTACATACAGAGTGCGCAGAACACAATTTGCTTTCAAAATCTGCATACACTCATGTAACAAGTGCCAGGTAAAGAAAACGAATATGAACATAGAAACCCCTCAAAGCCCCTCTTCCAGTTCCTACCCAAGGGTAACTGCAGTGCTGTATTTTAAAGCAGTAGGTAATTTTGTACCTAAAATTAATGGAATCGCTCAGAATTCACCATTTGTCCTTGGTATCTTTGGATCAGCATTACACATATGAGCGCCATCCATGCTATGTGTAGTTAAACCTGCTCATTCTCATTGCTGTCCAGCATTCCACTGTGAATATGCACACTTTATCCATCCACTGCTGATGGACATTTGTGTAGATCCAGGTGGGGCTATTATGAACAGCAGTGCTATGAGTATTTTGGTACATGTCTCTTAGTGAACAGATGTACACAGTTCTGTTGGGCATATAACTAGAAATGGAATTGTTCTATTTTTGAAGTTATTTTTAGTATTAACTATATAATTGATAGTTACAACATTCCATAAATAGACTTCTAGGTTCAAAACTCCATTTGTTGATTACATGGAGAATTATCTGTTGTCCATTCATACTTACCTTCTGTAGAATGTATTATTATTATTACTGGGGTCAATGTCACTGTGTCCATCTTAGTAAGCATCACAGTATATTATTTACTTTGGATACTGCGTCAGCATTCCTGATGGAATCCTATACCACCCTCAACCTTACCCACTGTCATCACTGAAGGATTCAGAAAATTCAGTGATAACAACTAGTTCTTATAAATAGGCAATGCACCTCTTCCATCTGGCTCCACATAGGCAAATGAATATTAAATCTGATATATGCAGGCACTGAATTATAATAACAGAAATTTGAGTATGATGTGGTAATTATTATATCATCCAAATGAGAACAATCACTACAAAAGGATAATTAAAAATCATACCTGGCTTAATACTTTCATAACTAAAGCTTTTATTCCAAATTTCTAATTTGTAGGTTTCTTATTGATAGTTCGTGTTTTACAAGGAGTAATTTAGCAGTTTACACGTTAAAGTGGAGGCAGATTCAAGCAGCTTATATTCTTTATTTTCTATAATAAATTAAAAGCAACAACTACAGTTTCCTTTAAGAGTCTCCCCCTTCCTGTGTGTGTGTGTGTGTATGTAGTATGTATTTTTGAACTGGGACTCAAAAATTTGCAGTTTGAAAAAAACCCCTGAGGTCATTTTGTTTTGGCTTTGCATCAAGTGAGGAAGCTTTTATAACAGTCCTTAATGGCTGTTCTTTCAGATGCAGTAGATTTTTGTGTTAGTTTAGTATCAATTTCCTTTTTCAACCTTAAACCTACCCAATACACAAATAAAAGGCATAATTTCAACTGCCATTCCAGTTCTACATACATGTGGGGGCCCAGGAGAAACATTATCAGACAGGTAGTAAGGAAACATTGAATTTAAAATCAGCTCTACCAAAAATGTGGTTTGGCCCAGGAGGAAGACAATGATTGGGATGCTGACATTCTGTGTAAAAACGCCTGGATTCAAGTCTTGGCTCTGCTCCTGACTCTAGGTTCCTGCTAATGCACACTCTGGGTGGCAGCAGGTAATGGCTCAAGTGGTTGGATTCTTGCCACCCACATAGGATAGAAGATCTAGGTTGAATTCCTGGCTCTCATGAGCATTTGGGGAAAGAACCAGTAGATGGCAGCTCTTTCTGTGTCTCTGCATCTCAAATAAATAAATAAAATTCAGTTTTACTAATTATGAGATGTGCAATAATGAGAAGATATATTTGTGTAATATTTATTTTTTCATTCATATAAAAGGTGTGCTAAAACATACCTTACAAAGCTGTACTGTGTGTATGGGATAGTATAATGCATGTGGAAACATTCTCAAAGTGGTTAAATGATACATAAATAAAACCTATTATTATAATTGTTGCTACTGGTTTGTGTAGTAGACTCTTTCCAAAAGAAAAATCATCAACATTCAAACTTCTAATCAATCTAGTCCATCTTATTGTTTGCACTGCAAGAAACTCCCAAATAGATTCCTGTGGTCAACATGACCTTTCACAAAAGGAAGTCTTGGGTTCCGCTGCATAAACTCCTGGGCTTTAGCTCTCACAATGGTGTTTAAGCAAAAATTTAAGAAATCAGAGTATCCAAGAGAATCATGTACTTAAGATTAACTTACATGAGGGTATTTTGAAAGGCTTGTGGAAAATGCATATTATGAAAAAATTACATGGATTTCAATTTTTTTCACAAAAATAAATTTACCTTTCAATCCTATTTTTCCATAAACTTCTGGAAGCATCTTCAAATATAAGAACAAAACTATAGAAAGTGACAAATTTTCCAGGCATAGAAATGTTAGTTCTTAAGAAAAATAATCCATTTAAAGTCATATTAAAGAGTATTTCCATGCATTCAGATAAGCTAGGAAACTTTTGTCATCAATTTGATTAATTCCAGGAAGTCACAGCAAGCTAATTATGAAATGATATGTCTTTTTCTATGTGTATAGTAGATAATGTAAGGATCATTAATCTTGATTCTTACAATGACTTTAGGAAAGGGTGTTATTCCAACCCAGTACCAGCTGCTAGCAACAGTTTTGCAGGTGTGGGTCTCATATTTGGAATCCTGATCCTGGACTCAAGCTACTTACGTTTTAGTAAGCAGTGTAATGTACATATGGGTAAGTTACAGAAAACTGGGGTAAGTCCCGTTCAAGGGACTCTACAGGCTGTAGAGGATTATGTTGGTATGTATCTTTTAGACTAAACAACATCATAGATTCTGATACACTCCCCTACTCCATTCCCCTTAGCTGCAGTTTTACATTCTGTGGTTTCAATTACCTGTGGTCAAATATGGCCTGAAGATATTAAGTGGAAAATTCCAGAAATAAACAATTCATAAGCTTTGAATTGCTTACAGTTCTGGGTACTGTGATGAAATCTCACAGTGCCCACTTCATCCTGCTTGAAATAAGAATCATCCTTGTCCAAGCAATCCACTCTGTATGTGTTATAATGTGTTGTTAGTTACTTAGCTATCTTGGTTATCAGATGGTCTGTCACAGTACTGCTGTGCTTGTGATCAGCTAACCCTTATCTTACTTAGTAATGGCCCAAAAACATAATAGTAGTGATACTGGTAATTAGAGAAGGTGTAAGTGCTTCTTTAAGTGAAAAATGTAAAAGTTCTGAACTCAATGCGTGAGGAAAAAAAAATCATATGCTAAAGATGCAAATATCTATGGGAAGAATGAATATACCCATGGAATTGTGAGAGAAAAAAAGAAATTTTATTTATCACACCTCAGACTGTAAAATTTGTGGCTACAGTGCTTGATTTAAGTGCTTGGTTAAGATGGAAAAGACATGAACAGAAAATATTTCTGACTGTTGGCAACTTGGTGCCCCAGCCCTGAACCTATACAAAGATGGTCACAAAGGGGTCCTAATGAGAACCACCAAGCCATGTACTGTGGGATAAGTAATGGCTACACAGATCTGGGGACAGTTTTGAACTGGAAAATATTTTTAAAAATACCAGATAGGCTGCATTCAGTACTCTCTACAGTGCCAAGCATCCAGGGGTCCTGGAATGTATGCCCACACACAAGGGGTTCTCCTGTCACTACTAAGGAAGTGAAAAATCACCTTGCACAATCATATGGTTTTGCAGTTGAAGAAATTGTGACTCAGGGATGATGGGAACTTATTCTTTATCCTACTGCCTGGCATTATAAGGATTATTCTTAAATTACTTTTAGTTAAGGGCTAAACCCATTTGAAGATTTTTGTTTTGAAAAAATAAATGGAGGAATGATACTTTCCATTCCAGAGGTGTTTATATGTATGAGCACCTTAAAGTCTAGAATTTTGCATTGGAAATGTCTCCCTTGGTAACCAGCATGAAGCAGATCCACTTAAGGCCAGTATGGAAGATGGTGACTGGGAGGGCAGGAAACAAGGAAGTGGGGAGCTTGCAAGGAGGAGGCATAACAAAGTCCTCACGTGGTGAAACCTCAACAGAGGCGCACAGATACTACCAGCTTTTTAGAACCTAAGTTCCAGTGACTACCCCAGCACCCAGAGGGACAGAATGGAGAACTGGAATTGATGAGAGCAAAGTTGAGACGTGACACACAGACACACAGCATCCAGTGTCTTTAACAGAAATTCTGGAGTGAAGAGTGCAGCTGGAATCAAAATTTCAAAATAGTTGGAGAAAAAAGTGGTCTGATACAGAGGAAGATTTTCACCTAAAATTGTGATAAAACAGCATTACAGGTAAATTTAATAAAAATAAAGTCTTATCTAGAGGTATCTGGGAGAATTTTAATTACACCCCACCACACACACATACCAATCTACCAGTGTAGACATTGTCATCACAATCAAAATTAGAAGCTAACAAAAGTAACACTGACAGAACTCTGGAAAGAAAAGGCATCCATCAAATTGCTGTCATGGGTAAGATGTGCTTTCTGATTGGCAAAGATTTTAAATATAATATTCAGGCACTATATACAAATTAAATCTTGAAAAGAAGTGTGTCAGAACAAAGAATAAAAGATGTTAAGAAACAAGGCAATTATGGCTGAAGAGGACTGGAGATAACCACTGGAAACAGTAAAGCTGATGGAAATAAAGGTGCACAGGTGTTTAAATATGATTTCAAAATTATTTTTCCCTTTTCTCTCTTCTTTATTATAGGGGTTTATTCTAACACTAAACAGAAACAAAGAAAAGAGTGGTATGTTTAACCACAAATTCAAAAAATCGATTAGAGAAAAAGAAAAGCATTTATCATTTCATATTTCCCCCACAAAAGCCAAAGATTAATGTTCTTCTAATGACTTTGGTAATAAGAAAGTGTAAAGCGTTAAAATTACCAGTAGAATAAATACAAACCTTCTGTCTAAACTAAAAGTAACCAAAACTTAATAAAAGGAAGGAAGAATGGCTCCTTCTCAGTCCCATCACCATCAACAACAGCAATAATAAGAGTAACAAAAGAAATAAATCATGTAAGGCATATGTACAATTTATGTGATAATTATAACAGCAAATGCAAATAGGTAAAACTGTCATCAATAGAAAAATACTTACAAAATTTTCTTTTTAAAAAACTATATATGCTTTTCACAGAACTATACCCAAATAAAATAACATGAATGGCAAAAAATAATAGAACAAATATTTTTTAACATTCACACACAAAAAAAATTGTTAGGTGGTATTAATATGAAACAAGGCAGAGGTTAAAAAAAAACCCACACAAAGTCATTTATAACTAGTATCTAATCCGGAACACAAATTATTTTGAAACTATCAGATATCATATGTAACTAATGTATATTAGTAGTTTCTAACAACATGAAAAAACAATTTGATATTTTGCTGAGAAATAGGTGACAAAATACTGTATATCCAGTCTGATTCTACACATGTACATACATACTATACATATTTAAGTATATAAAAGCCTGGATGAATAAGCAGATTAAGGCATATAACTTAATAGTTGGATTGCAAATATTTTTTCATTGTTTTTTAATGCCTCTTTATAGTGACCACATCTTTAATACTGACCCGTGGGCTAATCTTGTAATAAAATGCTATCAATTTAAAAATAATGTACATTGGAAATATTTCTAATTTTGAAGAGAATGAGCTTTCTTTGTCTATATGTCACTGTGGGTTTGGTTTTCAAGGTGATTTACAATGAACAGATATCATCACTTTTGCTTACCCTTAATCAATGTACTACTGTTCTCTCATAAAAATAAACCAAAGCTGTGTCTGCTTTAATCACAATAAGGATACAGTTTCTACAACCTTGGGAATTCATGTAATTTGAAATGCTAATAAAAAGGCCTTAGTATGTGTTAAAGAATAAAGTGTCTTTGGAAACCAATGCCCCTGTTGCTGTAAAACTAAGCATTCAATATGCAATTAAAAAAAAGAATTTATTAAAAAATCATAGAATTCTCATTGATTTTTCCACAGTTCAGTAAAGTCATATCTATGCATTAACCTTCAAGAATTTTACAGTAATGGATAGAAGTGATTTAAAGACCCATGACTGATCTTTTGTTATACTATCAATGCTTTTACTAAATTAGGTAATTAATCATGTCATTTTGAGAATTAAAAGTGTTCTTTAAAGTCAGATAGTCATTTCCCATTACTTATTGAAGTAAAAATATGTCTTCCAGTTTATTTTAAAATTTCTACCCAACTGAATTATACTACATGGTATCCAAGACAGCAAAACCTCAGACAATGACAAAGGGATCAGATGTGAACATGTCAATAAATTTAGAAGTTCTGTACATATAAAATTAAAGCCATATATTTAGAAATCCTTATAAACATGGTATTACAATCAATCGCAATTAGTTCATAAAAGCTACAAGATCAAACAAAAACTCACTTTATGAGATATTTTATTTTCTGTCTTTATGAAGAAAGTACTATTGTGATGAAGTACAAATACTACACAGACAGAATTAAAAACAAAAACTCTAAGCTGAATTACTTTGAGGTAAAACAAAGTTTTAAAAATAAGTTAGAAGAAATATGCCAGATTAGAAAATTGTATTTATCCTTTCTCCTTGACAATAAATTCACTTTCTCAGTATTAAAAGAAGAAAAAATGATAAAAGGGCCTAAATTAATGAAGACAAAGCATGAGCAAAGATATGCTAGAAAATAAGAGAAGGTAACACATTTAAAAATTTTGTTTGTTTTTTTGCAAGGCAGACAGAGTGAGAAAGAGCAAGAGCAAGAGAGACAGAGAATGCAGGCTCATTCCCTCGTGCTGGTTCACCACCCAAATGTGCAGAATGGCCACAACTGGGCCAGCTAAAGCCAGAATCCAGGAACTCATCCAGGCATCCCACATATATAGTAAGAACCCAATTACTTCCGCAGTCACCGCTGCCTTCCAGAGCCCACATTGGCAGGAAGCTGGAGTCAACAGGGAGATCCAGGAATTGAACCCACACACTCAGATAGGGGATGTGGACATCTAAGCAGGTATTTTAGTAGGCCTCTTAACAACAAGGCCAAATGCTCACCCAGAAAGAGTTTTTCAAACATGGAAACTGGCTCTCCAACCAAGAGTCTGTTGATGCAAGATGCCACAGAAACACACCAGGAAAAGTCTGGAAGCACCTTCTCTGACAGCAGGAACTTCCTCAAAGAACAAGGCCTCCTGGAGGTGGTGCAGGGGAACTCCTAGGCAGCACCCTGGTCCCTGCCCAGCTGCACTTCCCAGGGCTCACAGGGCACAGAGCTTCGCATCAGCCCTTTGGATACCACACTTTCAGAAGTGAATGAAGATAAATTCTGCCAGGATTTGAGAAAACACTTTAACATGATGGGAAGGAGGGGAAGGAACCAACCAACCTAACCAGAAACCAAATCAAAACAAAAATACTGGAAAAAAAAAAGTTCACAGAGGACAAACAAAGGTAACTTCCACCACTACCATACAGGCAAGGCACACAGTCTACCACACAGGAGCAGGACACGAATGAGTTGTCAGGGCCTGGCAAGGAGTCACGCATATTTAAAAACATCAGAGAAAGGAACAGCAGACACACTGGAGGGAAAACTTCACTCAACAGAACTGAAGAGGGAGGGTTTCAAGCCATATGAGAAAACATGGAGCTTGAGCTCTGGAAAGCAAAGGCAGCAACCAGTAAAGAGAATGTTATTAAAGAAATCATGTGCACAAATGCCCACGAATGAAAGCTGTAGGTGTCCACATGGAAACAACGAATGAGAAAGGCCCATTTCAGATATCAGGAATAAAAGACAGTCTGACAAAGTGTCCAGGGCATCCAGTTCTTGCAGAGGGTAGCAGGGAGTAGGGGCGGGATGGATGAAGACAGGAAACATCCTGAAATTTGAAGGACAGCAGCCTTCTCATTAATAATAAGTCAACACAGCAGGGAACGACGCCTTCCATATTCTGAGGAAAAAGGATTTCTAACTGGAATTCTACCCACAACTAAACTGTGATGGCTGAGGAAATATAAAGGATGCTTTAGATATACCAAAAAATTACCTCCCACAAACCTGACCTCAAAAAGCCAGGGGAAGAAGAAAACAAACCAGCATAAAGATTTCTCAGCTCCACGAGGCTCACTGTGCAGCCTGTTGGAGGCTCACTGTGCAGCCTGTTGGAGGCTCCAATAGAAAGGAGCCAAGGGAGATCCCTTGGAGTAAGGCCCAGGAAGACCCTGAGCAGCATGCCTGGAGCTGAGACTGCAGGGCGTGGAGGCCTGAGGGCTTCCGCTGAGAGAGCTGATGCCCTGACGGAGGAGAGAATCAGAGTTGAGGATGGCTAAGCAAAAGCATGGTGAAGCTGCTCTGAGCTATTCCGTGAAGGAGCTGGTGTTTAGGTTGCACCAGAATGCACCTAAGATATTCATTACCAAGCAACCTAGCAAGCAGGAGGATGGTTCAGGCAATGATCTCCTTGGGAAAGAAAATGCAGCCACTTCTAAGGAAGAATGGAGCCAAAGCGGTTCCACTCCCTCAATGAAAAAAGGGCAATCAATAATTTAAACCAAGTCATTGCATAGCGGGTCACAGCAATTGAACAGAAAAGCCCAAGGCTGTGCCTCTAATTCCTTCTATAAAAGGAGTCCTAATTCTCAGAATAATACAAGGAAGTTCAAAGACAATTTCTCAACAATGTTGGTACCTACTGTTTATTGTCATAGGGCTACTATTTTGCTTCAAAAACACTTTCTTGAATACTCTTTGCTGATTTATGGTCTTTTGTGTGTGTGTGTGTTCCAATTCATTCCTGTTAATTTTTTTGCTTGGATATTTCCTCCCTCTCTGTGATTTCTTGTAACTGTTTATTTAACTATTTCATTAGTTTGTTTCCATTCTTTCTTGTTGATGGCGGTATATATTTATCTCTACTCTGATATACAGTGATATCTCCGAATTTATCTCTTGGCTATTCTCATCACACTAAGTCTAGATTTTCTGAGATTCAGGTTTCGGTTTCCTTTGAACACATGACTGCTTGAATTATAGCCATGAATGTTTCTGTATGTGTTATAGGTGACTGAGCTTTATTCTCAGCCAGAATGGATCTGAACTGTTTTGGCTTTGAGAATTCACGGAGTTGCTTGTTGTCTAACAGTCAACTTTTCAAAAGTGCTTTTAAGCACTTAGACTGTTTTCGGCTTGATAGATACATTTCAGTCACTCTTCCTTTCCTTAATTCATGTCATTCTGATTTTTATAACCTTATTTCTGCTTTGCCTATGTCACCTATCGTTGTCTGAAATGAATGAAGTAAAGTCTCTTTATATTATTCTGTTTTTCCTTTATTTTCTGCAGTTATGCTGTTAGTAACATACATTTGAGGCCAGCATTGTGGTGTAGAGGTTTGGGCCTCGGCCTGCTGCGTTGGCATTCAATGTGGGTGCCAATTCAAGTCCTGACTACTCTATTTCCCATCTAGCTCCCTGTTAAAGCACCTGAGAAAGCAGCGGAAGATGGCCCATGTGCTTGGGCCTTGTGGGAAACCCAGATGAGGCTCCTGGCTCCTGGCTTCAGCCTGGCCCAGCACCAGCACTTGCGGCCATTTGGAGTAAATCAGCAGATGGAAGACCTCTTTCTCTGTCTGTCCCTCTCTCTCTCTAACTTTGCCTCTCAAATAAATAAAATAATTCTTAAAATATATATCTGTTTTAACCTCATTGTGAAATTTAACATTTTCTACAGCACAAACCTCTGATTTAGTGATGAGGAAACTGAAACTAGGAATAATGGAGCAATCTGATCTATATTACATACTAACTGATAGATGTAGGCATCCAACTTTAGCCAATCTGAAGCCTCAAACATAAAGAGATTCAAATCTCTCTGTCTCTCACATACACACATACAAAGGAACAAATGTGAAAAGTAAAAATAAATCTGAACTAATTTCAGTCATTGTTCTTGTTTTTTTAATTAATTTGTTTACGAGAGTGAAAGAAGAGAGGAAATGAGATAGGAAGAGAGAGAGAGACAGAGAGATAGAGACAGACAGACAGCAAGACAGCAGATAGACAGAACTCCCATCTGGTGGTTCACTCCACAAATACCTGTAAGGGCTGGGGCTAGGCTCAGCTGTAACTAGGAGCTGGGACCTCAGTCCAGGTATCCTATATTTTGAGCTATCAAATGCTATGCCACAGGGTGCACATTGCACACTAACAGAAAGTGGAGTGGAGGCTGGGACTGGAGCCTGGAGTTGAACCCAGGCACTCTAATATGGGCCACCGGTGTTCCAGGCAGCATCGTAACTGCTGCACCAAATGCCTGGCCCCATCATTGTTCCTGAACTGACAAAAGGATTCTGGCAATTCCTAAGTAACAGCTGAATGTGCTCTATGTTTCCATGGAAAGACATTGTAGATTTATTTGAAACCCTCCCTTCTGAGCAGCACATGCTCCCTTTTGATCTATGTGGTTTAAGGTGGGACACATTAGCCATTTGTTCCCTGCATCCCACACATCAGGACTGGGGCCAGAGCCCGTCACCTTGTTAGAATACTTGACTCTCTATGTAAAGAACATAATTATTAGTGCCTCGATAATTTCCTCTGCATGTTTTATGACACAGAATTAGATCAAATCTTATATGGTCTGAGTTCTACTCACTTAGAAAAAAACAGCTTCACACAGCTTCACATCTAATCTTGGACCCTGGCTCAAAAGTAAGTTTACATCTTGCATTCTCAATGTTGTCATCTCAAAATATTTCTATGTTAACAAATACACCTACTTCATTTTATTCACTATGTAAATTCATTCAAATAAAATGTAAATGTGTGATAACTGTGTGCCAAAGTCCTATTTTCATAAAGATAAGAACTGATGCAATTTCTTTCAAATAATGGTTTATGCGGATTCTACATGAACTCCAAACAGCTTTGATTATTATTGTTAACCCCTTGCCTATTTTAATGAAAGCTAAAACAAACCTGTCTGAAATCCATCTAATCCATAGAAGGGATCTGCCTGACCTACTAAAATGATGTATTAATTTTCAAATGTCTTTAGTGACATCTTGATGCCATTGTTCTAATTAGCTATATAAGACAAGAAGATGACAATTTATTTTAAGACTATTTACTTCCTTTCAAAACACCAAGGCTTCAATATCAGAATCAGAAATTCTGACATGAAATGGTAAGAACTGCTTTCACTACTTATAAGCAGTCACTGCCTGGCAGTATTCTATAGCAAAGCAGCAAACTCCCCACTTGCTTTAAGTGAAGCTCCAAGGTTTGAAGCTTTCTCTGAGGCTTTGCAAACAGAAGTCAACTGGATTATTTTGTAAAGGCCTTTGTGAAGCTGGAGGGACTTTCTGCTTTGATTTTTTGCTTTCTTCTTGTTTTAAATTTTAAAAAGAATATTTGCTTAATGGTATAGATAGCAAGAAACATCTTAGAGAATGATTCTTTTTTGGCAAAGGGACATATCTACAACATGAGAAAAAACACTTTTATTTTGCAGTATGCAAGTTGTACTCATTTAAATTTGTCAGGAACCTCAAGCTAGAAGCTGTGATAATAGCACATCAAGGAACCTTGGCTAAGCAGTGACATTTTAAAGTCTTCCTCTCTTGTTTACCACCTCTTTGACATATAGAAACCAAAGGATAATGATAACCTGGGGTGTGTTATGGCACAGTGTTAGCTGGTATGTGTGTGTGCATGTGTGAATTCTTAACAGACACTCCCAAAGATAAATAGTGAAGAACAGTATTTACAATCTTTTAGATTACCTTGGTTAATACCATGACTAAATGACTATAGCAAGAGGTATAACCATTGAGCACTTGTTGGCACAAACCTGTCACCTATGACCCCCACTCTGTAGCTACTGTTGAAGTTTAACACCAACTCCAAGAAATTGTCTCACTCCTTGAATACAAAGCAGGGTTAAATGCCATAAAAACCATTTACAGTTTTTATGTTAAAATTTATTTAACTCATAGTGTAAATATCTTATAAATTCTATATAAAAATATGCGTTCAAGAAACACAGTTTTCTAATTTTTAGTTTTTCCATTCTAAAGGGAAGCTAACAACAGTTACTCATTGCTTTTCATTTTTCATCTCTGAGACCTTGGAATCATTAAGCTTTGGAATCCCTTGCTCCTGCTTTCATGAGCTCTGCTGTGTCATGACAAGGCTGAGAATGGGCAAAGAGCCAGGAGTTAAGCACAAGGCATGGCCCTGAGCTGTCCTGTGCCTTTGTGAGGTCCAAGGGAGGAAAGTCTCATAACTTCCAGCTCCTGAAAATGTCCCACGGCTCTCACTGTCAGCATCTCCAGTATTTCATTTACTTCTCTAAGTTTCGTAGAATACTTTTCTTTAAATTCTGCTTTATTTATTTATTTTTCACATTACTGTCCCTTGTTCAGAATTTCTCAGCTCAACCTTTATTGGCCACTTGGCGGATAAACATCTGTCAAATATGCTCAATATTACTGATAATTTGATAGCACAGATAAGGACATTTGACCCAATTACATCATATTGGATGAGCCTAAGTTGAGGGAAGTTACCAGAACAAAGTGGTGTAAGCCCACTGTGACTGATCACAACATTTTCAGAACCTGCTCAGGAAAGGTGAATCACTGATGGGTAAGACAGTGGGGGAGGCTATCAGTTTCTGTAAAGTGGAAGAAAAAGCCATGGATGAGTAATCCAGGGAGGATATTTGTTACTCTAGCACCAGCACCACATAGGTGAATGTCCAGAGGGCTCTGTGGGAACCATAAACTATAACCCTATATTCTGATTACTTCAAGGAAAAAGATCCAAGTTCTGATGGAGGCACTAAGGTAGTTAGTTATTTCACCCAGAAACACCTGCCGCTCAAAAATCTTCACAGAGGAGCCATAATATGCTTGACTCGCTAGCCTCTCTTGGTGATGGTGGAAATGTTCTCTACCTGTGCCGCCCAATGCAGTCGCCGTTAGCCATGTGTGACTGCTGAGTATCTGAAATACATCTAAGTGTGACTGAGTGACTGATGTTGTAACTGTATTCAATTTCCATGAATTTAAGCAGACATGTGACCAGTGACTATCATACTGGACTCTGTAGCTCTAGATGCAACACATACACACACACACACATACACACGCCTGAGGCAGGTTCTCTGAAGCAACTCCAAGTGATGTCTGGAAAGTGTCTCTCCCCCATCCAGCAGAGCCTCCACCTGATTCAGATCACCATCCCCATTGTGAGGTGTTCTCTCCTCTCTTTCCCTCCATCCATCTGTGCTTTCCTCACTCTTCTTTCCTCTCTCACACAGCACAGAAACATTTACACCAGGCTCAGCTCACTTTCAGAACCTGTGAGTCCCAAAGATTTGCAAAAGTAACCAAGCTTTCTGCATGTCTTTAAGACTGATATCTTTTTTTTTTTTTTGGATTCTGTGCAATTTTTATTGTGAATGTTAATATACTTACACACATGGCATTTTTATTCATGTAGGCTATTTGGGGTGTTTGCCACTGTGTCCTACAGAGACACTGACTTTGATTCGCTTAGACAACAGTTTTTAGGCAATGGCTTCCAGGATAGCCTCCTCCTGAAAAAGCAAGGACTTCCTTATTGCATTTAAATTTCTTTTATTTTAACAAATGTTTTCTATTTATCTGTGTTTGTGTATTTGGACACATTTAATGTCAATCCTGCTCAGTTTTAATTCATGTAGTCTGTTATGAGGTCACCAATATGAACAGTCAAAACATCATGTTACCAGTTGAAGGGAACAGAAAAAGTAGTGAAGACATAAACCTTTATTTCTACTTGAAAGTGTCATCCACTCCATATTATCAAGCATTCAAAATATGGGCATATTCTACAACAGAACTTCACACTTACTGTTTGTTCACAGAATGAGCTCATCTCCAAATGATTAAGAAAGAGAGAAAAAGAAACAGAGGCAAGGTGAAAACAAGAAGGGACAAGGCAAGAAGCTCCAGAGTTCTCTAGAAGAAAGCAAGACTCAGCAATGGTGTGGAGACAATTTAGGCCTGGGGTTAGACAGGTCTGTGTGTGTGTGTGCAGAAAGGTGTGTTGCGAAGAAAGCTGATAGACCCCAGAGTCAGGGACACGATCTGGGTCTGCCAAATGCCTCGGATGTCCAAGAGGGCCCCAGAAGGGGAGAGGAGGGCAGATGGCAGGAGACGTCAAGGTGGGCTGTAGCAACAGAGAAAGGAGAGTGATGGGGGCAGCTGGCTCCAAGAGGCTAAGGTATGAAATGCTACTGCAGCTGCTCATCTGCATAACGTTCTCATTCAACTCTGAGATATTAAATAAGAAAAAACTTTACCTGTGATGTCCTGAGTAACGTGGACCACGGATATGGCCTATTCCTCGGCACCCTGGAGTAGGACAAACAGCTTGACCTGGAAGGATTTTCACATCATTTGCTCCTTCAGGAAGTAAAAGAACATACCTTAAAACACCCTCATTAAAGAAGAACTAGAAAGGCTAAACTATGTAAATGACATTAACTGAAGCTTTGCAAATTAAAACCAACTCATCAACAAAAGACACTCACTGAGTGTTTTCAATGTTTTATAATGTTTTAGCAAAGTACCATTGCTGTAATGCTGTAATAAATAACACCCACAGCACAACTGATAGAGGGAGAGAGAGAGGGAGAGGGAGAGACAGGGAGAGAGAGAGAGAGAGAGAGGGAGAGGGACAGAGAGAAAGACAGAGAGAGAGAAAGGGAGAGAGAATGAGTAGGCATAGAGAAATTAAAAACCTTTGGGAACATTCCTTTATTTAACAGATTAAAAATGACAGAGGCAATATAGCTGTCAGCTGGGAGCTTGAGGATGTGGGCTCTAGTTTGTTGCTCTCAAGAGAAACCCCCACTTAGCCAACACAAGGCTCCCCAAATGCAGAAATGAAAGAGAGCTACCCTATGGGACCTGCCCCAGATAGGAAACATGGTCCTAACCAATGCTTACTCAAGAGCTGTCACAGCTGGGCTAAAAACGGAGTGACCTCATACTGGATTGAACTGGACCATGCTGTACTATAAAACACTATACTGTACCACACAATACTGCACTGCATCATACCATACCACACCATACCATACCATACCATACTGCATCATTCCATACCATATCACACCATATCACACCAAACCACATCACACCATAGTGTATCATACACACCATACCACATCATCTCATCCCATCCCACGCCATTTCGCATGCCATACCACACCATATACCATACCACCTCACATGCCATACCATACCACACACTATATAATACCACATAAGACCATATTGTACCATATACTATACCACACATCGCACCAACATACACTGTACCACACCACACACCACACATCACAGCATATATCACACCATACCATACCACATCATCTCATTCTGTCCTGCCCCATCCCACATCATGCCATAACACACCATACACCATTCCATACTGTACCACACCACATCACAATACACCATACTACAACACATCACCAGCTGAATATCCATCTGAGCACGCTATCCACCATGCTATTCCAACTGATCACAAGTCTCCTTATCTCTGGTGGCCCCTTTCCCAGATCCATCTTGGTCACTTGCACCAACAAAAATATCAGAGATGTGGCATCACCACAAACAGCCCCACTTCCAAACTTGCTGAGCCTACACCCCATCAGATGACACAGCACATCCTTCCAGGTTTCCAGCTCTGCCCAACTGCAGAAGATATTTCAACATCAGATAATTTCCTAGCCACTGACTTCCTTTTTGCTTTCTTTATCAATCCTCTCTCACCATCATTTATCTACCTTAGATTCTATCAAATCATAAGCTGACTTTCTGTTGCGAGTAACTTAAACTCCTTTGTCTTTCTGGCTTTTTATCATACCTGGCTGTTACGAAGAAAAAGCCAATCATGGATGAGTAAGCCATCCTACATGCTGTTTTGCATAGTAAGTTTTCTTGGGAAAATGCCACATGGCGCAGACTGATGTCATCAAAACACCACTCTCACAAACCTTCCACTACCTTCCACCTTTTGGTTCTCAGCAGCTGAGCCTTCCTGCTAACTGAGAAAATGGGGAGTCAGTGCACAGGCACTCCATCCCTATGCACCCATCTGTCTTCCTTTCCCTCTGTCCTTTCCCTTACTGTGGCTGGTAGCACTCTCCTCTCCCCAGAGCAAATCCCTCACCATTTATGCTTAGCTCTCATCCACCTCCCATTCTTTAGAATCTTTAGGCTACCATGTATTTCAATGGTTCCTGCCCAGCATTTAGACACATTGCAGTTTTTCTCATTATAAAAAGAAACCAAGAAACCAAAACAAAACCAATGTCTAAAAGTCTATACAAACCCTACATTCCCCTTAGGAGCTTTTCTCACTTCTCTGCTTTATAGCCATATTTCTGTTTCTGCTGCTTCTGCTCGCTCACATCTCTCAATCTACACAATCTACCTTCCAGGGTCACTAATGATCTCTGCATGCCAAGTCTCCACCCTGCTGCTGACCATACCCCACACTCAAGACTGTGGTGCTCTTCATCATAGCTGCACATCTCCTTGAATTGTTACTGTTCTAGGCTTTGGTGACATCACACTCTGGCAGTTAGCCTTCTGCATGTGAAAAGTCATTAGTAATCTCTGTCAGCATTTCCTTCTCAAGTCGACTTAAAAACGTCAGAGAACCTCCTGGAGGTTTGTTCCTGAGCCTCACAGCTGCAGTTTCATTTGCTAACCATGAGCTCAGGATGCTGACAGACTAGCCCTAACATTCTTCACGTTCCAGTATATCCCTGGTTTCTAACTTCCCACTCAACGCCTTCATCGGGATATCTGAATGTCATTTCAAACCCAACTCATCATCTTGTCCCCAGGCGTTTTTTGTTACTGTTGTTGTTTTTTTTTTTCCCTATAGCCACTCATCTCAAGAAATCACATCACATCTATGCCAGAAAACTGGGCCCTGACATACCTTCTCTCTCATTTCATTGCATCCCCCTATCAACCAGTCCTCAATCTCTTAAGGAATGCACATCTGCTCAATGAACAGATGAGTAATTCATAGGTATTTCCTTCAAGTGCTCACAGTATAGAAAAGAGGCTTTCATATAACCCAAAAATTCTCAAGATCATATGATTATATTGCATGAAAACAGTGATGGAGGCCAAGTCCCAATGTATGATGATTTATAACAACTATTTAAATCTCAAATACCAATACATCACAATTACTGAATAAGAAAACATGTCTCAGCTATTTCTTCTGCTCTTTTTGAAATACGTGGAGAGATAAAGAGAAGAATTGCCTTATGGGGCCAGTGGTGCAGCGAGTTAAGACACTACCTGCAGTGTCAACATCCCATATGTGTGCCAATTCAAGTACTAGATGCTCCACTTCCAATCCAGCTCCCTACTAATGTGCCCAGGAAAGCAGTAGAAGATGATCCAAGTGCCTGGACCCCTGTCACCCATGTGGGAGACCTGGATGGAGTTCCTACCTCCTGGCTTCAGCCTGGAGCATCAGCTTGGTAAGCAACTACTGCAGCCATTTGGAGAGTGAAATCAATGGATGGAAGATCCCTCTTTCTATCTCTGTCTCTGTCTCTCTCTCACTCTCCCTCTGCCTTTCAAGTGAATAGTCTTTTTAAAAAGGAGCTTGCCTTTAGTAAACATTTTTTTAAAAAGAGGAATTAATGATTAAAATCATAAACAATTCTCCAGTTAAGAAATATGCTTGTGTGATAGCAAATAAAAACAACTTTGACAAAAAACCCACACAGGTTATATAAACAGACTCTCTGAATTGCTTGTCACAAAGGTCTATAATACTAAATCCATAAACCACTACTCTCCATCAGCCAGCACAAATGGAACTCTGTAGACAGTACTCTACACACATTGAACTCTCGAAGAATGCTACTTAAAATTATTTTCAGCACTAATTTAATGTTTTCGACTAAGTTAATGTTAAAGCAATATTTTACATATTTACCACTGCATATTTATCTCCGGATCCCTGATGAGTGCCATAATTCTCTCCTTGTTGGAGCTATAAGGAGAGGTATGACCTTGACCACTGGGAAAGGAGTTATTACATAAAGAATATTTTTCAAGGGACATAACAAAGAAGGAGTCCAAAAGAATATTAAATAAAAAGTGTGAGACCTTGCCATTTCTCTGTTAAATTTTCTATGAACGAAATTTTCTATGATGAAAATGTATTCACTCAATGGTGAGTCACACGAGAGCCATCTATTAGGAAAGAGAAACCTGTATGTTCTGTAACAGTTTACATTACTGCCTAGGATAAAGGGGGCCTGTGATTAAATCAACATTTTTCTCCAGGAAATAAACACATTTTCTCCAAAAATACCTTACTTGTAATTCTGATATTTAGAGATTTATTTGTCAAGAAAAGTGTTCCAAATCACTTTGTCAGAGACCATCCCTGGCCACAGCACCTTCTCTAGCCTTTTACCACTATTCCTGAAATCATATTTCCAGTTTATTTGCTTATTGCTTGTCTCCCTTCACTAGAGTCAGGGCATTCACATTATCTGACTTGTTTGTCATTGAGTCCATAATACCTTCTAGAGCGATGATTGGGGTATAATACTCCAGAAGAATGTTTTATAAATTAATACATAATAATAAAGATAATGATTAATGCTTGTAAGCATTACTGTAGTATATCTTCTTCATAGTGCTCTGAGATAATCCCTATTTTATTCCAACTTCAGAATGTAGCTTATCTAAAAACAGCCTCTGGTCTTCTATTTCTAAATACTATGGGCTACTTGCTATATCAAGCAACATGATATAACTCCTAATTTACTTCAAGTTGTCTAAAGAATTTCACTTAGACAGAAATCTGATGGTAAGGTTCCTTAAGCAAGGAAAATAAATTCATTAATTAAACTATCTTTATAGACTGGAAAATACTGGAATAGCAAATAACAGGCACAGCTGTAAGAGATCCTCAGAGGTTACCACTCAGGGGAAACCCTGTCACTATGAACAGCCAGCACAGGCTCAGAGGTTGCCTTTCCACTATCGATTCCTGCTGTGTCTGCTAACCAAGTCCTGATTTTGTTCAGCATAGCAATGTGTCCAGCTAAAAAATGTCATCTTCCCCAACCCCTCTTACATCCATATGTGGACACTGGACACTGGACACCACTCAGGAAGTAAGACCTAGGGGAGAGGCACCAGAAGCATGTCCCTGGATGGCTTTCTTTCTTGCTGAAAGGGTGAAGGTGAGGCTGATGCTGCTCGGCCCTCTTCCCAATCTTTGAACTTCCTGAGATGCAGGCATAAAGTTCACAAAGGAACAAGCACAAAGACAGAAGCAAAAGTGTTGAGGAAGGACAAGATTAAAGAAAGGCAGGGCGTGGACCTGTGACACTGCCAGCACTGGATCCATAGCACAGTAGTATGTCATGGAAGAAAAATAACCTTCTACCTGATGAAGCCACTCACAGATTTCTATGTTACTTACAGCTGAATATTCCTAGGATAAAAGAACAATTTTAATTTACTGCTTTTTTCTTCTGTGAAATCAAGCAGTTGCTCCTCAAAAAAAGAAAAAGAAACCAATAGAGTTGCACTTGGGCATTAGTCCTCTTGTCATGTAAAGATGATGTGAGACATCAAGGCAAAATCAAGGCAGGAGAGACAGTGCTCACTGAAAAACGAGCAAGGGGTCTGTCCTTTCTCATTTCAAAATGGCTCTATTTGGTGACTATGAGTGAGGCAACTGAAAGGGCTCCTTCTTCCGCTCAGGGTGGGCAGAGGGGGTGATCGTCTTCCTCCTGCTGAGGGGGATGCAGTTTCCTCTCTGAATTGTGATTGTATTTGGCATGGAGATGACCCACCGCAGAATGGTAGCACTGACACTGATTGAAGCAAATTTAGACGATCTGTTCACTTAAACATATCTGTGAGTTCCAGACTGGTGTTGGCCAGCATCCGAAAACAAAGATGAAGCAGAAGCAGCATTCTTATCCTCGTTTCAACACTAACTGCTTGCTGCTGAAAATACACTCAATTCATTCTGAATCATTTAGTTGTTTTTTTTTTTTTTCCTAGAGAAGCAACATTAGTTTCTGGTGGTAATATTCACTGCAGGATATACAAACACTGCCTCTTTCAAAGGGGAAACAGATAAATGTCAACAGTAACAGACAAGTTACGACACTTTATTCTCATTTTTAAAATAAAATAATTGCTGGGGGTTCCTCATTCAATGACAGACAAGTGTGCCAGAGAGTATGACAGTCCTTGTGTGCTAAGGACACAGCAGAAAACCAAACAGGAAGACCCTGCCTTTTCGCAGCTTAGTCTTTGGTGCCAAAGAGAGAATGAAACACCAAGTTTAAAAAAAAAAAAAAAAAACCTGTGATGTCTGACAGTGATGGTGCCAGCAGATGGATCAAGTAGGATAAGAAAGAGAAAGGACACGGGATGCCTTTTAAGGCAGGGTAGTCCAGTAAGAAGTCCTGACATTTAAGCAGGATCCTATATGAAGTCAGAATGTAAGCCAACCCAAGACAAGTGCAGGGGGGCCAGTGTGGCTGTAGCAACATGGACAATGGTAAGGTTGGCAAAAGATGAGGTCATGGGGGCCAATGTGAAAGTCTCCCTTCAGAAGTGTTTACTTCCTCTACTGGAAATGAATAAAGACTTGGAGGTGAGCCCAGCATCACAGTTAGGGCTGGAGGTAAACTTTTGAGGGTCAATTTATAGACGTTATCCGTGCCCGGTACTTAAAGCAATGAAGTAGATGAGAACCCATGGTGAGTTAGTGTCCATGAGAAGAGAAGTCTGAGGACTGAACTCAGGTAGATACTAAAATGGAGTGAGAAAGAGTAGCCAGGGAAGCAGGAAAAACACCAAGAGAGGAGTGCCAGGGCAGGCGCATGAAATCCATACAACAGGAAGGGAGTCCTGGCTGTGCTCGGTGATGCTGATTCCCATTTGCATGGGCGCTACTGGGCTTGGCAAAGTTCCATGACTGTACCATGAATGTTTTCAGTGAAAAGATAAGAACAAGCCTGACTGAAGTTCAAGGGAAAATGGGAGAGGTAAAAGGAGAAAGCAGTAATTTAAACAACTTGTTTGATAAGTTTTTATATAAAAGTGGTTATAAGAAGTAGATCTCTGGCCTCATTATTATTATTGTTATTATTATTATTTATTTATTTTAACTTTTATTTAATGAATATAAATTTCCAGTGTACAGCTTATGGATTACAATGGCTTCCCCCTCCCATAACTTCCCTCCCACCCGCAACCCTCCCTTCTCCCGCTCCCTCTCCCCTTCTATTCACATCAAGATTCATTTGCAATTCTCTTTATATACAGAAGATCAATTTAGTATAAAGATTTCAACAGTTTGCACCCACATAGAAACACAAAGTGAAACATACTGTTTGAGTACTAGTTATAGCATTAAATCAAAATGTACAGCACATTAAGGACAGAGATCCCACATGAGGAGCAAGTGCACAGTGGCTCCTGTGGTTGACCCAACAAAATGACACTCTAGTTTATGGTGCCAGTAACCACCCTAGGCTCTCGTCATGAGTTGCAAGGCTACGGAAGCCTTCCAAGTTCACCGACTCTGATCATATTTAGACAAGGTCATAAAAGACAGAGTGAGGATAGTAACCAATGATCCTAAGAGTGGCATTTACCAGGTTTGAATAATTATACAGCATTAAGTGGGGAAGAGGACCATCAGTACACACAGGTTGGGAGTAGAGCCATTGGTGGTAGAGTAGAGGTTATGATTACAAAGGAATGAGGCCCAAGTGCGCTAGACAGGGCCTAGAACAAAGGACAGAGTCATTATTAGAGGAGCTAAGAAAGGTGCTGTCTAAGCTACAATTAAGTTTTCTGATTGAGAGGCAAATAGAACCTGACAGAAGGGGCTTGATAATAATCTGGTGGGCTTTAGGCCTTGTAAGTTAAGAGGCCCAGACCTATCTATCTCTTCACATGGGGTATATCCTAAGGGAGGTGTGAACCTCCTAGGGGAAGGCACTCTGTTGACTTTCATTACTTGGCTGGCCTGGGAGGAGAGCTGGCCAGGTAAAGGCAGGGGGCATCTCTAACAAGAAATTTACAGTTCTGCCTGCAATGTTGCTGACCCTATTTGACCATACCCTCAGCGGCAGTGGTCACTTTGGAAGTTGGACTGAGTGAAGGGCTTTTCAGCCTAGAGCCAATAAGATCTGTGGCTCTGACCTGGGCATCCTTCGACTCCAGGGCAGGTCCATGTCCAGTGATCCAACTCTTGGCAGAGCTGCCAGGGCTCTTCACAAGCTGACTTCTGCTGAAGCCCAGGCTTACCACATTGAAAGCCACTGCAGTGGACTGGCCTGTTGGGTCTCCTTGAGGGCAGATCACTGTACAGATCAGCCATTAATAGGCCTGCCACCCATTGCTTCTGATGCCGAGCTTTCTTTTCCTCCTGGTTTGTGTTAAAGCAGACCAGAGGATGCAAGTCAAGAGAGTGACCAAGTCCCATCTCTAAACTTTAGTGGCCTGTACTACAAGTCTATAGTCACAGGCATGTTCTGTAGTAGTTTTTCTAAGGTAGACAATGCCCATGAGGAAAATTATATTCTCACTTTAAAACTTTCTTTCCCTTTGGTCTGAAAGGGAGGTTTTTTCTACTTACTGTATACTTCGCTGATGGCGAAGAGAATCTAGCTATGAGATTATAAGTTCTTATTTTGGCTATGCTATTACAGAAAAATGTTAGCCATCTCTTTTATAAGCTCTAAAGATTAAATTGTGTGTCCTACAGATTCCTTCATAACAAAATTAGTTTCCTACCTTGAAGAGAATAGAGAAATGAAAGAACAAGTTGGGCTTAGAATAGAGAAATGAAGGAGCAAGTCCTAGATCGCTTGCTGACAATAGCAATATTACATGAATATTTAGCAAACCGTTTCAACCATTAGATAACAACTTAAGAAAACATTTACCAGAAGGTCCAATGCCTTCTATAAATTTTAAGAATCATGTGTTTGAAAACACCTCTTAAATATCTAACATGGTGTAGTTTGTTTAACCAGTAAACTTAAGCACAACCATATAAAATGTTTTTAGTTTCTTTCTACCAACACGTTTAAAACATATGATACACAGATTCAGGTCCCACAAATTAAAATGTATCTTTGATTGATTTTAGCAGCTTAAATTTATGGACAATCTTATCTATAAGCCGTTTAAAATAAAACTCTTAATAAAATTTCCCCATGTGGACATACAATATGTACACACATATAACATAGCATAATAGACTAATAGAGCAATTTTAATAATAGCTTAAAATCTTTATCTCCTTTTGTAGATTGCCATTTGATTTGAATTGCTTTTTGTGTTTTGTAACCTCAGTTAACCATACTTTCTCTCAGTTGGTACTGTTAATACATATTGGCATCATCTGTTTACAGAGCCATTCCAAAGTACTGAATACAATAGAAGTGGCTGGAAAAAAGTCCATAGGAACCTATAGGAGGACAGCTAAACACAGAACCAACAGCACTTTAATTTTATGAGCAGCAAATCATATATAACTGTGGATGACAAAAGACTTTAAGTTGCCATGTTTAAAATTATAAACTCATCAACCAACAAGAGGCACTTGCTTACTTCACAGTATTTTTGAAAGCACCTGTAGGATTTTACAAGTATTTTACCCTTTAGGCCTCTAGGGCTTTCTCAGTAAGATAACTATCATGTCTAGTAACACAAGATCATTAGACTTTTTAATTCTCAAACATTTGTATTAATAGCATTTTCCATTATAGAAACTTAAAGTTTGGTACCACGTCATATCTTGACAGTACTTCTAATATAATCCAAATAGCCTGATTAGTTGGTGTCTCTATAAGATGAGAGACATAGGTCCTTCGATTTTTTCAGTTGGGCCCAAACTGGAAAAACCAAAGTCCAGGATTTACTGGAAATTTTAGAGTCCAGATTGTTTGAAACTTTGATTTTTTGAATGCCTGTCAAGAATGCCAAGAAGGCTCAAAATCCAAAATATCTGGTTGAAATAAGATTCCTTAAAATAATGACATAACATAGACCAAATTTGATCATTGTTACAAGGTGATTATTCAAATCTTTGAAAATAAGCACATATTTAAATAACTCATAGCTCTTAATAAAATTCAGCTGTTTTGAACAATTAGAATTTAACAAACATCAAGAGAACATAATAGATTACTTTAACACATTGCTTTAACAGAGAATCCGAGTTTAATTCTATGTTAAAGAGAAATTGAGCTTCCTGTGATCTTTTGCTGTGAGGTTTCCTTCCTTTACCTTCTTGCATATTGGTGACCATGTTTCTGTGTTTCTGTGTGTAACACATCTTTAAGCATCTTTTGCAGGGCAGGATGAGTGGCAACAAAATCTTTCAGTTTCTGTTTGCTATGAAAAGTCTTTATTTCACCTTCATTCACAAATGAGAGCTTTGCAGGATATAATATTCTGGGCTGGCAGTTTTTCTCTCTTAGTACCTGGGCTATGTCTCGCCATTCCCTTCTAGCTTGTAGGGTTTCTGATGAGAAGTCTGCTGTGAGTCTAATTGGAGATCCTCTGAAAGTAATCTGACGTTTCTCTCTTGCACCTTTTAGAATCTTTTCTTTATGTTTCACTGTGGTGAGTTTGATTACAACATGTCATGGTGAGGATCTCTTTTGGTCATGTTTATTAGGAGTTCTATAAGCTTCCTGTACTAAGGTGCCTCTGTCCTTCTCCAAACCTGGGAAATTTTCTGCTAGTATCTCACTGAAAATGCCTTCTAATCCTTTCTCCCTCTCCATGCCTTCAGGAACTCCTAGAACCCGAATGTTGGGTTTTTTAATAGTATCCTGTAGATTGCTGACAGTATTTTTTAGATTTCTAATTTCTTCTTCTTTTCTTTGGTTTGCCTGTTTCCTTTCCTGTTCTCTGTCTTCTAAGTCTGATATTCTCTCTTCTGCTTCACCCATTCTGTTTTTAAGGCTCTCTAATGTGTTTGTCATTTGATCTATTTAATTCTTCATTTCATTATGACTTCTTGTCACTATCACACTTTCTTGTTCTACTAGTTGTTTCATTTCATTTTGATTCCTCCTTAATATTTCATTTTCACGAGAGAGATTTTCTATCTTGTCCATTAAGGATTTCTGCAGTTCCAGAATTTGTTTTTGAGAACTTCTTAATGTTCTTATCAATTTTTTGAGATCTGCTTCTTGCATTTCTTCTATCTCATCATCTTCATAATCTTGAATTGGGGTGTCTTTTTCATTTGGGGGCGTCATAGTGTCTTCCTTGTTCTTGTACCTCGTTTTTTGCTTTTGTTGTATGGCATGTTGGAGATATTTGGTTTCTTCACTGTGGTGTTTTTTCTTGTTACACTATGGCTCTATATTAAGTGGACTGTCTGCTTTCGGTGGAGCCTTAGAGGCTTGAGCTGAGTGTGGACTGAGAGCTCTGCTTGGTTCCTCAGGGTTGAGGGTGTATTAAAGATGACACTCCCAGGTTAGGCGTGGTAATCTCTCTTTCTTTCTTTCTTCTTCTTCTTCTTCTTCTTTTTTTTTTTTTTAATTCAAAAGGGAAGTAATTCCACACAGCTGAACGTAATTGGAGGTAGTTAGCAGGCAAATGATATACCCACAGGAGCCAGAGATCGGAAACTCTTTCCCAAGGACCACACAGGGAATCTCTGCTGCCCTCGGGGTGTGGGCTCCAATTCTCCTGCAGTCTCCCACTGGGTTGCCAAGTTAGATCCTAATCTCCTGTTATTTCACCCCTCCCCCCAGAGTCAGGTTTTTCTGCTAGGCTCAGGGCAGGTGCAGACCTGAGGTCGCCCTGCTTATGACGTATGTCCAAAATGGTGCCTGCTCTTTGTCTTGCTAGCCTTTGAGGGGTGAGCGGAGAGAGAGAAACTCGTGTCCGTATCGGTCACTTTTTTTTCCTTTCTCTCTTCTAGTTAGCCTGGTGAACTTTTCCCCACGGAGTTTCAAGCCTCGTTCCCTCTAGTCTCCTCTTTCCGCTTGCTCACTGGTGTCTCGGGCTATCAAGGTTCGGCTCACCTCGCGTTCCAGCGCTGGTGCGTTGAGTCTGCTGCTGGTGTCCCGAATTTGGGCTCCCACGCTCTCCACGCAGGTCCACTGTGAATCACTAGTTCCGGAAGAGTTTCCGCTGCTGTTTCTTCCCCTACTCTTCCTTGACCCTGCAGTATCTCCACTTTTATTAACTTGTGTCTTGCCGAACTATCAATGTGCTCCCTTCCTATTCTGCCATAGTGCCGCTCCTCCTATTATTATTATTATTATTATTATTATTTTTAGTGACAGTGAGAAGCTTTCAGTAGAGGGACATTTCATTAAGTGGAGAGAGAGGGTATTCTCATAGGAAAAGTCTTTCGGTGTACAGGCTGTGACAGACTAGTGTCCAGGTGGGGATGAACTGTGGACAGGAACAGGACAGGCTCCAGTAACAATGGAAAGGACTGCAAAGTACATGGCTGGGAGGCAGGGGTGCTGGTGGATTCCACACCTAGAGAACACAAAGTTCTCCACGATGGCTTTTATTTTTCTCAGCAAAACATAGAGCAAGGTCATGAGCTAAGACTGAGAATAGGCAAGGAAGCAAAAATATTAAATCTAGATAAACAATTAAAATAATAATAAAGAAAAGTGTTAAAATATGCACATGTCCCCATTTGGAATAATAAAGGTTTAGCTATTTTAATTCTGGATTGGAAACTTATAAGTTAATATACTAGTTTATTTCCATCCCACTCCTAGAAAATTTATGTTATAGCTTGCTAAGATTTAATGAAATAATTACCCTTGAATGTTAGAGAATGTAAATAATAAGCATTATCTTTCAAACTGAAATTATAGGTTAATCATACCTATCCTCCATCTCCTAATGAAATAAATACTCATTGTGCTGTGATAATGAGATTCTCAAATAGACGGAAAATACCATGGTTGCTTGAACTGGGTTTCAGGCTATCGTATTTCATGATACATAAATAAAACAGAACAATCGCTCTGTGAAATGCAAACATAGCAAAAGACTTTTTTTAAAGATCCTAAAAATATAAATTTTACATTTACATGATGATCTAGGAAAACCTTTACCATATAACAATGAATGGCAAAAATCAATAGAGAAGGGTAATCTAACCATCTGCCTACCAGAGACAAACATTCAGAAATGAGGCAGAGTCCTAAAGGAGACCAGGGAATGTAGTAACAGCGGCTATTTGCTACACTGAAACAATCAGCTACCCTGAAACAATCACACAGTAAGGAAAGGGTGCAAAAGCAGTAGGTTTCTAGAAGTGCTTCCAGAAATCAGAGCTACCAAGCAGTTAAGCCAAAAGGAAAAGCATGTTATATTAAGCTTTGCTTATTATATAAACAACTTCTTAGAGAAACATGGTAAAATACATTTATCATATGTTGAGCATTGAATAGGTGCAAAAGATGTGCAATACATGCATATATGGGGTTTCCAAAACGTTGTGGAAAACACATATTATTAAAAACTATGCATGGATTTCAAAATACTTTGCACCAATATAAACTCATCTTTAATTCAATTTTCCCTGAACTTTTTGAACTTCTCTCTTAGTGACATTAAAGAGTAAAGAAAAGAACTAGATTTAACATTGGATACCTTTCCATTCCAGCATATTAAAGTAGCATCTTAAAGTAAAGAAGTATTTCACTTTTTATGCCACAAACATTTAAATACACAAACTAGGCTCTTTTTGAATTATGGAATAGTGTAAGACTTTGTGAAATCCCGGTTGTTTTATAATCCAGTCTTTTAAGTTTTTTACAATATGAGGAGAATGACCCTTCTTTTGACATCTAGAAAAAATAAAAATGTGATAAGTATAAGGAAAGAGGGGCAGAACAGAAAAAAGACAGGATACGAACTCACAGGCAAAATGAATTTATTTCAAGGGAAATAAGTTCCCAGAGAAGGCTAACTGCCAGCATGCACACAGAGCGAGCACATGGCAGCAAGCTGGGTTTCTAGAGCATAAGCCAGCTAAGGGCCATGACAGAGAGCAAAGCTGAGCTAGCTTTTCCAGTGGGCCTTCCTCTCTGCTGGCTGGTTCATTGGAAATGAATGCAGAGTGCTGGCTGAGGAAGAACACAGGGCACAGGATTGAGCTGGTTGAGAAAGAATGAAGGGGTTAGGAAGTCCCTAGAGGATTGGATCTGTTTTCAGACAAGGAGCTAAAATGGCTCTGAGGCTTCTGTCCCTGGTCCATCAGTAAGCCCACACAGACAACGCAGATCACAGAATTTTAAGATTAGAGGGGATGGCCTGCGCCACGGCTCACTAGGCTAATCCTGGGTTCTAGTCCCAGTTGGGGCGCAGGATTCTGTCCTGGTTGCTCCTCTTCCAGTCCAGCTCTCTGCTGTGGCCCACGAAGGCAGTGGAGGATGGCCCAAGTGCTTGGGTCTCTGCACCCGCATGGGAGACCAGGAGGAAGCACCTGGCTCCTGGCTTCGGATTGGTGCAGTGGCGTAGCGGTCATTTAGGGGGTGAACCAACGGAAGGAAGACCTTTCTCTCTGTCTCTCTCTCTCTCTCACTGTCTAACTCTGCCTGTTTAAAAAAAAAAGATTAGAGAGGGGCTGGCACTGTGGCATAGTGGGTAAAGCTGCCGCATGCAGTGTTGGCTTCCCATATGAGCATCAGTTCAAGTTCTGGCTGCTTCACTTCCAATCAAACTATCTGCTATGGCCTGGTAAAGCTGTAGAGGATGACCCAAGTCCTTTGGCCCCTGCACCCATGTAGGGGACTTGGAAGGAGTCCCTGGCTCCTGGCTTCAGATCTTCCCAGCTCTGGCTGTTGCAGACATCTGGGAAGTGAACCAGTGGATGAAAGACCTCTTTCTCTGCCTCTCCTTCTTTCTCTGTGTAACTCTGACTTTCAAATAAGTAAATAAATACATCTTAAAAAAAAAAAAAAAGAAAAAACTTTTTGCTAGAGCACATGCATATGCACACACACTCACAAATGGACTAAACTGAAACCTAAACTAAAATGAGTTAAATCTGCCCTCTCTGATAACCCTATTGCAGCAGACTGAAGAGTAATGTCATATCTAAAAGTATTTAAGAGAAATACATTTTAATTAGACAATCCTATTTCATTTTTTCATTGTTTTTAAGAACAAAATAAGAATCTGTGACCAAAATAGATGTTTGCCTTTTTAAACTTTTATCTTTGATAACAGTCTTTCAAATAAATTATAAAAAGTTATAACCACTTTCCTTTAGTTTTTTTTATCTTTTAGCTGAACTTTTTTAGTTTTTTATATGAAATCAACCTTTAAAAACAAAAACAAGGGCAAGCCTTTGGCCTAGCAGTTAAGATGCCAGCATCCCCTAACCAGAGTACCTTGGTTCAAGCACTGGCTCTGCTTCTGATTCCAGCTTCCTGCTAACATGCACCCTGGGAGGCAGGAGGTAGAGGCTCAATAATTTGGGTTTCAGCCACCTAGTGGGCATTTGGGGAGTGAACCAGTGAGTGGAAACTGTCTCTGTCTCTGCATCTCAAACAAATAAAAATTACATAAGCAGATTGTTCACACTGCACCTAAGTGAAAATGCTACAAAATTCCTTCTTATTATTTTCTCCCACTATCTCCCCCCACTGTCTGCATTACTGAAAATGACACTAAACTCAACCCTAAAGGAATTGAATTTCACTCCTGCCCTCCTCATACCTAGGCATTTTCATATTCAAATGAAGGACGATAAAGGAGAAGCCTAAACTGCGAGTCTCTCACAGACTCTGATGAACTGCTTTTGTGTTTCCCCAATCCTTAATCCTTAATCTGCCTTCTCCACCTTTTGCCAAAAGAGGAAATTAGGACACTGCAGTTTCATTGAAAGTATCACACATGGTTTTCAGACTAAAGAAAACCCAAACTTACTAGTGGCTGATAGAAAGGCCTATGTTCTTACAACTAAAATGTACAAACATAAAAATTAGTTAAAAGAATTAAACAAACTGTATAATGCAAAACTCCCATGTCAGGTGACAATATCTTCTCAGTAATCAGAAAAATACATCTAAAGCAGTGATTACAGTACCAAAATCTCTTCTCAAATTACTCTAACAGGGCCTAATTAAGAGTTTTCATGATCAATAAGCATTTGGTCATTCTTAACAGAAAATGTTATGATTTGTTTGAACAACTCTTTGAAAAAGATGTATATATACACATATACACATATGCATATATATTCATATAATACAGATATCTGCATTTTTCTTTATATATAGCTATATTTATATACACAAATGTACATATATATGCATTCACACACACATAGGTACTTCAAAGTTTTAAATGGAATTAAAAGATAAATTTATTTTATGCAAAAAATTTAAAATCTGTGCACAGTTTTTCCATATTAGATGTTTTCTATGTATTTTTGAAGACCCTGTGATATAGGATAGGTAGCTAGTTAGGTTTATGGAACTTGAAATCACAAGCTATCCCCACTCACCCTGTCAAACTACTCAGGTACCTGTCCATTCAATTGCCCCTTCACCAGGGATCTAGGGGTGGGGGAGGGGAACACCAGGTGAATAGCCACTTTCCTCCCTAACTCATCAGAGAGGTCAGAAACTAGAAAGAGCTCTCTGTTTTTCAAGAGACTAAAAGTGTAAGAGGCACTCAAGTGCTTACTCTCTGCTTCCCTCCCCCACCCCTTTTTTCCTGCCCTACTCCCCACTTTTGCTTACCTGTGTGTGTGTGTGTGTGTGCTTTGCTTTCTCACCTTCTGAACAAAATTTATCTGTGCCACCAGAATTCCTTTCTATATGCAAGGCAAGGGCTTAAAATAAAAATTAAACCCTTTCCCTGTGTATGCATGGATTTCAAAATGTTTTTCCAAAATAAACTCATCTTTTAATTCCATTTTCTATGAACTTTTTTGAAGCAGATTTCCATCTATATGCATCCAATTCTTTTTATTTATTTATTTTTATTCTTTGACAGGCAGTTAGACAGTGAGAGAGAGAGAGAGAGACAGTGAGAAAGGTCTTCCTTTTTTTTCCGTTGGTTCACCCCTCAAGTGGCCGCTACGGCCAGCGTGTTGCGGCCAGCGCATTGCGCTGATCGGAAGCCAGGAGCCAGGTGCTTCCTCCTGGTCTCCCAAGCGGGTACAGGGCCCAAGCACCTGCGCCACCCCCCACTGCCTTCCGGGGCCACAGTAGAGAGCTTGACTGGAAAAGGAGCAACCAGGAAAGAACCGGCGCCCCAACCGGGACTAGAACCCGGGGTGCCGGCGCAGCAGGCGGAGGATTAGCCTAGTGAGCCATGGCGCCAGCATGCATCCAATTCTAATCCTCTGTATCTCCATGGCTTCTGCCCTAACTTAACTCTCCAATCAATAGTATGTCCTTATTGTGAGCAGAATTGGCAGAGTTGCAGTATTTCTAAGTGGAAGGAAATTCTCCACTCTGAAGACTACAACAAATATTTTGATAAACTGGAAGGAACAGAATAGCATGCCTTTCCAGTTTACTCTTTGGTGACTTTTAATCTGGACTGTAGGACCCAGAAAGACAAGCCCTCCAGGAGTGCCAGGGATAGTGCTGCCTCAATGAGAGCTCCATGCAAGAAGCTGTAATAGCCTAAACTTTATACCTGCTGCCTGATATGAACAGCACAGAGTAGCACTCACCTCAAGGCTCTCCCCTTGAGGGAGAGAAAAACAGCTATCATAGGTATGAGACTATTAAAATTCTAACTTGCCTGTGGCTTGTGGGCATCCACAGTGTCATGGACCACATGTGGTGCCATTTCAGCACAGTCTAAAACAGCAGGCCAATAATTTACCAGGCTCCATAAGGCCAAGGGCCAAAGGACACAGCATGACTGGGAGAACCCAGGAGGCTACCAGAAGGAGAAGGGTTCTGTCACTGGCATACAGAGCTGCACAGGACTCAAAATGTTTAAACATATTAATTTGAAGTTCCTATAAAACAACAACAAAAAAGCTCCAAAGGGAAGCCTGCGAATCTTATGCTTTAAGTGTTTACCATTCAGGTTGTGAGTCACTAACTTAGTCCTCCCTCTTATTTTTTGTGAATAAGGAAATAAAGGATTAGAATGTCAAATGATTTGTGGAAATACATATGTTAAATTATGGTGGTTAGGACAAGAATTCAAGCTTCCAAATGCACAGATCTCTATGCTTTTGACTGTGCTATGCTGCATAATAAGCAACTGCTTTAAACGACTTTTGTTAATTTAGAAATAATTAATTGACAAAGAGAGATTATATATATTCAATATGTTAAGAATGTGGATTTTTTTTAAAAAGATTTATTTTATTTATTTGAAAGGCAGAGTTACAGAGAGAGAGAGAGAGAGAGAGAGAGAGAGACATAGAGAGACGTCTTTCATCCATTGATTCATTCCCCAAATGGCAGTAACAGCCCAGGGTCAGGCAAGGCTGAAACCAGGAGTCAGGAGCCAGGAGCCAAGAGCCAGAAGCCAGGAGCTTCTCCTGGGTCTCCCATATGAGTTCAGGGACCCAAGCACTTGGGCTGTCCTTCCATTGCTTTCCTAGACACATTAACAGGGAGCTGGATAGGAAACGGAAAAGCCAGGATTTGAACTGGTGCCTACATGGGATGCCAGCATCACAAGTAGTGGTTTTACCTGCTATGCCATAACACCAGCCCCCAACATGAGGATTTGATATATGTGTACACTGATTATCACTTATGTGTATAGGATTATCACAGTCATCACCACCCATGTTGTAAATTAAATCCCCACATCATCTGTTTTTTAAAAAAATTATTACATAAAAGGAATAAATTTCATGTATTTCATATATACAGTTTTAAGAACATACAAACATACAATAGTTTGCACTGCATGATCAAATTTCGCCATTTCCTCCATCCCCCAACCCGTTGTAGCCAGCATTTTACTATCAGCTTCTGAGTTAAACCTTTTAGACTCCTTATGTGAAATCGTATAGTATTTGTCTCTCTGATTTATTTTACTTCACATAATGTCTCCAGGTTCCTCCATGATGTCCTAAATGGCAGGATTTTCTGCCTTTTTTACTGCTGAATACTACATCATTATATATTCTGTCTTAGGTTATTTCTATTTTTTGGCTATTATGACTAAGGTTGCAATGAATATGGGGATGCTGACATCTCTTGCAGATACTGAATTCATTTCCTTTGGCTATATTCTCAGAAGCGGGACTGATGGATCACATAGCAGTTCTATTTTTAAGTAAACCCCATTTAGTTTTCCATGTCTGTACCAATTTGCATGCCACCAACAATGTGCAAAGTTTCCCTTTTTCCCACATCTTCACCAAGATTTATTTCTCATCTTTTTGAAAACCACTCTAACAGGGGTGAGGTGATATCACACTGTAGTTTTGATTTGTGTTTCTCTGATTATTATTGAAGTTGTATGCCTTTTCATATACCTGTTGGCTGGGGCCAGTGTTGTCACACAGCAGGTTAAGTCACTGCCTGTGATGCCAGCATTCTATATGAGCACCTCTCCCAGTCTTGGCTGCTCTACTTCCAATACAGTTTCCTGTTGGTGCATCCAAGAAAGTTGCAGAAGATGGCCCAAGTGCTTGGGCCCCTGTTACCCACATGGGAGACTCAGATGAAGTTTCTGGCTCCCAGCTTCAATCATGATCCATTTGAGAAGTGAATCAGCAAAAAGAAGCTCTCTTTCTTCCTGTGTAACTTTGTCTTCCAAATTAAATAAATAAATAAATAAATAAATAAATCATTTAAAAAATCTCATATATCTGTTGATCATGTGTGGATTTTGTGTTATTGGGTTGTGTGAATTCTGATATATTTTAGATATTAACCTCTTATAGATGCACACTAGGACAATATATTCTACAGTTCAGTAGATTATCTCTTCACTGTTTACTGTTTCCTTTGGTATGCAAAACTTAATTTGATGCCATCCCACTTTTTTACTGTTGCTTATGTTGCATGTGCTTTCACTGTCGAATACAAAGTCAAGGAGCTTTATCCCTGTGCTGTCTGGAGGAGTTTTGTTGTTTCCAGGCTTATATTTAAGCATTTAAGCCATTTGAGTAAATTTTTTATGTGTTGTAAGATAAGAATCTTCTGCATGTAGATATTCAGCTTTCCCAACACAATTTATTAAAAAGACTCCCTTTCTTCCTTGTGGATTCTTGTCAAAGGTTAGTTATCATATTAAGTGTCTTCAAAAAGGTTTAGAAATATGTATTATGAAGAATTTCAAAAATGTTGGCACCAAAATAAATTTGTCTTTCAATTTAATTTTTCCTAAATTTTTTGAATTACCAATATATATGTGTAGATTTATCTCTGGGTTCTCTATTCTGTTCCACTGGGCTATGTGTTTTTATGCTACTAGCATACTGTTTTGATTAGTATGGTTTTGCAATATAGTACAAAATCAGTGAATACAACATCTCCTATTTTGCTCTTTTTTCATAAAATTGCTTTGGCTACTTAGTTTTAGGATCGTGTTTTCTTTTTCTGTGAAAATGCCATTGGAATTTTTACACTGTATTAAATTGATCTAGTTCGTATCAAATATCTTTCTATTTATTTGTGTCTTCTATAATTTCTTTCATCAATATCTA
The DNA here is from genome assembly GCF_033115175.1 of Lepus europaeus. Classification (NCBI taxonomy): domain Eukaryota; kingdom Metazoa; phylum Chordata; class Mammalia; order Lagomorpha; family Leporidae; genus Lepus; species Lepus europaeus. The sequence goes on along the minus strand of NC_084835.1, from coordinate 62,444,536 downwards.
TATAGTTTTCAGTATATAGACTTTTTAACTTCTAGGTTAAATTTATTGCCAAGCATTTTATTCTTTTGGTTGCTATTGTACGTGGGATTGTTTTCTTTTTCTTTTTTTAAAGATTTATTATTTACTTGAAAGTCAGTTACACAGAGAAGGAGAGCCAGAGAGGCAGAGAGGTGTTCCATTCGCTGGTTCACTCCCTAATTGGCCGTAATTGGCTGGAGCTATGCCAATCTGAAGCCAGGAGCCGGGAGTTTCTTCCGGATCTTCCACGCGGGTGCAGGGGCCCAAGGACTTGGGCCATCTTGCACTGCTTTTCCTGGCCATAGAAGAGAGCTGGATAGGAAGTGGAACAGCCAGGACTCGAACCGGTGCCCATAAGGGATGCTGGCACTGCAGGCAGCGGCTTTACCAGCTACGCCACAGCGCCAGCCCAGGGATTGTTTTAATTTCTTTTTAGTTAATTGTTAATGTATAAAACCTCAATTGTTTTTTTGTATGTTGATTTTGTATCCTACTATTTAATTGAGTTAATTTATTAGCTTTAACAGTTTATTTGATGGAATATTTGACATAAAGATCGTGTAATTTACAAACAGAGATAATTTTTATTCCTTTACAATTTGCATGCTTTTTATTTATTTTTCTTGTCTAGATAAAACTTCCAATACTCTGCTAACTAGGCATCCTTGTCTAGTTCCTGATCTTAGAAGAAACCATACGCTTCCAGGCCAGCTCTCTGCTGTGGCCAGCGAGTGCAGTGGAGGATGGCCCAAGTCCTTGGGCCCTGCACCCCATGGGAGACCAGGAGAAGCACCTGACTCCTGCCATCAGATCAGCGTGGTGCGCCGGCTGCAGCGCGCCGGCGGCAGCGCGCCGGCCGCGGCGGCCATTGGAGGGTGAACCAACGGCAAAGGAAGACTTTTCTCTCTGTCTCTCTCTCTCTCTCTCACTATCCACTCTGCCTGACAAGTGATGTTCCCCCCCTGCTGCTTAGAGATTCATCAAGCAGTGTGCCTAATGCAAGGTGGTTTAGTTGTACAAAGAATTGGACAAAATATGTCGAAGAGACTTGTAATAATTAGCACTTTTGAAAAACAAACAAAAAACCTCCTTTTAGCTTTTCAGATATGTATATAAATTGACATAGAACATTTTTATTTTATGGAATAGATTTTAATCTATTTAGTACTATTAATGTAAATTTTCTATGGCATGTCCATTAGACAACTATTACAAGATAAATGGTCAGGGGTTTCCTCAAAACCTGTATGTGAGGAAATTGCACATTATCTCAAGATTTGGGGGATTCTAGAAAATTTCAGACCATGAATGTTTCCATGTTTTTCTAATGGAATGTGAGAATTTATTTTTATTTTATTCTGAAGGACTATAAGGAAGGGATACGTGATTTTAAAAAACCCATAAAAGGTGAAATACATTTGAAGTCTCGTTGTAGACTTTATATATAGATATATTTTTAAAACACTCATCTAAATGAGGTGCTTTGAGCAGTTCTGAAAATGCAGCTCCCCAAAAGCAACTGCTTTGATTTCTAAAAAATAAAAATTAAAAAGAAATTTTAAAAAATTTTAAAAAATAAATAAATAAAAAAGAAGAAACCATATGGTTTTTCACTATGGCCATGATTTCAGCTATGGCTTTTTCATAAATAACTTATTATTTTGTGTTACATTCCTTCTCTATCTGATTTATTAATAGTTTTTATTATGAAAGGATATTGAATTTAGTCACATTATTTTTCAGCATCTGTTAAGATGATCATACAGTTTTTGTCCTTCATTCTGTTAATATGGTATATCTATTATTGGTTTATTGCTTTACATATTTGACCCATTCTTGAATCCCAGGGCTAAAGAACTAAATACCACTTAGTTATGATGCATAATCTTTTTTTTTTAAGATTTATTGATTGATTTGAAAGGGAGAGTGACAGAGAGCCAGGAAGAGATAGAGAGAGAAAGAGATCATCCATCTGCTGGTTCACTCCCCAAATGGCCTCAACAGCCTGGACTGAGCTAGTCTAAAGCCAGGATTCTGGATTCCATCCAGGTCTCCCATGTGGGTGGCGGGGCTCAATGACTTGGACCATCTTCCATTGCTTTCCCAGCAGCAAGTTCAGTAGGAAGCAGAGAAGCCAGGACTCCAGCACTCCAATATTACATTGGTGACACCAGAAGTGGCATCTTAACCCACTATACCACAAAGCTGTTCTGATTTTTGATTTCTGATTTAGCCTCCTTACTCATAAATCTGTTCTAGTTTTCTATTTCTTCATGATTTGGGTTTAGTAGGTTGGAAGGAAATTCAACCATTTTTTCTAAGTTATCTAGTTTGCTGGCATATAATGGTTCATGATAGTATCATAATGCTCTATATTTCTGTGGTATCATATGTAGTGTTTCTTCTTTGTCATTAGTCTATCCTGTCTATATTTATTTATTTATTTATTCTCTGATCTTTATTTCATCCTTCATTCTGATGATTTTGAAGTAAATTTGTTATTTTTTTCCTGGTTCCTTAAGAATCAGGTTGTTTTCTTGAGATATTTCTTTTTTTCTTTACATAGGTATTTATCATCATGAACCTCTCACTTAGCACTGCTTTTTCTGCACCCGGTAAGCTTTAGTATGTTGTTTCCATTTTAGTTTGTCCAGAGACTTTTTTTAAAATTTTCCTTTCAATTTCTTTACACAGTGGTTATTGAGGAGTGTGTTAATTTTCACATTTGTGAATTTTCCAAAATTCCTTCTGTTAGTAACTTCTAGTTTTGCACCACTATGGTCAGAAAAGATACTTAAGATGTTTTCGATCTTCGTAAATGTGTTTTCTTTTTAATTAATCTTGTTAAATTTGTTAAGAACCAATGTATGATCTATCTTAGGCAATGTTACATGTATGTTTGAGGAGAATTTATATTTTGTTGCTGTTAGATGGAATATTCTGTATGTATCTGTTAGGTCCATTTGGACTATACTGTTATTCAAGTCCAGTGTTTACTGATTTTCTGTTTCAGTGATTCTATTCAAAGTGAGGGGACTGGCATTGTGGTACAACAGGTTAAGCTACCACCTGCAGCACCAACAACCCATATGGGCACCAATTCAGATCTCAGCTGCTCCACTTCTGATCCAGCTCCCTGCTAATGTGCCTAGGAAAGCAGCAGAACGTTGCCTAAGTCCTTGGGTCCCTGCACCCACTTGGGAGACCCGGAAGAAGCTCCTGGCTCCTCTCTCTTTGTCTCTCCCTCCCCCACCTCTCTGTAACTGCCTTTCAAATAAATTTTTAAAAATCTTATAAAAGAGAAAGTGGATGCCGAAGAGCACATCTATTATTATACTGCTATTTCTTCCTTCAATCCATTTAATATATACTTTATACAATAATCAAAATGTGTCTACTAATATACACAACTTTCTTCCCTCAACTATTCCCAATTTCAAAAGATGGCAAGAATTGCCCATACACACCACAGTAGTCAAATATCTGCTCTGAATAGAATTGTGTTCCAGCATATGTGCAATTCAGGGGCACACACATGGGCAGACAAGGCTGGAAACAAAGGTATCAGAGCAACTCCAAGTGAGGGTGAGCCTATCACATCATTCAGAGATGGAATTGGGCATGTGCACATGGTGAGAGTCAGAGAGTGGTATTCATCTTCTCCATGCTAACGTGTTCCTCAAATGTGAGCAGTACTGAACTTGTAATGGTTTTTGTATTTTAAAATGCAATATGGTTTTCTTGCCGCATAGTTCTCCACTCACACCAATGACTTCATCCAATGCACCTGCCAAATGTCTAGTTCAACAATGGGAGAAGATGACTCACTATTCAGTAATTGTGACCAAACACATCTGTTGCCTTGTTTTCTGAACTTAGAACCTAACCTCAGAGCAAGACGTTGTTCCACTGTACTACAGAATTTTCCCTGACTGCCTCGCATTTTATACAGTTTTGTTGGAGATATTACATATAAGAGTATTCTCCTATTCTAATGAATTCCATGAAAAACAGGCCCACTGACAAATAAAAGAGAATGATGACTTCAAAGAAAGTGACAGAGGATATTCTTGTCAATGCAAAACGTGCAAACTGCACATTAAAGAATGAAAACTTCCATAACCACATTTCTTTACAATTCCTTGAGACAATGAAAGCTTTTAGTGTTCAGGAAAATAGTCAAGTAAAGCAGCAATAAGGAGACTGTGAGTTATTCAAGGAGAATAATGTCTTGAAGGAGAGGGTTGGTAATGCAGAAGAAAAAGTGGTATTCTGTAAGCAGCCGTGGCCTCCCCTGCTTGACAACCAACTGTTTGGTGATTGTAGGAATAACATTACACATGGAAGTTTTCTTGGAAGAACAGAACACAGGTAAAGTTAAAGCTATAGAATGCTACAGGGTAGATGAGATGCAGCAGAAAATTGAACTACAACAGGTTCAGCCTATAAGGTCACATCAAACACAGGAGGGAGAGGCTAATGCTGGCCACAGTGCTTCTGACTTTGTGTCTGCAATGCCTGGCAAGACAAGCTCCTTATCTGGCAATCCTGTGAGTAGATAATAGAAGAAAAGATTGATGGCCATTGTTGCTAGATGGACAGGTGCAAAGAACTGTTAACCCAAAGACCAGTGGAAAATATTATGCCATCTCTTATAATTATAGCATTCCGTATTGAAGTGAAACTGTTTTACTAAAGAAAAAATAATCTTTTACTTTCCGTTTAAAATGAGTTTCAAACCATAAGTGAAAAGTTAACATACTCAAAAGCTCTTAGTTCCCAAGTACACTATAAAATTTTGTAATTCTCTTAACTTTACCATACCCAGCATTCACTGAATTTTAGGTTTGCGTATATTTTTGACTTCCTGATTCTTGGTTGCTTAGAATGCAGAGTAAAATAAAAAAAAACAACCATAATCTTCAAGCACCTCTCTTTCATAATGCGAAACATAATGGGGCTTTTACATTTAAAATATTTGATTCTCTGTTTTTGCTAGGAGTCATTTAAGGATACAACCACTTATAAAGCAAAACTATCAAGTACTTTTATGTCTTTTTTACCATGAAAAACAAATGAATAAAATATTTTTCGAGATCCTAAGACTCTGAAGTTTGTGTTTAACACTAGAAGTTGCCCACACCCACTTCCCATTCTCACCTTGAACTCCCAGTTTTGATGAAATATATTGCCATAGAGATAGCTCTGTGTGTGGGTGTGTGTATGTGTGTGTGTCCAAACAACAAGAATTGACTTTCACAACTCTGGAGGCTGGAAGTTTAAGATTAAGGCATACTAATGCATGAACACAATGTGTAAAGATCAGACCAGGGCAACTGGCCTATCCAACACTTACACAGTTATCATTCTTTGTGTTGGAAACATTCAAAATCCTATCTACTAGCTATTGTGAGATGTCTACAGGAGAAGCTACACTCCTATACAACTGCACCCCTGTAGTTAGTCATACTCTTTTCATTTTTCCCTTCCCACACCCTTTCCAGGCTCAGGGAGCCAGGATTCTGTTCTCTACTTCTTTGAGACCTTTTTGTTAGATTCCATATTTAAGTGGGAAGACAAAATAGTTTTCTTTCTGTGCCTGACTTATTTAATATAACATCCTCCAGCTCCATCCATGTTGCTACAAATGACACTCTTTTTAACAGCTGAATAATATTCCAATGTGTATATATGAGAAGACTTCAAGAAGTTCATGGAAAAATAGAATTAAAAACTAAGTTTATTTCTATGAAAAAAATTTGAAATCCTTGTATCTGAGGAAGTTCATGGAAATGCACATAATTTAAATTACACATGGATTTCAAAAATTTTTGTACCAAAATAAACTTCTTAATTATTGTTTTCCATTACCTTTTTCTGGCATTTCCTTTTTCTGTTTATCTGATGATGGGTATCTAGGTTGATTCCTTATCCTGGCTATTCTAAGTAGTACTGAAATAAACATGCAGCTGTAGAAATATCTTTGTCATACTGCTTTCATCTGCTTTGGAGATATACCAGTGTTGGGGATGCTGGATCACAGGACAGATTTATTTCTGGCTTCTTGAGGAACCTCTATTCTGTTGCCATGATGGCTATGTGACTTTATATCCCTACTAGCTGGGCTTAACCATGCCTTTTCCTCCACATCCTCTCTAGCATTTATTCTTTGTGGTAGAGAAAACACCATTGACAGGAGGAATTCTCATCTCTTAACATCAAACACTTCTGCCTATGACAGCCAAAGCAGTTGCATGCTGCCTCTGCTGAGTGTCTTCACCACAGCTCCTCAATGCTCCAACCCTCCGCAGCAGTGGGTTATCACAGGCCCACCCCTCCTCAATTGTGGCTTCCCAGTGCCTTCCTCACCGCGGCCACCAGTGTAGGCTGTCCCATGGGACTCTCCAAGTCTGAGCACAGAGGCTGGTGTGCTACAGACACCACACAAATCTTTGTTAAATTACAGAGCAACATTGTAATGATAGAACCTTTCTTCAGGTAATATTTTCAGGGAGCCAACTGCCCATGGTTGCTGTTATCCTGGCACTGCAGAACAATGGAAGGCAAGGACACAACAGTCACATCTGGTTCCTCCTCCCATGTCTGAAAGGCATTACCGCATGTGGAATAGATGGATCCTGGCAGCTTTCTTGTCTAACTCAGGATCTCCAACGCACATCCACATGCTGACCTCCATAAACCTATGACCAGGTCTGGGTCATATTTCAGGATAGGGTGAGAATCTGTTTCGCTCTACTTCGTGACTTGGAAGTTAGTGTATATTTTATCTGTTGTAAATGTCTGTAAACCTGCATAGAGCTGTGCCTTGTTTAGATGATATCATCTACTGCCGTCTGGACAAGTGAAGGGTGAGACTGCTCACCACACTGCATCTCAACTGCAACTACAGACTGGTAGTGAACTAGGGCATCTGGCTATGAGAGGCATGAAATCTGCAGAATGTTTCTGAGCAAGCTCTAGCACTCGAAGTCCAGGTTTTAGGAGAAAGTAAATGATTAAGCCCAACACTTACAGAAGGTAGAAACACAGGACATGCACTTCATCAAGGAACATTTAAAGCCGATAATATCATTAAGACTAAGTACATTTTGAAATGTATTATTTTTTCTTGATCAGCCTATCACATAAATCTGTAATTAGAGACTTCTAAAATAGCTAACTTTTTTGAACACAATATGCTGTAATTGTCTATTAAGCCAATGAGTACTTAGGGACTCTTAAAACTGCTGATTACTTGCTTGCTGTGTTTTGGAAGAACAAGTAGTACCAAGGTTGCTTATGAAACTCTCTCTAAATTAGAGTCGAACTAAAAATGTGCTGTTACTTGTTCACATGAATGTCATTCATCCATCATTATATTTACTGTTCCAGATCTGATGTATGATCTTATGAATTATTATTTTATAATACAGGTGAGTTTTCATCTTTGAGTGAGTAAAATTTCTCTAATTCCACAAAGCTCCAAATGTTCATTAAACAGAGCTTTATTAATCATTCATTTCTTAATGTAGATTAAGTATTTTATCTCACTCAACAGGATAAACAATGTACCAAACCATATGGTGTATTTACAAGTCATCCTGTTGTATTTATTCATCTGTGTAATGAACCAAAGAGAATAAAAATGAGTTATCTCTTTTATCAAGTTACATCCTTTATGCTTGTCTATGTTTAACAGTTAAATAAAGTAGCACTGCTTTCAAGGCCTTTAAAGCAAATTATAAAGATGATACATATATTACTGATGTAGTTTGTGTTATTATTCTATTAATATACTCTTCAATTTCATAATAATGATTCATTTAATTTACTTTGTAACGAAGCACTAAAATTACTTCTAAATATAAAAGAAGTTTAGGAAAAATGACAAAATTATTTAGAGATAGAAGACAGGAAATCTCATTTTTAGGTTTGTCAATTTTCTTTTTATGAATGTTTCCTTTGTTTGTCATGGGGGTTGTTGGGACCCATGTTCTCCTATGAGGCCTGACCCTGCTAATTCCATGGCTACTCCTCAAGAACTCACTCACTGCATAAAGAATGTGGGAAAGAACTAGAACTAGAGGAGGCCTCTGGATATGTAAGTCCATTTGGCATAAGTAATTAACCATAGACACAGAGATGATTATATAAAGTTTCTGGGAAGCCAGTCTCTGGAGAAACACTGACAGACATGCCACTCACTTTTCTTCCATTCATGAAACTTATATTGTCATGGGGACCAATGACAATTAAAACAGTAACATATTGTGATTTGCACTATCGAGAAAAGCACGTAGGGTTATGGAAAGCAGTGTGGCCAGGGAAGGCCTCTCTAAGAAGAGACCATTTGAAATGAATTCTAAAGAGTGAGAAAGAGTCATCCTTTAGTAGAGTAGATATACTGTTCTGGACATAGAAGGCAATGTATACAAAGGTCTTGGGGTGGAAAGTGTTTCTGTTCAAAGAACTGAAAGAAAGAAATGCAGCAAACAAGAGGTGAAAGGAAGACAGAGGTTTGGACACCCACATCCTTTTTCTTTTTTCACATTTACCTCCCTTTCTCACCCTTCTTCAGGCTGGCATTTGGAGTGGGCATCTACAAGTACTAAAAAGCAAGGAGGCCCAAAATGAACCACTGCTTGCTTCCTTAGGTATACTAAGGGGCAGTGGTGCATCTCCTGGAAAAGATCCTACCATTTGCAGACAGCAAAGATGGCTAGTGAAGTAGAGGGCAGGAGCCAAATTAACGTGTCCAGGTTGTACTTCTGCTTCTACACAGCTGGTGTGGAACATGGAAGGGACCCAGACTGTCGCTATGTAGTTCAGGTAGGAGGCACTGTGGCTCTGAGAGGGCTGTGAGGTGAGCACATGCCAGGTGTCAAGACAGAAAAGCCACACACAGAGAGTCTTGGGCACTAGACTCGGGCTATTTTGACATATAAATCCTAAGCATTCCTACAGGCCAAGCAGGGAGTTTCTCTTCGATGAAAGATCAGGCTCTGTTTTCCCCTGGAAAGAGTTGCTCTGCTGCGAGCTGCTGCTGACTGTGAGTGGCAAGGGCTGCTGCAGAGGCTCTGGGGACAATGAGGCTTCCCTGTGATGCCATCTGGTTTCCATTACTGCCACCCTCGTCCCCTCAGATGCTGGTGCTGCAGAACAGAGGACATCATCTCTTTCTGGAAACCCAAAGGCACTCTCTCACACGGAGGGGTAAGGTGGAGAGTCACGTCTCATCGTAACAGTGCAGGCCACATGGCTCCGGTCAAGTCAGTAAATGCATGCTTACCAGGGCCAGAGAGCCACCTCTCTCCAGCCAACCATGCCCATCATTTCATTTCCTTGCCTCTGAATGAGCTCTGACAAACTCTCATCATTGTGTCCATTTCATACTCTACACCCCTACCTTGGGTGGCTCCCAAGAAGGATTTGCTTTGGGCTGACTCACCCTTCTGGATAAGATGAATCCAATCAGCTCTCCTACATCTGCCTATTTTTATACCAGAGCTGAGAGAGCAGCTTTGTTCTACTCAGCACTGAGAGAGGAGGTGTACACATCAAAACAAGAAGCCAGCCTAAGGTGATGTGATGTTTCCCCACCCAGGACATACCAGCACATGCCACATGGCTCTCTCTGGAGGGCCCAGCAGCCACCAGCTACTCTGTACCCCACCAGATCTTGTCACTGCATGTCAGCTCTTTGTCACTTCAGAACAGGCACATAATATGTACCCTGGTGAGAGAAGTCTATTAGTTACCAAGTGGTGCATCTAAATCTGTATTTAATTAAAATATGCTCCTTTTGTTTCAAGCTGTATCTACCATATTAGAGGAACTGGAACTAGGCAGCTTATTATTTTATCATTTTTTTATTCCTAGCTTAAAGCATTAACAAGAATTTCCACATGATCAATTATTTTATTCTAATTCTGACTTCTAAAAGGGTATTTAAAACAAGGGTTAGAGATGCAGGGAGGGTGGACTACTTATAGAATTACATTATAAAATGTAGGAAGTCAGAAAAGCAACCGGAAGTTGGACACTCACTCACTGAGGGTCCACCATGCACGCAATGGGTGGAGGACATGACTGAGTCATCAGGGTCTACAGTAGGAGGGAGCTTGGTGTCCACAGAGCTGGAAGGTGAGAAACAGACACATTCCATTCTAGACCCCCCAATGAGCACTGGTGGGCATGCACTTGCCACCAGCAAGAGCAGCACTGGCTCCAAGGAAGAACAATAAATCATAGGGAAACCCCGCTCTGGGGAGTTTCATGGTCTAAAAGGATCATTCACTCACTCATTTGCTTTCTCTTGACTCCCAGGTCTACACTCACTCACGGTTCTGCCAAGGTGTTACAGACAGGGCAACAGAGAACCAACAGCATCATCCAGTTCCCGCCACCACAGGATAGATGGTCTCATGGGGAAGAAGGAGTGAGAGCATGGCAAAAAGATTTAGACTATTGTGCCCATCTTGAAGAGCTGCCATGAAGCAAACTAAAGAGGAGAAGGGGCTAGAGAACAGCAGGGTTGTTGTTTGGGGGAGGTGTGGTCAGGGAAGACATCTCTGGGAGGCAGTGTCTGAACCAAGCCTAAGACCATGGGAGAGCAACCGTGGCACAAATGCAAGCTGAGTTGAGGGGGTGGGGCACAGACCTCACAAGAAGGCCACTGTGGCAGATGCTCAGCGAACCAAGTCAAGAGAGGAGAATACTCTGCCAGAGTAGTGGCCACAGGCCAGTCTGTGCAGTGCATCAAGGTGACAGAGAGAATTTTGCAGGGAGTTCCATGACAGTTGGGAAGAAAGACCTAGCTACCACAACAGAAGAGAGGATAAAGTATTGGGGCAACTGAGAGGAAGGACCATCTAGCTCCTCCAGGACAACAGAGTTCTGGACAGGAGCTGGCACTTGACTGCAAAAGGCTTCATCTTGTCTGCTCAGATGCTGGAAGTGACTGGCATTAGGGTCACAGACCCTATCCAACAACAGGTTAGACTAAGAAGAGAAGGGAGAGGAGGCCAGGAGAAAGTTTCAATGCTTAATCAGAAATAAAGAAAAGTTAGAACAGAACCTAAGGGGTGAAGAGCTTTGTGCATTTGGTGGACAACAGAAAGCTACTGAACAACTTAGAATGATTTTATTTCCCTGAGGATATACTCATGGTGTATTCAGATGTTTTTTTAAAGAACTAGTTCTCAGCTGAATTTGGCTTATGGGGCTTGCACAGCTTATGTGTAAATCAATAATTCTAAGTATTATGAACCATCCAAATGTTTGTCAATATTCACTTAGCAATCAGCAGAACCTTTGTGTACTGTATGATTACAAGTATCCAGGAAAAAGCCATCCTGGTTGTGTAAGTTTTGTGAAATAAAATCAACTGCAAATTTTCTGAATTAATAAGCAGTATGGCCTGGGAAGCAAATATGCCTGTGCTCTTTGCTCCAGCCCTGTTCTTCAGTGAAGGACACCATGTACCAGACAAGCAGCCACTCTTGTGTTTAATCTCATAGGCCTGCAAAGAGATCCTGCAAATATACAGGGATGTGCCCAGAGTTAGAGCAGAATGGAAGTTTAAATCGAAGTCTTTCTGACTCCAGTGTTCATCATCTCATTTCTCAATCTTTGGTAACTTTCAAATCAAGAAATACCAGACATCCCACAGTTCAATGGGGTGAGAAATCTGTGAGCAAATAGCCAACAATGAGCTCTACTGAAAGAAGCTTAATATCAAACATAACTGGGATTACACTTTCTAAAAGGTGGAACTGAAAAGATTGCCCAAAGCCAATCCAGTCAGATAATCAAGGTAGGATGGCTTTTAGGTGCTGATGTTCTGATATCTTTTTAAGAACACCCAGGGTACACACAGCATGATGGTAAGATCATGACAACTCAACAGGGCCAAATATTTCATGTTCAGTTTTGATTGTAGCTGTAGAGGAGTCCACCATGAAGGATGGTCCAGTAAAACAGACAAATCACATCCTCATGATAAGAAAAGGAGAGCGCACTCCACTAGCAGGAAAAAGGGGTGAATTTCAGCCAAGTGTCTGTCATTAGGAAGGGCAGTGAAGAGGAAATTGTGGTTACCTTGTCACACAAATTGGGCTCCTCCCAGCTGAACTGGAACACTGACATTTTCATTCTCAACAGCTTATCTAGTTACCTTCCCAGGAACTCACACTGGGCTTTAGTGATTAAAGATTATGGTCATGGTCAAAATTTACTACCTAAGCTTTCCTGCAGAAGCTGGAAGCTATAGCATGTACTTTATTTGGCTATGTTTCTGCAATGAGATTAAATGGCATTAGAAAAACTAAAGAGACTATAATTTATTTAGAAAGTTATAATTTTTTAAAGATTTATTTATTTGAAAGGCAGAGTTATGGAGTGGCAGAGGCAGAAAGAGAGAAAGAGAAAGAAGGAAAGTCTTCTATCCGCTGGTTCACACCCTAAACGGCCACAATGGCCAGAGCGGGGCCAGGTTGAAGCCAGAAGCCAAGAATTCCTTCCAGGTTTCCTACACGGGTGCTGGGGCCCAACGACTTAGACCATCTTCCACTGCTTTCCCAGGCCATACCAGAGAGCTGGATCAGAAGTGGAGCAGCCAGGATTCGAACCAGCACCCATATGGGATGCTGGCACTGCAGGCGGTGGCTTCACCTGCTATGTCACAGCGCTGACCCCAAAAGTTATAAAATCTTAATAAACTCTAATTTGCATGAGAACCAACAAGTTCCAATTTTGCTTTTGCTTGGACACTTCCATTTCTCCAGAGGTGAGTGGCTGCCTCTTTTTCAGGTCCACAATACCCTTCTGAGCCACTCTGCTCCATTCTAGGGAGGCTGCAGTGTTCCGTACACTCTTTACAGTCACATTAGCCATCAAGGTTTAGTTTTTACTCATTAATAATCAGCTGTGTGATTTCATTTTATTTCACACATTTGTAAACTGCTCAGGACATTCAGATATAACTTGAAAGTTCATTGAAATCAAATAAAACTTATATATATATATATATATATATATATATATATATAATACATTACAGATATAATGTGCATATGCATGCATTTTCTTCCTTTATTTCCAAGACATTTATTATAATACTAGCTATGAGTATGTTAGAAGAGGTGAAGAATCTTAACAAAGAAAAACACATGAAAATAACAGAAAAATAAACCATCTACCTCATATTTTCTTTGATAATTCTTATTGTCATATAAACATCACTGGCAAATTACTGTGACCACTTTTTAAAAATTCACTAATGCAAATCAATAAAACAGATAAATTTCAAGTCAGGCCTTCCACTATAAAATGATGGAATAGATTAGACAATCGCTAAGACTTCTTTGGCTCTAAACTTTAAGTGGTCTTTACAGTGTTTACTCAACAAAACTGTAGTAAAAGTACCAAAGGTGCTTGTTAAGCTATAGAAATGCAACAACAATAACAATGACAACAAAACAGAATCCAAAAATGATATGAAAGTGAAAATATCTGGAAATTAATGTTGGCCAAATGACCTAACCTGTTCATTTGTGATAAAACACTGTTGTTTTATAGATCTAATTACAAAGATCCAATTATTTTGATATTCGATCACAGAATACTCAACACTTTAGTGGGAAAGGTTTATTTTGTATTATAAGATCAATGCTTTGACTGAAAATAGCACTCAGAAATGAAAATTATTCGATATGGCGGGTTGTACAAGTATTATCCATATAATATTTGCTTAGGAGAAAAGTCAAGAATCTACATATAGTTTATATTATAGAGACATTACTCCTGTCAATTCCTCAGCCCACAGGCATTCAACACCAACTGAGGGTATCATTTCTATGTAAAGAGAGCTAAGATATAGAGCAAAGTAATGGAAAGGTGGTGTATTGTGTTCAGAACCTTAGGAAGCTGACATTCAAGTTTCTAAGAGTGTATCTGTTTGATATACATGAAGGATTTTTGGAGAAAAAGATTGGAAGATTCAGGCACAGCTATAAAGTATAGATTATGAGGGGTATTGTGTACACGTAAAGGGATCTAGAGCCCAAATGATACTTGGTCCCAATGACAAGTTTTAAGATTGGAGAGAATGACTTTTGGGTTGTACACAGGCTATTTCAGGAAAGAAATGGAAAACGACAGTCATAAAGCTATGGCAACAGTCAGTGCCAGACCCTCAAACTTAATTTTGTCTTAATACTTAGAACAACCATTTGTTTCTACTCTCCAGTTGAGAAAGGATTCAGTGGCACATAAATAAAGAACAGGAATGATTTTGGAGTGGGATGGTGTGCATGCATGCATGTGTGTGTGAGTGCACATGTGCGTATGTGTGCTTGCTTTCACATTATGGGCATGACCAATACATACCAAGCCATATCACAAGGATTCTGTAAAATCTAGGTATTTAAAAATCAGTAAGATGTAAACATTATGACTTGGGTATGCATAAGCACAACCATAGGGTTAACCAAGCAACATATACTAAGCCATATTAATAATGAATCATCTAAACAAATTTATAACAAAATCAAGCACAGCAGTTATGAAAAATCATAACCAACTGAAGATAACCAATTACAAGTTACCCTACCCACATAAACTCTAGGGTTTCCATTTACTTGAGTGTAAATATAAAAAATAAGAATCTTGTAATATCACCAACAACACATGGAAGTCAAGCTTCATAAGAAAAAAATGAACTAAATTATTTGGAAAACTCCAATCACATTAATTTTAGCTCAATTTCAAATTTGGAACCCTTAATAATTCACATAGTTTAATGTAAAAATGGAAATCACTGGAATGTCACATCAAATAGCAGCTGAAAGTAACTGAACACGTTATTCTGGGCCAGAACTTTTTGAACTGCTACACATACATTGATTTCATTTCATCATTGTACGTTTATGAGATAGATACTATTATCTCTATTTTGTAGATAACGAAATTGAGGCACAAAGACACAAAACTAAGAAAGCAGTAAAACTGAGATTCAAATCCAGGCATTCTGAATCCAGCTTTCAGATTTTAGCCACTGGACTATACAGCCTCTACAGCTTGCATTGTTAGATCCAAGCTGGGCTCATAGAGATGATCTGTGGTACTCACTGGCACACTGAAGACCACATTCTGCAGATCACTTGTAACTATGATGAGAAAGCTCAAAATAACAGAATGGCATTGAGAAGGGGAGTGGGAACCCAAGATGAACTCTGGGTAAATTAAGAGACAGCAGGATGTGGTGACTGATGGTTTGTATGGCTTACAGAAAGGACAAGAAAGGAGTGGAGCCTTGAATGACTCTGCAAGGAGAAGAAACTTGGGAAGCAGGTAGGAACTACAGTGGAAAGATCAAGTTTTCACTTGAGATGCAGTTTGGGTTTTATTCATAGACTTTGGGATGTTTGAGACATTCTGTAGATAAGTGAGGTGGGCAGCTTGACAGGTGGGCAAGAGAGGGGGTGAGATGGAGTGAAGAGAGCTATCCCTGTATCTGCCATAATCTATCTATCCATCTCTACCCCAGCTGCCATCATTCTTAGGTGACAAAGTTACTGGGTTAGGGCTGGCTATCTGGGGATGAACCAGAGCAGGTGGTTAATGTCAAGTGAAAACCACCTCCCTATCATACCTGGAGTGTGGAATCATGGAGAATAAAAAGTGGGGCCAGGGAAAAACAAACGCAGACACTTTTTACTACCTGGAATCCTCCCACAGAGTGCTGTCTGCAGCCTCCTGGGCTTTGCATTCTCTGTATAAAGATGCTAAGTTTGCCAATAAATACCCATAAATTAAACACGGATCTTCATACAATTGATTGTGTTTGAGGAATCAGCCCAATGTAAAAACAATTTGTCCAATAGTGGGTCAGGGATTCTTCTCACTTTTACAGAACATTAAGGAATTCTTTCTAGATGTAGTTAGTCTTTTAGGTCTAAGGTTCACACACCAGTATTAGGCTGGCTCAATGTACAGCACCCTCATTAACAGAATAGCATTCTAGCTTCATCTCCAGAAGCCAGAGGGAGAGAAAGAGAAGCAGTGAGGGAACAAAACAAACAGAAGAATGGAGAGTGTCTGCATTTATGTCTGGAACTAGTTATTAGTCATGTCAGCCTAATCAGATCAGAGGACTCCTTCAGACAAAAGAATAAGATATTTTGGTTCAAGGCTCATTAGAATTTAGAGTGCATAATTTCCTCCTTAAGCCAGAAAGGCAGCTATAATGAAGATACTAATAAAATAGGGCTTTTTTGTAACTAAATTTTTCTTAATGACTGAAATATAAAATATTTCAAATGTTTTCTTTTCTGAAAAGTTTTTACATTCTAATGTATAAAATAAAATTAATATGGGATGTTAAGATAAAGCTGACTTCAGCCAAAAGCAATGACCAAAATCAGGTGTATTTAGACATGTTGACTCCGCTTTCCAAACTAAAATGCAGAAAATAAAGTTTCCTTTAGAAAATACCCTCAAAATAATTTATAGTGATTATTACTTTTTATTTGTATAAAGCATGTCCTCTGAGGCTTACTTGTGAATAACTGGCTTTCAGTGTAGGTGTAGTGATGAGTAATTAGTTTACCTACTGCTATTTAGCTTTCAAATGCCTATAATGACATGAATAAGCAACTTTAGGCTCAAATTCAGGCTAAGCATTTAAAAACCAACAACAGAGCAAAATACTCACTACATGGCACTTCCAGTGGATGCCCAGTCACATCACACCATCCAATAGGGTGAATGTCAGGGCTGTCTGCTTCTATCCAGTAGTCATATTTATGGTCCCAACCATCAAAATGAACCTGTTAACATGAGTTTTGGATTATTAGTATTTAGTAATTATTAGTATTTAGATTTCACTATCCCTGTATCAAAATACTTCAAAACAGATCTCTTATGCTCAAGTTAAAATTTTATTAATCACATTTTGCATCTGAGACAGTATTCAAAATGTGGTATCCCACACAGCCTTCTAATGTAGCAATCAAAAGCTATTAAAACAAGTTTTCAAGAAAAAGGAAAAGATTGGTAAATTAAAGATTTCCAGTTATTTTTTAATTTTAAGGGGTAAGACAAATCCATTTTTTTAACTAAGACAACTATTGTAACACTGTTGAGAAGACAGACACTTCCTGTCCTGGGTAATTGTCCTGGGAGCTACTGCAAGAACCATGTCAGCATCGTCAACAAAAGTCACCAACTTGACATCAGTATAATCCTTGTGCTGGGAGAAAATGCATGGGTCAGAGTATACAGAAGCAATAAGTTCCTAAATCTTCAAAAATGAGGAGAGACAGACCAAATGCAGCAAAGACAGCAGACAAAATAGACTAGTGTATAGGTGGATTTTGATAGCTATCTTAATAGCTATTAAAGGACAAAGTGTAAACTCTCAGGAAATCTTCCAAGGAAAAGATACAGCCTGGGTCCAGTAATCCTGTTTGAACAAAGTAATTTGTCAGTGTTTTGTATCTTATCTACAAAACACACACACATGTATACACATAGGTCTAAGAATAATTAAAGTAAGGGAGGCGGCAAGATGGTGGAATAGGCAGGGAGCACACTTAGTCCGGGGGGAAAGTTTAATATAAGTGGAGATACTGCAGGGTCAAGGAAGAGTAGGGTATGAAACAGCAGAGGAAACTATTCTGGAACTAGTGATTCACAGTGGACCTGCGTGGAGAGCGTGAGAGCCCAAGTTCGGGACACCAGCGGCAGACTCAACGCACCAGCACTGGAACGCGAGGTGAGCCGAACCTCCATAGCCCGAGATACCAGCAGGCAAGCGGAAAGAGGAGGCTAGAGGGAACAAGGCTTGAAACTCCGTGGGGAAAAGTTCACCAGGCTAACTAGAAGAGAGAGGAAAAAAAATAAAAAAAGTGACTGATACGGACACAAGTTTCTCTCTCTCCGCTCACCTCTCAAAGGCGAGCAAGACAGAGCAGGCGCCATTTTGGACATACGTCATAAGCAGGGCGACCTCAGGTCTGCACCAGCCCTGAGCCTAGCAGAAAAACCTGACTCTGTGGGGAGGGGTGAAATAACAGGAGTTTAGCATCTAACTTGGCAACCCAGTGAGAGACTGCAGGAGAATTGGAGCCCACACTGAGGGCAGCAGAGATTCCCTGTGTGGTCCTTGGGAAAGAGCTTCCGATCTCTGGCTCCTGTGGGTATATCATTTGCCTGCTAACTACCTCCAATTATGTTCAGCTGTGCGGAATTACGTCCCTTTTAAATCAAAAAAAAGAAAGAGAGATTTACCACACCTAACCTGGGAGTGTCATCTTTGACACCCCCTCAACCCTGAGGAACCAAACACAGCTCTCAGTCCACACTTATCTCAAGCCTCTAAGGCTCCACTGAAAGCAGACAGTCCACTTAATATAGAGCCATAGTGTAACAAGGAAAAACACCACAGTGAAGAAACCAAATATCTCCAACATGCCAAACAACAAACGCAAAAACCAAGCTAACAAGAACAAGGAAGAAACTATGACGCCCCCAAATGAAAAAGACACCCCAATTCAAGATTATGAAGATGATGAGATCGAAGAAATGCAAGAAGCGGATCTCAAAAAATTGATAAGAACATTAAGAAGTTCTCAAAAACAAATTCTTGAACTACAGAAATCCTTAATGGACAAGATAGAAAATCTCTCTCGTGAAAATGAAATATTAAGGAGGAATCAAAATGAAATGAAACAACTAGTAGAACAAGAAACTCTGATAGTGACCAGAAATCATAATGAAAAGAAGAGTTCAATAGATCAAATGACAAACACATTAGAAAGCCTTAAAAACAGAATGGGCGAAGCAGAAGAGAGAATATCAGACTTAGAAGACAGAGAACAGGAAAGGAAACAGTCAAATCAAAGAAAAGAAGAAGAAATTAGAAATCTAAAAAATATTGTCGGGAATCTACAGGATACTATTAAAAAACCCAACATTCGGGTTCTAGGAGTTCCTGAAGGCATGGAGAGGGAGAAAGGATTAGAAGGCATTTTCAGTGAGATACTAGCAGAAAATTTCCCAGGTTTGGAGAAGGACAGAGGCATCTTAGTACAGGAAGCTTATAGAACCCCTAATAAACATGACCAAAAGAGATCCTCACCACGACATGTTGTAATCAAACTCACCACAGTGAAACATAAAGAAAAGATCCTAAAAGGTGCAAGAGAGAAACGTCAGATCACTCTTAGAGGATCTCCAATTAGACTCACAGCAGACTTCTCATCAGAAACCCTACAAGCTAGAAGGGAATGGTGAGACATAGCCCAGGTACTAAGAGAGAAAAACTGCCAGCCCAGAATATTATATCCTGCAAAGCTCTCATTTGTGAATGAAGGTGAAATTAAGACTTTTCATAGCAAACAGAAACTGAAAGAATTTGTTGCCACTCATCCTGCCCTGCAAAAGATGCTTAAAGATGTGTTACACACAGAAACACAGAAACATGGTCACCAATATGAAAGAAGGTAAAGGAAGGAAACCTCACAGCAAAAGATCACAGGAAGCTCAATTTCTCTTTGACATAGAATTAAACTCTGATGCTCTGTTAAAGCAATGTGTTAAAGTAATCTATTATGTTCTCTTGATGTCTGTAAATTCTAATTGTTCAAAAACAGCTGAATTTTTATTAAGAGCTATGGGTTATTTAAATATGTGCTTTTTTCAAAAATTTGAATAATCACCTTGTAACAATGATCAAATTTGGTCTATGTTATGTCATGATTTTAAGAAATCTTATTTCAACCAGATATTTTGGATTTTGAGCCTTCTTGGCATTCTTGACAGGCATTCAAAAAATCAAAGTTTCAAACAATCTGGTCTCTAAAATTTCCAGTAAATCCTGGACTTTGGTTTTTCCAGTTTGGGCCCAACTGAAAAAATCGAAGGACCTATGTCTCATCTTATAGAGACACCAACTAATCAGTCTATTTGGAGTATATTAGAAGGACTGTCAAGATGTGATGTGGTACCAGACTTTAAGTTTCTATAATGGAAAATGCTATTAATACAAATGTTTGAGAATTAAAAAGTCTAATGATCTTGTGTTACTAGACATGATAGTTATCTTAATGAGAAAGCCCCAGAGGCTTAAAGGGTTAAATACTTGTAAAATCCTACAGGTGCTTTCAAAAATACTGTGAAGTAAGCAAGTGCCTCTTGTTGGTTGATGAGTTTATAATTTTAAACATGGTGACTTAAAGTCTTTTTTCATCCACAGTTATATATGATCTGCTGCTCATAAAACTAAAGCATTGTTGGTTCTGTGTTTAGCTGTCCTCCTATAGGTTCCTATGGACTTTTTCCAGCCACTTTTATTGTATTCAGTACTTTGGGATGGCTCTGTAAACAGATAAAGCCAATAATGTATTAACAGTACCAACTGAGAGAAAGGATGGTTAACTGAGGTTACTAAAAACAAAAAGCAATTCAAATCAATTGGCAATCTACAAAAAGAGTTAAAAGATTTTAAAAGCTATTATTAAAATTGCTATATTGGTCTATTATGCTATATTATATGTGTGTACATATTGTATGTCCACATGGGGAAATTTTATGAAGAGTTTTATTTTAAATGGCTTATAGATAAGATTGTCCATAAATTTAAGCTTCTAAAATCAATCAAAGATACATTTTAATTTGTGGGACCTGAATCTGTGTATCATATGTTTTAGACTTGTTGGTAGAAAGAAACTAAAAGCATTTTATATGGTTGTGCTTAAGTTTACTGGCTAAACAAACTACACCATGTTAGATATTTAAGAGGTGTTTTCAAATACATGATTCTTAAAATTTATAGAAGGCATTGGACCTTCTGGTAAATGTTTTCTTAAGTTGTTATCTAATGGTTGAAACGGTTTGCTAAGTATTCATGTGATATTGCTATTGTCAGCAAGCGATCTAGGACTTGCTCCCTCATTTCTCTATTCTAAGCCCAACTTGTTCTTTCATTTCTCTATTCTCTTCAAGGTAGGACACTAATTCTATTATGAAGGAATCTGTAGGACGCACAATTTAATCTTTAGACCTTATAAAAGAGATGGCTAACATTTTTCTGCAATAGCATAGCCAAAATAAGAACTTAAATAATAATCTCATAGCTAGATTCACTTCGCCATCAGCGAAGTATACAGTAAGTAGAAAAAACCTCCCTTTCAGACCAAAGGGAAAGAAAGTTTTAAAGTGAGAATATAATTTTCCTCATAGGCATTGTCTACCTTAGAAAAACTACTACAGAACATGCCTGTGACTATAGACTTGTAGTTCAGGCCACCGAAGATTAGAGATGGGAAACGGGCACTCCCTTGACTTGCATCCTCTGGTCTGCTTTAGCACAAACCAGGAGGAAAAGAAAGCTCGGCATCAGAAGCAATGGGTGGCAGGCCTATTAATGGCTGATCTGTACAGTGATCTGCCCTCAAGGAGACCCAACAGGCCAGTCCACTGCAGTGGCTTTCAATGTGGTAAGCCTGGGCTTCAGCAGAAGTCAGCTTGTGAAGAGCCCTGGCAGCTCTGCCAAGAGTTGGATCACTGGAAATGGACCTGCCCTGGAGTCGAAGGATGCCCAGGTCAGAGCCACAGATCTTATTGGCTCTAAGCTGAAAAGCCCTTCACTCAGCCCAACTTCCAAAGTGACCACTGCAGCTGAGGGGATGGTCAAGTAGGGTCAGCAACATTGCAGGCAGAACTGTAAATTTCTTGTTAGAAATGCCACCTGCCTTTACCTGGCCAGCTCTCCTCCCAGGCCAGCCAAGTAATGAAAGTCAACAGAGTGCCTTCCCCTAGGAGGTTTACACCTCCCTTAGGATATACCCCATGTCAAGAGATAGATACGTCTGGGCCTCTGAATTTACAAGGCCCAAAGCCCACCAGATTATTATCAAGCCCCCTCTATCAGGTTCTATTTGCCTCTCAATCAGAAAACTTAATTGTAGCTTAGACAGCACCTTTCTTAGCTCCTCTAATAATGACTCTGTCCTTTGTTCTAGGCCCTGTCTAGTGCACTTGGGCCTCATTCCTTTGTAATCATAACCTCTACTCTACCACCAATGGCTCTACTCCCAACATGTGTGTACTGATGGTCCTCTTCCCCACTTAATGCTGTATAATTGTTCAAACCTGGTAAATGCCACTCTTAGGATCATTGGTTACTATCCTCACTCTGTCTTTTATGACCTTGTCTAAATATGATCAGAGTCGGCAAACTTGGAAGGCTTCCATAGCCTTGGCAACTCATGACGACAGCCTAGGATGGTTACTGGCGCCATAAACTAGAGTGTCAATTTGTTGGGTCAACAACAGGAGCCACTGTGCACTTGCTCCTCATGTGGGATCTCTGTCCTTAATGTGCTGTACATTGTGATTTAATGCTATAACTAGTACTCAAACAGTATGTTTCACTTTGTGTTTCTATGTGGGTGCAAACTGTTGAAATCTTTATACTAAATTGATCTTCTGTATATAAAGAGAATTGACAATGAATCTTGATGCAAATGGAAGGGGAGAGGGAGCGGGAGAGGGGAGGGTTGCGGGTGGGAGGGAAGTTATGGGGGGGGGGAAGCCATTGTAATCCATAAGCTGTACACTGGAAATTTATATTCATTAAATAAAAGTTAAAAAAAAAGAATAATTAAAGTAAAGCCAAATTTATGAAACAAAAATCAACTATTTATTTTTATATGTAACAAATTTCATGTTCCAGGAGTTTAATACCTAGATAAAAAGCTAATTATATTTGTGCAGGAAATAAAGAATGGAAAGAGTTCACTACTAAATAACTCTACTTGTTCTCTTATTTTCTGGTTTTGACTATCAATTAAATTGGAAATTTATCTTTTCCAATGTAAAATAACTCCTTAGAAGTTTTTCAGAAATCATATTTTGAACAAAAAAACAAGATGTTTATCATTATAATAAACCATCTGAAATATAAATCTACCTAGCAAAACACAGGGGCGAAAAAGGGCAAAGTAAAATCTGTATATATGAAGTCTCAAATAAACTCCCCAAATTTTCTCTCAAGACTCATTTTCCTGAGCAAATTAGTTTCAAATTATGGTTCCAGAACAGCAACATTTTCTCACCTGGTCAGGTGTTAGAAAAGGCAAATTCTGGAGCCTCACCTCAATCCTACTGAATCACAAATTCAAAAGAGTGGGGCCCACCCATTTCTGTGTAGTAGTCCTCCAGCTGAATCAGACACATGCAAAAGTTTGGGAGCTAATATCTGAGGAATAATTTTCAAAAGTATATTTCTACCAGAATTCTGCTTCTTCCCATAACAGAGTGCCCTTTCACAGTAATAAGAATAAAACTGGGTAAAACATATGCAGTGACTAGTTAAGAGATGCTGGACAAAAGGTAGAACAGAAACATAATCTCCAAGTAATAGAGAATACCTTGCATGAACCCTTAATGTCAGCCTCAAGACAATTTCCCAATTGCAGCATAGAAAGAGAAACATAAATAATGCAGTCAGGCGGGGGCAGAGGACACCCAGTCTGCAACTCAGGGCTGATAAGGTAGCTGGAAACTAGAGGACAAAGCAGCTGAGAAGAAAGAGCAAACTACAGGCCCCTCAAAGTCTATGGAGAGTTATTCACAAGACCTTTGGGTAAAGGGCTGGGTGACACATGTACAAGGTGAGATTTCACAAAGCCAAGCAGAGAGCAACTGAAATGCAGGTGAGAGTGGAGTAAAGCTACAAGGGGTCACATATCACTGGGAAAGTAGACAGACCTCGATGATACCCTGAGAATTTGACCAAGAAAACCAAAAAGCCCATGGTATGGGGGGAAAGAACTATGCTCTATAGCAAGGGCTATCCTAGAACAGACCTAAAAAAGACAAATGAAGCCTCAAGTGAAAAAAAATCACCAGCAATTAATTGCTCTTATGACCAGCTCTATACATTTTAAAAGAAGACAAAAAACAATCTTACTGTACACTGTATTATTCATACTGTTCTACAAACAATAAAAATTCAGGAGACAAGTAAACATACAGTGAATGTAATTATTCAATTTTGAAAGAAACAGTCAATAGAAACAGACTCTAAGGTGATCCTGATGTTGTAATGAACAGATAAGGACTTTGAATTGGCTATTAAAATAAGTTCAAGGACTTAAAGGAAAAACAGTCTTCTTGAGTTAACAGAGATTCCCAGTTCAGAAATGTAAACTATAAAAGGGAAGCAAATTGAAATTCCAGAACTGAAAAACACAATATCTGAAATAAAAGCAGCAGCTGATTGTACTATAAATTCATTACAACCCCACTCAAAATAGCAGGTTTTTTTTTGTACTTTTGGTAATCTGGTTATAGCATTATACAGAAATAATTATCTGAGAAGAGCAAAATAAGTGTGAAAAACTTTAGTAAAGCTAGAGTAGTTATAGCACCTGAATTATAGAATTACTATAAAGGCACACTTATGAAGGGTGCTATACTAGCTAAGGATAGACAAATATATTAATACAATTGAATCACATATATAAATTGACTCACTGTACATACACTTAAATATTTATATTTATATTAACCCATTTACATATATGTTTTCATATAGACAGTCTACTGATTTTCAACAATTATGACAAATATTCAACATGGAAATGACAGTCTTTTCAACAAATTGTGCTTTCTAAGCTAGATATCCATATATGAACAAAATGAGAGAGATGACTTCTACTTCGCATACAGATTTTGAAATAAACCATTGACTTTAAGATGAAACTAAAACTTTAAAACCTAAGAAATAAACTCAACATAAAATCTTTATGACACTGGGCTATTCAAGGATGTCTTACCACACAGAAAGCACTATCCAAACAAGATTTAATAAGTTCTATTTTATCCATAACCAAAAACTTGTCTTTCAAATTCATTAAGAAAAAGATAAAGAAAGCCACAGACATCTGCAGTATAATTATCTGACCAAAGATTTCACAAATAATCCAATTTAAAATGTGCAAAACATAGATACTTTGAAAAATGTGAGTGATCAATAAGTAAATTTTTAAAAATCTCAACATCACTATTCATCAGAGACGCTGAAATGAGATACCACTGCACTGGAATGCTTTAAATTGTATGACTAACAATATCAGGTATTGGTGAGGCCACTGGTTTCCTGGGACAGTCTTCAGTGTCAGCAGGGATAAAAAGTCGCATAACCACTTCAGAAAATATTTCACTACTTTCTTTATATTAAACTTGTGCCTATCCTGTGACCCCTAACAAAGACAATAAAACAAAGGTGAAAAGACAAATTTGGGTAAATAAGTATTTGTTGTGATTTTATTGCCAATAGCAAAAACCTGGAAACAACCCAAATCCATACACAATAGCTGGTGCATATCCATTCACAAACAAGGGTCCCATGAAAGGGATACTAGTTAGCAATAAAAACGGATAGAGTATCTACATATGATCTTGGGACCAAACACACATCATGTTGAGTAAAGTGGCAGATCCCAATACACACTGTGTAATTCCATACAAGAAGCAACAGAAATCAGGTCTCTGGAGGTTTAGAAGGAGAGAGGGGAGCAAGATGGCTACACAAAGAGCATACACAAAGAGAAACTTGAGTGCTGTTGGAAATATTCCAGATATTGATTGGGGTGGTAGTTATACAGGATATACACTTTTCAAAAGCTCTCAGACTTGTACATTTTATCATTTGTAAACTACATCTAAATAAAGTATTTTAAATATTTCTGCATTCAGGTACTGTCTGTCACATGTGGCTGTTCTGCTGTTTTCCTAGATTTTACTTAGGGTGACACTGCAGCATTCACTACTGTGATGACCAGGCAACTACACATTCTAGTAGTGGTAAGGCAA
This sequence comes from Lepus europaeus, assembly GCF_033115175.1. Taxonomy (NCBI): domain Eukaryota; kingdom Metazoa; phylum Chordata; class Mammalia; order Lagomorpha; family Leporidae; genus Lepus; species Lepus europaeus. The sequence continues at coordinate 62,418,634 of NC_084835.1, read as the reverse complement.
AGCTGCCATTCTTTTATACAATGAGGCCTACTACTTTGGATTTGGAGAGAAGTTTGTATTAAGTCTGTACCATGGAACAAGATGAAGTAAGGGCAATTTTCCAAGCTTTATTTAATATTTCAACCTATCTAATTTTAATATCCTTCCCCCTTTAGATTTTCACTGCACTTTTATCTTTCAAAAGCAAGAAATCCATCTCCAAGCACAAACAAGACAGGTCAAACAAATTAAAGCAGGATCCTGCTTCAAGAAGACAGGCCATTCTATTTCAGATATTGTGCAGGGACTCTCACTATGGAATTGAGTCTAGAAGTGAAAGTAAAAGGATAACATCTCTTCTTTCTTTCTTTTTTCTTCTTCTATTTTTTTGGTAGTAGGTACATTGTGTTTACATGCTCTAGTCAATATTTTCCTCTCACGCTCATTATAAAATATTAAATTATTCTCTCCAAGACTGTATACAAAGGTACTTCAAAAATTTCATGGGAAAGTAGAATTTGTAAGATAATTTAATTTGGTGCAAAAAAATTCTGAACCCATGAATTAGTAATTCTAATTGCTTAGGATGGAAGCACAGGAATTAAAAATAGCCCCTCCTGGGCCAATGATGTGATCCCCACCAAAGGACTATCTAAACTAGGAATATATAATTAAAATCTGTACCCATATACATCTTTATGAAAGATATTTTTATATCTTTGGATCTTCATACCTCTGGAGTAAAAATCCAATTTTAAAAATTCCGACCAGATGGTCAAGTTAATAGAGGAGATCGACATTTTAGCGACATTTACCAAGGCTCCTTTTAGAAAGCAATCATTTTTGAAAACCAAATCATCTTCATATATATATATATATGGACATACACACACACACACACACAGCCCAGTATTTGGGATTGCAGAAAGTAAACATAGACATCACTCTTGTTCCTACTTCGATTAATTACAAAACAGAAGTCACATCACTAAATCAACCACTGCCTCAGGTTCTTTTCCTTAAACAGACAATAATACTTCCTGATGGTATTAATATTAAACATATTGATTATTAGTGACTGGTAAAATAACTCAGAAATTTAAGGGTTAGATCAATCTATAACAATACAGGGACTGACTCCTTAGCACAGCCATGAAGCTGTCAACTATCCAAGCTGGCCCTGTCCTTCTGCTCTGCTGATCACCTGTGGCCCAATGCCTACACTAAGACTTGCCCTCAGCCCCTGAGCCTTACACCTGAACCTTACTCATCTCTGCTGTCCCCATGGAACTTAGCACTGAGGCCGATGCCCTCACATCGTGAGGAGGGCTCTGAGCCCACTCTCTAAGATGCAAAGTGGTAATCAGCTCCTTGACGTTCCTTAGGATAGTTGGAAAAAAAAGCAAGTATTTATTCAAGAACACTGGGGCTGAATTTAATGCCCAATTACAACAATTTTGTTCACCTAATAAGTGATTATACTTATTTTCTCCTACTGTATGGCTTTTAAATTTTTAATTTCTACTTTAACAGGCTTATTGAATATATGTATTTTATTGTCAGAGCCCTCAAATCTATTTTAAATGTTCTTGGGGAATAAATTATAAGCATATACATGATGTTAATTTATTTGGATAAAGTCTTTACTGAGCCTTAACTCTTCTAGCTTTAATTTAATAAGTTTTCAGTTACCTGGATTTAGCCATAAATTCATTCTAGAAAGTCAGGTTTTAATATACTATCTTAAAATTCATTCACCCTAACTACTGGTGCCAGTAAGACTATAGTTCACCTTCTTCCTGAGATGCAAGCTCTGGCTTCTGCTCAGGGATGGCATGGGGGACCAGGCATGTACTGAGACCAGACATCTGCTTCACTGCAGGGCAAGGATGCTGGTACTGCACCTTCAGAGAAGAGCAGCACATGGGGTGGCACATGGCACAATAGGTAAATCTCTGCTTGAGATGACGGCATTCCATGTCCAGTGCTGGCTCAAAACCCAGCAACTCTGATTCTGATTCAGCTCCCTGCTAATGTGCTTGAGAAAGCAGTGGAAGATGGAAGATGGTTCAAGTTTTTGGGCCTCTGCCACCCATGAGGGAGACCTGAATGCAATTCCCGGCCATTTGGGGGAACCAGCAGATGGAAGATCTCTCTCTTTTTGTCTCTTTTTCTCTGTCACTCTGCCTTTCAAATAAATAATTCTTTTTTTTTTCTTAAACGAGCACCATGGGCCCAACACTGTGGCGTATCATGTAAAGCCTCCACCTGCAGTACCAGAATCCCATGTGGGCACCATTTCAAAACCCAGCTGCTCCACTTCCAATTCAGCTCTCTGCTATGGCCTGGGAAAGCAGTAGAGGATGGCCCAAGTCTTTGGGCCTCTTCACCCACGTGGAAGACCTGGAAGAAGCTCCTGGCTCCTGGCTTCAGATTGGCTCAGCTCCAGCTATTGAGCTGTTGTGGCCATATGGGGAGTGAACCTGCGGATGGAAGAAATGTTTCTCTCTATCTCTCTCTCTCTCTCTGCCTCTCTGTAGCTCTGCCTTTCAAAAAAAATAAATCTTAAAAAAATAAAGAGCACCACAAGCAAGAGTGCTGGAAACCATAGAGCATGCACTTTGATGGTATACTTAAATGTTAGGCATAGCTATAATATACATAATACAATATTCATTAATATCCAGTGTGTTGCTTTAATTGGTGATGAATGGGAGCTTCAGCAAGGTTAAGAGCTTGGGTGAGATCATACAGCCAGTAATTGGTGAGCCAGAGAGCCAGACAAGCTGAGAACGACCTTTTTTTTTTTTTTTTTTTTTAGACAGGCAGAGTAGACAGTGAGAGAGAGAGACAGAGAGAAAGGTCTTCCTTTGCCGTTGGTTCACCCTCTAATGGCCGCAGCGGCCAGTGTGCTGCAGCCAGCGCACCGCGCTGATCCCAAGGCAGGAGCCAGGTGCTTCTCCTGGTCTCCCATGGGGCGCAGTGCCCAAGCACTTGGGCCATCCTCCACTGCACTCTCGGCCACAGCAGAGAGCTGGTCTGGAAGAGGGGCAACCGGGACAGAATCCGGTGCCTCAACCGGGACTAGAACCTGGTGTGCCGGCACCGCAAGGTGGAGGATTAGCCTATTGAGCCGCGGTGCCGGCCCGAGAACGACTTTTTGACAGAACCTTGCAAGATAATAAAATGCGAGGATACCTGGAACTACCACAGGAACACTGAAGCAGAAGTAAATTACATTTTTAAATATAAAATGAAAATAAAACAACATAGAATAATGCAGAGATGCAGTCAACAATTACCTACACTTCTCCACATTGAACTTAATTCCAAATGGGTCAAATCTGCTCACAAGTCAGTTCAGGCAAGGACAGAAAAGGGAGCAGGAAGGAAAGGAAATATGTGTCTGCACATCTTAAATGTCTTTCTCATATATGATTATCCCTATTTCACACATAAAGCTTGAGAGAGACACAGGGATGAGGATGTGCCCGGAAGTCCCTGGCCCTGAGATTCTGAAACATGACTGCTCTGGGGCCTGCCTGCCCATGTTTCTGCTTTACTGCTGCTTCTACACTTGGTCTTGCAAACTATCTCAGTTCCCTTTCCTTGCCACTCCTTCACAAATACAATTGTTTCCAAATTCCTTCTAGTCTATTCCCTTACTAAGTATTGCAGAAAAACTTTTAAGCATTAAATGGAAACATTAGTTTCTACTGTTTATGGTTTTCATTTAATATTTCAAATCCACCGCTCAAATTTATTACATATGTTAGGACATTGGTTCCAAATTTAGCCAAATATCCACCATCCCCTCCTCCAATCAAGATCTGATTCAGTAGGGGGTTGAGGAATGATGGTGGGAATCTGCATTTTTTTTAACCACACATCCTAGATTACTTGCTGAGGCTGGTTTTTGGATAAAATTTTTCAAATGCTCTGTAGGGTATCACCATGGCAACAGAGTGGTTCATCAACTGGATTTGCTGTTAAATTTACAGTTCTATCTAAGCCCATCAAGGGTAACTTAATTTTTTAAAAAGTCATAGGCCTTTTTTTAACTTTGTAAGACAAGGAACTCGAGAGAAACCAGATTGAAATCCTGCTGCAAACATGTCCACTGGTGATGGTAAGTCTCACTGTCTCTATTTCTATGGTTGCAGCTGTAACAAATGTAATTACTTTTCCCATATGTTTTTCCCATAAAATTCCCACAAGAATAAAAATGCCAAATTTTAATAGAATCTCTAGGGTCTTCATTCTTAGGAAATCTTTAAATATTTCATCAGAGTTAGCCAAAAGAGGAGCTACATTCCAGGCTCTGTGGTCACACATCTGTAGGTGCAGGTAACATCTCAAAAATATAAACTTCCTGCATAAGCAGGATGAAGACAAACCATCTGAACTTCTGTTGTAACTAACATGAAAAGCATCACAGCTCTGCTATGATCCATGTCTGTACAGTTCCATCAAGGCACAGTGCCACAGCTCTGTCATGACAGAAGGCCCTACAGCTCTGCCACTGTACACAGTGTCATAGCTCTGCCATGGTACACAGAACCACAACTCTGCCAGAAACTTTACATAGCCTGAAGGACTGAAGAAGCAAACTGCATAATGATGCCAAATACTATACATTCATTTGTTGTTAATTTCAAGGTTGTTTCCTTTGTGATTATTCACCCAGATGTGCCTTTCATCTTCCTTTCAGGACAACACCCTCTCAGTGAAAATTATCTCAACATGTACTCTTAGCTGGTCCTGAGATCCTTCATTTCCACTTCAGATCTGTCTGTTTATATACCACCAACTCAAAAAGGACTTGAGCTGTTTGCAATAAAGGAGGATATATTTCCAAATAAAATACTAAGGGCATAAGGTCACAAAAGATCAGAAAAGTTGGTTATAGCTACAGCACCACAACACTTATGGTCCGATTAGAACATTTTTAAGAGATTTATTGGGAGATCCAAGATGGCTGAATAGGGAAAAGATGTGCTGATTGTGACCACAGGAAGATACCAGAAACACAGGAGAGGAGCAGTGTTCCCATGGGATGTTTGGAGAGAAGTTTGCAGTACAAAGTCTACAGGAAGAAGACAGACTCTGTGGAGCAGCAGGGACAGTACAACCACCCAGCAGCTAGAGGGACACCACTGGCAATTCCAACAGCTGGCGGCTGGTAGGACTCCATCTTCTCAGAGTAAGGTGAGAGGAACCTGTAGCAGCCTACAAACAACTGGTGAAATTGTCTGAACTAGAACCTCATGGCCCCTGATGACTTGGGAGTCTAGACTGAACCACTAGCTGGGAGTGGGGAGGTGGGATAAGGGGCCCCCCTAACCTTGTGAAGGGAAGACACATTGCTTTCCTCCCCTTCCCCACCAAGGCACCTGGAAACCAACACACAGGAAATGCCATCTTAATAAGGTGAGTTGAGGCTGCTGTGGCCTGAAGTCCCCACTGACTTTAAATTTGGCTGCAGAGCTGGTAGGGGCACAGTGTGCACTTAAGCGAGTGAAGCAGGGGCATGTTGCTAACCTCTCATCACTCTACCAATGCTCTGGAAAGCACACGGAACTTCCTCTAGGACAACCATAGGGTAGGCCATAAAACAGTTTGCAACAAATTCAAAAAAATTAAATCATACCATGGATCTTTTCTGACCACAATGCAATGAAGCTGGAAATTAACAACTCAAGAAACTGAGGAACAATGACTTGATCAGCCCTTATCCTGACTGTTGAGGAACAACTTAATACTTTATTCTTTATAGTATTTTTTTGTTCTACTTAATACTATTGGTTGAACTCTTTAATTAACATACAATTATTCTCAGGTGTTTAAATTTAACTGAAAAGTGATCCCTGTTAAATATAAGAGTGGGAATAAGAGAGAGAGGAGATGTACAGTTCAGCACATGCTCTATCGGACTTGCCCCAAACGGCAGAGTTAGAAACGTGCCAGGGGATTCCAATTCAATCCCATCTAGGTGGCATGTACCGATGCCATCTCACTAGTCAAAGTGATCAGTTTCAGTTCATAATTGATCATAATGATAGGATTAAGAGTCAAAGAGATCACATAAACAAGACTAGTGTCTGCTAATACTAACTGATAGAATTAAAAAGGAGAGAATGATCCAACATGGGAAGTGGGGTACACAGCAGTCTCATAGAATGGCAGATGTCCTAAACAGCACTCTGGCCTCAGAATCAGCCCTTAAGGCATTCGGATCTGGCTAAAAAGCCCATGAGAGTATTTCAGGCATGGAAAGCCAAGACACTCTGGCAAAAAACAAACAAACAAACAAAACAAAACAAAAAAAAAACCTAAATGAAAGATCTCTGTGAGATCCCAGTGGAAAGAACGGCCATCATCATCCTTTCTCTGAAAGGAGGAGAGAACTTCCATTTTGACTATGACCTTGTCTAAATAAGATCAGACTTGACGAACTGAAAAGGCTTCCATAGCCTTGGCAACTCATGGCAAGAGCCTCAAGTGATTACTGACACAATAAACAAGAGTGTCAATTGTTAAATCAACAACAGGAGTCACTGCGCACTTACTGTCCATGTAGTATCTCTGTCCTTAATGTGTTGTACTAGGTGAGTTATTAGTACAACTAGTACTCAAGCAGTACTTTACACTTTGTGTTTCCGTGTGGGTCCAAACTGTTGAAATCTTTACTTAGTATACACTAAATTGATCTTCTGTATAGAAAGATAATTGAAAATGAATCTTGATGTGAATGGGATAGGAGAGGTAGCAGGAGATGGGAGGGTTGCAGGTGGGAGGGAGGTTATGGGGGGAAAAACTGCTGTAATCCAAAAGCTGTACTTTGGAAATTTATATTTATTAAATAAAAATTTAAAAAGAAAATATCTGAACACATGGAGACTGAACAACATGCTCCTGAGTGAATAGGGGGACATAGAAGAAATTAAAATTGAAATAAAAAACTTCTAGAAATGAATTAAGATGACAATAGAAGTCAAGACTTAAGGGATATAGCAAAAATAGTGTGAAGAGGAAACTTTGTAGCAATTAGTGCTTATAGCAAGAAACTGGAAAGGCATCAATGATCTAACAATGCATATCAGGGTTCCAGAAAAAGAAGAACAAATCAAACCCAAAATTAGTAGGAGAAAAGAAATAATAAATATTAGAGAAGAAATGAAAATGAGATAAAAAAGATACAAAAGATCAGTGAACTGAACACCTGGTTTTTGTTAAAAAGTAAATTAATAAGCCATTGGCCCAACTAACCAGAAAAAGGGAGAAGATATCAATTAATACAATCAGAGATGAAAAAAGAGATGTTGAAATGGATACAACAGAAATATAAAGAATTACTGAGAATTACTACAAAAATTATATGTCAATAAATTAGAAAATCTAGAAGAACTTGATAGATTTGTAGATACATACAACTTACCAAAATTGAGACATGAAGACACAGAAAACCTAAATAGATCAATAATCAATATGGGGATTGACTCAGTAAAAAAAGTCCTTCCCAACAAAGAAATTCTCAAAACTAGATGATTTCATTGATGAATTTTACTAGACTTTTAAAGAACTAATCCCAATTCTTCATAAAGTATTCAAAACAATTGAAAAGGAGGGAATCCCCTCAAACTCCTTCTATGAGGTCAGCATCACCTTATTTCCAAAACTAGAATAAAAACCAACAAAGACAGATCTATAGGCCTACATCCCTGATGCATACAGACACATTATCTTCAACAAAATACTAGCTAATCAAATCTAACAACATATCCAAAAGATTATCCATCCCAGATTTATACCTGGGATTTAGGGATGGTTCAACACATGCAAATCAATAAATGTGATATATCACATTAACAAATTGAAGTATAAAATCATATGTTTATTTCAACAGATGTAAAGAAGCCACTTTTTACATACAGCATGCTTTCATGATAAAAACCTTAAGCAAATTGTGAATACAAGGAGTATTCCTTAACACAATCAAGGCAATATATGACAACCAGGCATCATTATACTGAATGAGGAAAAGCTGGAAGCATTTCCACTAAGATATAGAACAAGACAAGAATGTTCACTTTCACTTTTATTATTCAATATGGTTCTGGAAGTTTTAGCTGGAGCCATTTGAAAAAAAAATCAAAGGGATACAAATGGGAAAAAAGGAAGTCAAATTATCCCCATTCACAGATGACATGTCCTTGTACAAAGGGGAACCAAAAGACTCCACTAAGAAATTACTAGAACTAAGAAGGAGTTTGACAAAGTTGCACGATATAAAATCAACATACAAAATCAGTATCATTTGTAAACATGAACAATGCCATGGTTAAGAAAGAACTTGTAAAATTATTTCCATTCACAAAAGCTACAAAACTATTTAAATGCCTTGGGATGTGAAAGATCTCTAATGAAAATTATAAAACATTCAGGAAAGAAATAGAAGACACAAAAAATGGAAAAATCTACCATGTTTGTGGATTGAAAAAACTAGCATCATTAAAATGTCCATCTTACCAAAAGCAATTTACAGATTCAATGTGATCCCAATCAAAATACCAAGAACATTCTTCTCTGATCTAGAAAAAAAAGAACTTAAGAGTCCTGTGAAAACACAACAGACCTGAATAGCTAAAACAATCAAACAATAAAAACATAGCCAGATGCATCAAAATACCAGATTTCAAATCATATTACAGGGAAGTTATAATCAAAAGAGCCTGGTACTGGCACTAAAATAGACATGTGGACCAATGGAACAGATTAGAAATCCCCAAAATTTGGGGAGCCGGGTGGCGGAAGCGGAGCCGGGCGGCGGGAGCTGGCGGCGGGAGCGGAGCCGGGCGGCGGAAGCGGAGCCGGGCGGGCAGCGGGAGCCGGGCAGCGGGAGCGGAGCCGGGCGGCGGGAGCCGGGCTGCAGAATCTCGCCAGCGGCCCCGGCGGCGGGAGCCGGGCCACAGAATCTCGCCAGCGCAGGAACCAACGGAGGAGGGTAAGACCTCAGAAACCCAAGACATTGGGGGGGTGGGGGAAACAGAGGCCTCTCCCTTCACTCACCAAGCAAAACAAAGAGCACCACGATTTTACGTATCTAAAGCGCAGCCAAACTCAGTAACTTTAGCAAAACTGGAGAACACATTGAGGGCTGAATAAACTCTTTGTGTGGTCCCAGAGGTAGATCAAACGAATACTTACAGAGGCCAGATTTCAACTACCCTCAACTCCACTCCCAACTGAGTCAAAAAAAAAAAAAAACCATAAATTATCTCCAACATGCCAAACAACAAACATAGAAGCCGAGGCAACAAGAGCAAGGAAGACACTATGACGCCCCCAAACGAGAAAGACACGCCTAAGCAAGATTATGAAGATGAAGAGTTAGAGGAAATGCAAGAAGCAGATTGCAAAAAATTGATAAGAACATTAAGAAGTTCTCAAAAACAAATTCTTGAATTACAGAAATCCTTAATGGACAAGATAGAAAATCTCTCCCGTGAAAATGAAATATTAAGGAGAAATCAAAATGAAATGAAACAACTAGTAGAACACGAAACTGAGATAGTGAAAAAAAACCTCAATGAAATGAAGAACTCAGTAGATCAAATGGCAAACACATTAGAGAGCCTTAAAAACAGAATGGGTGAAGCAGAAGAGAGAATATCGGAATTAGAAGACAGAGAACAGGAAAGGAAACAGTCAAATCAAAGAAAAGGAGAAGAAATCAGAAATCTAAAAAATACTGTCAGGAATCTACAGGATACTATTAAAAAACCCAACATTCGGGTTCTAGGAGTTCCTGAAGGCATGGAAAGGGAGAAAGGATTAGAAGGCCTTTTTAGTGAGATACTAGCAGAAAATTTCCCAGGTTTGGAGAAGGACAGAGGCATCCTAGTACAGGAAGCTCATAGAACCCCAAATAAACATGACCAAAAGAGATCCTCACCACAACATGTTGTAATCAAACTCACCACAGTGAAACACAAAGAAAAGATCCTAAAATGTGCAAGAGAGAAACGCCAGATTACTCTCAGAGGATCTCCAATTAGACTTACAGCTGACTTCTCATCAGAAACCCTACAAGCCAGGAGAGAATGGCGAGATATAGTCCAGGTACTAAGAGAGAAAAACTGCCAGCCCAGAATATTATATCCTGCAAAGCTCTCATTTGTGAATGAAGGTGAAATAAAGACCTTTCACAGCAAACAGAAATTGAAAGAATTTGTCGCCACTCGTCCAGCCCTGCAAAAGATGCTTAAAGATGTGTTACATACAGAAACACAGAAACATGGTAGACAGTATGAAGGAAGGTAAAGGAAGGAAACCTCACAGCAAAAGATCACAGGAATGTCAAACCAGATATTAGAAAATATCTTTGGCAAATGGCAGGGCAAAGTTACTCCTTCTCAATAGTCACATTGAATGTTAATGGCTTGAACTGTCCAGTTAAAAGACACCGTTTGGCTGATTGGGTTAAGGAACAAAACCCATCCTTTTGCTGCTTACAAGAAACTCATCTTTCCAACAACGATCCATACAGACTGAAAGTGAAAGGCTGGAAAAAGATATACCATGCCAACAGAAATGAAAAAAGAGCGGGCGTAGCCATCTTAATATCGGACAACATAAACTTTACCACAAAAACTGTCAGGAGAGACAAAGAGGGACACTATTTAATGATTAAGGGATCCATTCAACAGGAAGATATAACAATTATCAATGTATATGCACCGAATCACAGGGCTCCAACTTATTTAAAAGACTTGTTAAGGGACTTAAAGGGAGACTTAGACCCCAATACAATAGTACTGGGGGACTTCAATACTCCACTCTCAGAGATAATCAGATCAACAGGACAGAAGATCAACAAGGAGACAGCAGATTTAAATGAAACTATAGCCCAAATGGACCTAACAGATATCTACAGAACATTTCATCCTACATCTAAGGACTTTACAGTCTTCTCAGCAGTATATGGAACCTTCTCTAGGATTGACCACATACTAGGCCATAAAGCAAGTCTCAGCAAATTCAAAAGAATTAGAATCATACCATGCAACTTCTCAGACCACAAAGGAATGAAATTGGAAATTAGCAACTCAGGAATCCCCAGAGCACGTGCAAACACATGGAGATTGAACAACATGCTCCTGAATGAACAATGGGTCATAGAAGAAATTAAAAGAGAAATCAAAAATTTTCTGGAAGTAAATGAGGATAACAGCACAACATACCAAAACCTATGGGATACAACAAAAGCAGTGTTAAGAGGAAAATTTATATCAATAGGTGCCTACATCAAGAAATTGGAGAGGCACCAAATAGATGAGCTCTCAAGTCATCTCAAGGATCTAGAAAATATGCAGCAAACCAAACCCAAACCCAATAGAAGAAGGGAAATAATTAAAATCAGAGAAGAAATCAACAGGATTGAATCCAAAAAAACATTACAAAAAATCAGCCAAACGAGGAGCTGGTTTTTTGAAAAAATAAACAAAATTGACACCCCATTGGCCCAACTAACTAAAAAAAGAAGAGAAAAGACCCAAATCAATAGGATCAGAGATGAAAAAGGAAACATAACAACAGACACCACAGAAATAAAAAGAATCATCAGAAATTACTACAAGGACCTGTATGCCAGCAAACAGGGAAATCTATCAGAAATGGACAGATTCTTGGACACATACAAACTACCTAAATTGAGCCAGGAAGACATAGGAAACCTAAACAGACCCATAACTGACACAGAACTTGAAACAGTAATAAAGGCCCTCCCAACAAAGAAAAGCCCAGGGACAGATGGATTCACTGCCGAGTTCTACCAGACATTTAGAGAAGAACTAACTCCAATTCTTCTCAAACTATTCAGAGCAATCGAAAAAGAGGGAATCCTCCCAAATTCTTTCTATGAAGCCAGCATCACCTTAATTCCTAAGCCGGGAAAAGATGCAGCATTGAAAGAAAATTACAGACAAATATCCCTGATGAACATAGATGCAAAAATCCTCAATAAAATACTGGCCAACAGAATGCAACAACACATCAGAAAGATCATCCACCCAGACCAAGTGGGATTTATCCCTGGTATGCAAGGATGGTTCAACGTCCGCAAAACAATCAATGTAATACACTACATTAACAGGCTGCAGAAGAAAAACCATATGATTCTCTCAATAGACGCAGAGAAAGCATTTGATAAAATACAAGACCCTTTCATGATGAAAACTCTAAGCAAACTGGGTATGGAAGGAACATTCCTCAATACAATCAAAGCAATATATGAAAAACCCACGGCCAACATCCTATTGAATGGGGAAAAGTTGGAAGCATTTCCGCTGAGATCTGGTACCAGACAGGGATGCCCTCTCTCACCACTGCTATTCAATATAGTTCTGGAAGTTTTGGCCAGAGCTATTAGGCAAGAAAAAGAAATTAAAGGGATACAAATTGGGAAGGACGAACTCAAACTATCCCTCTTTGCAGATGATATGATTCTTTATTTAGGGGACCCAAAGAACTCTACTAAGAGACTGCTGGAACTCATCGAAGAGTTTTGCAAAGTAGCAGGATATAAAATCAATCCACAAAAATCAACAGCCTTTGTATACACAGGCAATGCCACGGCTGAGGAAGAACTTCTAAAATCAATCCCATTCACAATAGCTACAAAAACAATCAAATACCTTGGAATAAACTTAACCAAGGACGTTAAAGATCTCTATGATGAAAACTACAAAACCTTAAAGAAAGAAATAGAGGAGGATACCAAAAAATGGAGAAATCTTCCATGCTCATGGATAGGAAGAATCAATATAATCAAAATGTCTATTCTCCCAAAAGCAATTTATACATTCAATGAAATACCAATCAAGATACCAAAGACCTTCTTCTCAGATCTGGAAAAAATGATGCTGAAATTCATATGGAGACACAGAAGACCTCGAATAGCCAAAGCTATCTTGTACAACAAAAACAAAGCCAGAGGCATCACAATCCCAGATTTCAGGGCATACTACAGGGCAGTTGTTATCAAAACAGCATGGTACTGGTACAGAAACAGATGGATAGACCAATGGAACAGAATAGAAACACCAGAAATCAATCCAAACATCTACAGCCAACTTATATTTGATCAAAGATCCAAAACTAATCCCTGGAATAAGGACAGTCTATTCAATAAATGGTGCTGGGAAAATTGGATTTCCACGTGCAGAAGCTTGAAGCAAGACCCATACCATTCACCTTACACAAAAATTCACTCAACGTGGATTAAAGACTTAAATCTACGGCCCGAAACCATCAAATTATTAGAGAGCATTGGAGAAACCCTGCAAGATATAGGTACAGGCAAAGACTTCTTGGAAAAGACCCCAGGAGCACAGGCAGTCAAAACCAAAATTAACAGTTGGGATTGCATCAAATTGAGAAGTTTCTGTACTTCGAAAGAAACAGTCAGGAAAGTGAAGAGGCAACCGACAGAATGGGAGAAAATATTTGCAAACTATACTACAGATAAAGGGTTGATAACCAGAATCTACAAAGAAATCAAGAAAATCCACAACAACAGAACAAACAACCCACTGAAGAGATGGGCCAAGGACCTCAATAGACATTTTACAAAAGAGGAAATCCAAATGGCCAACAGACACATGAAAAAATGTTCAAGATCACTAGCAATCAGAGAAATGCAAATCAAAACCACAATGAGGTTTCACCTCACCCCGGTGAGAATTGCTCACATCCAGAAATCTACCAACAATAGAATCTGGAGAGGATGTGGGGAAAAAGGGACACTAACCCACTGTTGGTGGGAATGCAAACTGGTTAAGCCACTGTGGAAGTCAGTCTGGAGATTCCTCAGAAACTTGAACATAACCCTACCATACAACCCAGCCATCCCACTCCTTGGAATTTACCCAAAGGAAATTAATTTGGCAAACAAAAAAGCCATCTGCACATTAATGTTTATTGCAGCTCAATTCACAATAGCTAAGTCCTGGAACCAACCCAAATGCCCATCAACAGCAGACTGGATAAAGAAATTATGGGACATGTACTCCATAGAATACTATACAGCTGTAAGGAACAATGAAACCCAGTCATTTGAAACAAGATGGAGGGATCTGGAAAACATCATGCTGAGTGAATTAAGCCAGTCCCAAAGAGACAAATATCATTTGTTTTCCCTGATCGGCGACAACTAACTGAGCACCAAAGGGAAAACCTGCTGAAGTGAAATGGACACTATAAGAAACAATGACCTGATCAGCTTTTGTCCTGACTCTAGATGTACAATGTAATACTTTATCCTTTTTAGTATTTGTTGTTGTAGTAGTTGTTCTAGTACTAGTGGTTAAACTCTGTAAATAACACACAATTATTCTTAGGTGTTTAAATTTTAACTGAAAAGTGATCCCTGCTAAATTTAAGAGTGGAAAAAGAGAGGGAGGAGATGCACTGTTTGGGACATGCACAATCAGTCTTGCCCCAAATGAAGGAGTTAGAAATGTGCCAGGGGATTCCAATACAATCCCATCAAGGCGGCATGTACCAATGCCACCTCGCTAGTCCAAGTGATCAATTTCAGTTCACATTCGATGGCTTAGACAGGTCTAAAAATCAAAGGGATCACACAAACAAGACAAGTGTCTGCTAATACTAACTGATAGAATCAAAAAAGGAGAGAAATATCCAACATGGGAAGTGGGATACACAGCAGACTCATAGAATGGCAGATGTCCTAAACAACACTCCGGCCTCAGAATCAGCCCTTAAGGCATTCAGATCTGGCTGAAGAGCCCATGAAAGTATTATAGGCATGGAAAGCCAAGATACCATGGAAAAGAAAAAAAGAAGAAGACCTAAATGAAAGATCTCTGTTAGTGAGATCCCAGTGGAAAGAACGGGGCCATCAAAGAAGGAGGTACCTTTCTCTGAAGGGAGGAGAGAACTTCCACTTTGACTGTGACCCTATCAGAACAATATCAAAGTCAGCGAACTCTAAAGGCTTCCATAGCCCTGGCAACTCATGACTAGAGCCTAGGGAGATTACTGACGCCATGAACAGGAGTGTCAAATTGTTAAGTCAGCAACAGGAGTCACTGTGTACTTACATCCCCTGTGGGATCTGTCCTTAATGTATTTTCTAATGTGCAGTGATGCTATAACTAGTACTGAAACAGTATTTTTACACTTTGTGTTTCTGCGTGGGTACAAACTGATGAGATCTTTACTAATTACATACTGAATCGATCTTCTGTATATAAAGATAATTGGAAATGAAAAAAAAAAAACAAACCTGGTGTTAAATTGGAAATGGCATAGAAAATTTAATTAATTTAAAAATATATATATTATGTAGGATCTCTGTCTTTAATGTGCTGTACACCCTTATTTAATGCTATAACTAGTACTCCAACAGTAAAAAAAAAAAAAAAAGAAATCCCCAAAATTTATCCATGCGTCCACAACCAAATTATCTTTGACAAATGAGCCAAAATCACTCCTCGGAGAAAGGACATTCTCTTCAACAGTGTTGGGAAAATTGGATCTCTACATGCAGAAATGTGAAAGAAGATACTTACCTTACACCCTATACAAAAATAAACTCACAACAGATCAAGGATCTAAACCTAAGACCTGAAACTATCAAATTACTAGAGGAAAACATGGACACTACAAGACATCGGCATTGGATAAGATCCCAGAATCACAGGCAAAGAAAGCAGAAATAGACAAGTAGGGTTACATTAAGCTCAGAAGCTTCTGCATAGCAAAGGAAACACTCAATGAAGTGAAGAGGAAACTGCCAGAATGGGAGAAAATATTTGCAAACTTCATGTTTGATAAAGGCTTAATATCCAGAATATATAAGGAGCTCAAGAAACTCAACAACAACAAAAAAATTCAGTTAAAAATGGGCTAAGGATATGAACAGGCATTTTTTTTTCTAAGGATGAAATAACAAATGGCCAATAGATACATGAAAAAGTGCTCAGCAACACTAGACATCAGGGAAATGAAAATAAAAGCCACAATGAGTTTTCACCTCACCCCAGTTGGAATGGCTATCATACAAAAAATGAAAAACAACAAATGTCGGTGAGGATGTGGAGAAAAAGGTACCATAATTCACACTGTTGGTGGGAATTTAAACTAGTACAACCATTGTGGAAAACAGTACAGAGATTCCTCAGAAATCTGCAAGTAGATCTACCATATGTTCTAGCCATTCCACTCCCGGGAATTTATCAAAAGGAAATTAGATCAATATATGAAAGACTTATCTGTACACCCACATTTATAGCAGTTCAATTCACAATAGCTAACATATGGAATCAATCCAGATGTCCATGAACAGACGACTGGATAAGGAATTGTTGTATACATACATGATGGAATACTGCTCAGCCATAAAAGAGAATTAAATTCTGTCTTTTGCAACAAAATGGGTGCAACTGTAAACCATTATGCTTAGTGAAATAAGCAAGTCCCTAAAAGTCAAGTAGTATATGTCTTCTCCGATTTGTGCTAACTAATAAAGCACAAAAAAACCAAGTGAAATCTACATTTTGAAATTTGATTATTGTTTACAGAATTTGTCTATACTTCTGAGGAACAGTGCTTTTCGTATTTCTACTTTTTGGGTTCTTTATTTAGTGGAGGATTAACTAGTAATTATAAAGTAAATTAAAAATATGTTATTCAAAGAAATTAAAAGAAAAATAAGAAAGGAAGGAGGAAGGATGGTTTTAGCAAGGGAGGGAAGATAGGATGTGACATACCATTTTATTCTCAAAACTATGTAGAAGGGCTGGCGCTGTGACATAGTAGATTAAGCCTACATCTGTGGTGACAGCATTCCATTTGTGTGCTGGTTCGTGTCCCAGCTGCTCCACTCCTGATCCAACTCTCTGCTTATAGCCTGGGAAGGCAGTGGAGGATGGCCCAAGTGCTTGGACCCCTTCACCCATATGAGAGATCCAGAAGAAGCTCCTGGATCCTGGCTTTAGATAGGTCCAACTATGGCCATTGTGGCCATTTGGGGAGTGAACTATTCTATGGAAGACCTCTCTATCTGTAACTCTACATCTCAAATAAATAAATAAATATTTTTAAACAAGCAAAAACAAAAAACTGTATATAGCAAATACATGAAAATTGTTGCTTTTATAGAAATAAAATTTAAAAATTAAAAAAAATTCATTCATTTATTTATAAGGCAGAGTGACAGAGAAAGACAAAGACAAAGGAGAAGCAGTACACAATTCTCATGACAATATAAAAAACCCACCAGTCGTCTAAATTTGCAAGATTTCGTGTGACTTCACTGTACAGCATCTGTATACAGAACACTGAACCACGTGATGAACTGTGTGATAAAGCATGTGTATAATGGTTTACATAATTATCTAATACCCATATGGGTAGTGTCAGCAAAGAGAAAATCTACCCACACACATGACTGAATGAATCACGGGTACCATTTCTGTAACTTTAAGCCAAGAGTAGGCTACAAATTTCCCCTATCCATTCTAATTATTTATTATTATTTATTTTATTATAGCAAGTTCTAAGTTAGTCATATAAATGAGTTTTTGTTTACTCATCAATGTCTTAAATTTACTGCCTTTTTTTTACATCTCATACTGTATTTTAACTTTTACTTGAGAACAGAAATAGTTTCTTTCAATTATTTTGCATCCAGTAGCAGATAATATCTGGAGTATATCTGATGAAGCATTTTAATACTGTATTTATTAGATAAATGAATAAGAGAATGTATAGATTCAAACATGCTCATTCAAATTATGTAAACATTATTAAACAAATATGTCTAATGCACTCATTTAAATTTAATCCAAACCTACTATCAATTTATCCATTTATTTTACAGCTTGGTTTTTCAAGAAATATGACATTCTGAAGCTTTTTTAAATTCATTTTTAGCCATTTATTCTTTTAGAACACAAAAGTGGACACATGTTCCTATTTGTTAGGTTCCAAGAATTTGGATCTAATTAAAACTTGAAGAGAAGAGTGTATACATCATTGGGGGTTAAAGAAGGGGCGAGGAGAGAGCTCTAGTCAGACCTCCATGGAAAGAAGCCCACGCACAAGTCAGGAACTCTCAAGAGAAAAGTATGTTTAGAGTCTCAGGGATGAGCACTGCAAACATTAGCTGAGATCAACCAAAGTGGTGCCTCTGCAGGGACAAAAGTGGAAGTGAGGGGACCCTGGGACAAGTATTTTCCAACAAGAGAGAATTGGTTTCTGCAGTTTGTGTGCATGTGTCACTTGGATAAAAATAAAAACAAAGTTTCAAATATGGGCACGTTAGTTAATGGCTATATCACCGCTACATAAGGAACAAAGAAAAAGAAACAGGATTTTGATTTTTTATTTAGTTTGGTTTATTGTGTTATGGAAGGGGAAGTAAAATGAATTCCACTTTGATCATACTAAAGGTGAAGTGTCTACAGAATATTCGAGTGAAAATTTCTAGCCAGACAAATGAAAATTGGTTCCTGGATTATACTTGAGAACAAAAAGGCAGAGTTAAGAGTCATAAACACATCACTGGTAGGTACAGCCAGGGGCATACACATGCTTATGGGGAAACAGAGTGAGGACTAGAGACAGGACTAAGGAGAGCCAGACTGAATACTATCTCTGCTCCCTCAAGATCTACCATGTGCCAAGGGAATGGACCTTTGTGGACGGCATCAATGGCCTCTGTTCTAGATTCTGGGCAGGTTCTGGTCTGTGAGAAGCATCAGCCGGCCTCTGGATGGGTATTCTGCTCCAAGGCACCCCTCCCTGCCAGCTGCAGGCTGGCAACATCTGGGGTCCCATCTGAGGCCACAGCCACTGCCTATGCCTTCTGCAGTTCAGCTCTCTCTTCATTTTCCTAGTCCCATTTCTC
Organism: Lepus europaeus; assembly: GCF_033115175.1. Classification (NCBI taxonomy): domain Eukaryota; kingdom Metazoa; phylum Chordata; class Mammalia; order Lagomorpha; family Leporidae; genus Lepus; species Lepus europaeus. Next base: position 62,399,718 of record NC_084835.1, on the reverse strand, counting down.
ACTGGCATCTCCCGATCCCATCCAAAGCACTGTCAATAGTCCTTTATTAAAGTCTGCTTCCTGAAGGACCCTGACTGATATATGAGTCTGCAAAGAAATCCCAAGAATTCTATTAAAAAGCGGCAGAGGAGTAAGAAGCAATAAAGAACCCTAAGTCAAGAAGGTGGAGAATCAAGACAGAATGGTGAGACAGCAGCCAGGGAAGGGCTTTTCTAAAAGAGGGATGTGAGCTATTGTGTTGAAGCCACAGCAAAGAGCCAAAGGGAAACTGCAATGCCCTTACCTACCAACAGCAGCCCAGCAGGCGGCAGCACTCTGAGTCAGTCTGCAGAGTGGAGAGGTAAAAGCACGTGGACAAATGAGTAAAACTCTTAACAACAGTGCTGGTGATGACAAGAATAGCAGCAGAGGGCCCCAGGAAGGACGTGTACCAGGCTGCATGTTAAGGGGAAGACCCTGCAGAGAAGAACGGAAGATGGGACTGAAGAGACAGGGTGGCATTGAGGTGAACAGATTCCAGAGAGAGGAACGCCAGTGTCCACTGATGTAAGCACAGTGAAGCTGGAAGGGTTAGGATTAACACAGGGAAGCTTCCAGATCTTCAGGCAAATGGCAGGCAAGGCCATCTGCTGAGACAAAGGATGGCCCCTGAGCAGAAGGGAAGTGGAAAGGGCAAACAATAAACTAGCAAAGGCATATGTTTCCCTCAACTGGGGATGAAGGCCTGAGCAAGGACAGGACACACAGAGACCTGCCCTGACAGGTGCATGCCTTGTGTTGCCCTTCCAGTTTGCTCTAGACATGGGAGCCTATGGGGGTTAGCAGACTCAGGGGAGCCTGGTGACCTGTGTGAGGCTTCAGAGCAAAGAAGCAACACGGAGAGCTTTTTTTAAAAAAAATATTTATTTATCTATTTATTTGAAAGGCAGAGTTAGAGAGAGAGAGAGACAGAGACAGAGATAGAGGTAGAGAGCTAGAGAAAGAGAGAGACAGAGGTAGAGATAGAGAGAGAGAGAAAGAGAGAGAGAGAGAGAGAGAATTTTCCCATCTGCTGGTTCACTCCACTAATGGCCGCAACAGCCCAAGCTGAGCTGATCTGAAGCCAGGAACCAGGAGCTTCGTTCGAGTCTCTTACATGGGTGCAGGGGCCCAAGCACTTGGGCCATCTTCCACTGTTTTCCCAGGCACATTAGCAGAGTGCTGGATGGGAAGTGGAGCAGCCAGGACTTTTGAACCAGCACCCATATGTGATCTCAGTATCACAGGCGGTGGCTTTACCTGCTACACTACAGCACGAAACTGTGCTCAGAAACCATGATTTCAGTTTGAAATCTTAACACAAGCTGTTATATGAGATGGAGCAGGTGCAGGAGCAGGTGATGCCTGAGATCATGGCCTTGTCAGTTTTGTGCCTTCTTTGCTTTGATGTGGGTGGACACAGAGATCCACTCAGAAGCCTGAAATTAACTTCCATTCCTACGCAGGGCAGATGCTTGCAAGACCTATATGTTTGTTTGTAGTGAACAGATTTAAATTGTCATATTTGTAATCTTTCTGTTTAGTCTCTTTCACCAAAACAAATTTGTATTTCATTCAAATAATACTCGGATTTCAAGGTTTTCATCTCAAAAGTTAAGTCATAATGGAAGATGATCTTGGTTCTATTTCAACAATAAAATCTATGTTTAATAGGTTTCATTGGCCGGCGCCGCGGCTCACTGGGCTAGTCCTCCGCCTTGCGGCGCCAGCACACCAGGTTCTGGTCCCGGTTGGGGCGCTGGATTCTGTCCCAGTTGCCCCTCTTCCAGGCCAGCTCTCTGCAGTGGCCAGGGAGTGCAGTGGAGGATGGCCCAAGTCCTTGGGCCCTGCACCCCATTGGAGACCAGGAGAAGCACCTGGCTCCTGCCATCAGATAAGCGCGGTGCGCCAGTCGCAGCGCGCCGGCCGTGGCGGCCATTGGAGGGTGAACCAACGGCAAAGGAAGACCTTTCTCTCTTTCTCTCTCTCTCTCTCTCTCACTGTCCACTCTACCTGTCAAAATAAAATAAAATAAAATAAAATTTAAAAAATAGGTTTGATTTACATTCTAATTATATTCATGTAGTATGCAGCACTCTAGTTCATTCAGATAAATGCATGTTGCTTCTAAGGAACAGAGAAATTGAGCTTAAAACTGTTATGAATTTAAAATTTTGCACAAATTGCTTCTATTTACATGAATGGTACCTTCTGAAATAGGTCATTTATCCAGCTGACTGCAGGAGTCTATCCTTCTTTTTCATGAATAACTGAGTAATTACCTCAACCAGAACAACACATTCTGAAAGTAGATTAAATTTCTGGAGAAAATAAATAATGTTCAAACCAGTGAGTAACTTTTAAGTAGCAGAAGAGAATGAATGTTTGCAATTAACATGTTTGCCCATGATTTTTATGTAATTCAGAGTCAGAACTAGAATTTATTTTTGGTGAAATTGTTACACATAGTATACTATGTTACACATAGGGCTCTTGGTACAGGAAAAAAATGCACAGAAACAAATCAAAACACACACACACACACACAAAAACCACCATCCACAGTCTGTCTTCTGCTGTCTAAAATTCTATGTTAAAGATACTGTAATCTAAAATTATCACACAGGGCAAGTTCTCTATTGATTTTATTTTAGATCAAAATGAAAATAGTCATTATTGTCCAGATGGAAATGGTTTCCAATATTTCAGCACACATATTCTTCAGCATTTCATGGATATCAATTTACTCCCTGCATTTCTCCCATGCTTCTACCTTGAGAAACTAAGGCATGGAATCTAAACTCGGAAACTAGCAGCCTTGGGAGCCGGTGCCATGGCTCACATGGCTAATCCTTTGCCTGCGGCGCCAGGTACTAGTTCTGGTTGCTCCTCTTCCAGTCCAGCTCTCTGCTGTCGCTTGGGAGGGCAATGAAGGATGGTCCAAGTGCTTGGGCCCCTGCACCCGCATGGGAGACCAGAAAGAAGCACCTGGCTCCTGGCTTCGGATCGGTGCAGCGCCGGCCGTGGCGGCCATTTGGGGAGTGAACCAACAGAAGGAAGACCTTTCTCTCTGTCTCTCTCTCTCTCTCACTGTCTGTAACTCTGTCTAATAAATAAAAAAAAAAAATTAAGAAACTAGCAGCCTTCATAGCGATCAGACTCAAGCTCCAATAACCTCCTCACAGACCATATGAAATTGATAATTAATTAGTTCTATTTCTAATTATATGCATAATTATCATAAATACATTATTATAATCATACATACACTTATATGTACATGTAGTTAATATTAAAAGTTTAATGATGAGCAGCTTGTGCTGTGGTGTAGTGGGCTAAACCTCTGCCTATGGTGCCAGCATCCTATACGGGCACCAGTTCATGTCCTGGCTGCTTCTCTTCTAATCCAGTTCTCTGCTATGGTCTGGGAAAGCAGCAGAAGATGGCCCAAGTGCTTGGGCCCTAGCACCCACAAGGGAAACCTGGAAGAATCTCCTAGCTCCTTGTTTCAGATCGGCCCAGCTTCACTCATTGCAGCCATTTGGGGAGTAAACCAGTGGATGCAAGACCTTTCTGTCTCTCCCTCTCTCTGTCTGTAACTCTACTTCTCAAATAAACAAATAAAATCTTTTTTAAAAAGCTTAATGATGGATAATTTAGCTCTGCATCTTATGTTTTAGGGAATCCTGTTCCTGATGCAAATGCTGAACTTTAGAACAGACACTTTAGAAGTAAAAGAACTAGAATATGTCCAGAAATCAACTAAAAAACTCTAACACCACAGTTTTTAAACAAATTTTGGATGCCAAGAAGTCCAACCGATCTGGAAGAGCCCTTTCCTAGGTGACCAGGGATTTGCACCTCCACCAGTTCTGGAGTTGGCTGAGTTTGGACCTAGCAGAACAGAGAGGCAGACCTTACACGGGAGGGAGGACTCTGTCGGAGGAAGCAGCAGCCATGGAGTTGGAAAAACTGTAAGGCCCTCTTGCTGTCTCTTGGTCCAGATCACTGGAGGGAGGGCTTGCACTGTGTGAGGAAATCCTTCCTGTCAACATGTCTGAAGCTGGATGTGATCCAAAGCTAAAAGTGCAACTTGCTTCAGCCCAGCTCAATTCCTAGCTGGACTGCAGTGATGGGTCTCCACATGGGTTTCCCAAGTCTGCTGTAACAAATTATCACATACCCGCTGGCTTACAATAACTGTGTGAAATGTATGTCTTTAAGTTGTAAGGACGAGAAATATGAAATCCACATGTTTTAGGAGAATTATCCATTGCTTTTTCTAGTGTCCTGAGGCTCCAGGTGTTCCTTGGTTTGGGACCACAGCACAACAATCTCTGCTTCCATCTTCACCTGAATATCTACTCTTTGTTATTTTTCCCTTTTCTGTCTCTCGCAAGGACACTTGCTATCGGATTTAGGAGTCACTCATGCAATCCAGGATGATCTTATCTCCTGATCTCTAACTTAATCATCTGCAAACACTACTTGCTCAACCAAGGTCACAATCACAGGTTCCAGAAGTTAGGAGGCGGACATATCTTTTAGAGAAGGCACTACTCAACCCACTAAGTCCCTTACACTAGCTTCCTCACAGGAGAAAAGGCATGACATTTTCTGGGGGTAAATAACATCTACTTCAATCTCTATGGCCCTTTTATATGCAATATCCAAAATATATGAGGAAATATGGGATACATAAAGAAATGGGATAATGTGACTTGTAACCAAGAAAAAATACAGCCAATATATACAAAACAACACATGACCCAGATAATGAAATGAGCAAGAAAATATGTTATTATAAGTATATTTAAAGAATAGGAAGGAATGGATAAAACATGGGTAGAGTAACAGAAAAAAATGTACTATTTTAAAAAGAATCCAACGGATTTTCTAGAATTAAAAATTCCCTGTCTGAAATTAAGGATTCATCAAAAGAGCTTAACCAAAGACTGGAAAAGGTAAAATAAAGGGCAGATGACATGAAAGATCAATAGGAATTATCTGAATTGAAGCACCTACAGGAAAAAAAAAAACAGCTGAAAATAGAAAAGATTATGAGAGACATGGGGATACACTCAAACGATCTAGTATAAATGTAACCATTATTGAACAAGGATGGGGGACAGAAAGTGAGCAGAATCAATGTTTGCAAAGAGAATGCCTGACAACTTCCCAAAATTTATGATGAACATCAACCCACATAATCAAGAAACTGAGTCACTCCCAAAAATGAAACAGAAAAACCCACCCAGGCATATCAAGGTAAATGACTCAAAGTGAATGATACACAGATTGCTAGAGTAAATGAAAAGTTCACTTCAATTACATCTGTTTTTATAGCTGTTTAATATCTGCTTAAATCTCTATAAGGATAAGTAGGTTGAAAATAAGAATTCTAAATCAAAGAATGACAATAAGGAGTACATAGTTTGATTCCACTTATAATATAAAGACAGGCAGAATTAATCCATGGTAAAATTGGAAGTCAAAATGCTGGTTCGCTTTTGAGAGGTAAGGGGAAGATTTGTGGTGGTGATTCAAAAGGCTTCAGAATGAGTCTTTGAGCGATAGAAGTGCTCTCGATTTTGACCTGGATAGTTGTAACATGGGTGGATATATATGCAAAAATCCTTGAGCTTACACATAAGACTTGCATATATTAACTGTATAAAAATTATCCTTTAGTTTAAAAGATAACTGGAATGGGCTCAAAAATATTTATCCTGTTGTTACATGCTTGCTAGTCATAATAAGGCACTCAGAATTTATTGATAGTTTTCAACAATCAATCATCTATTCATTCACCCCATCAGAATTAGTTGCATACTTACCACATGCCTGAGGCTATTTTCAAGCACTAGGGGTATATTTATGAACAAAATAGTTTGTGAAAAAACCAATCCTTGACTCTTGAAGCTTACATTCTGGTGAGGATAATCAGATTTTTTAGGATATTAAAAAAGAAACAAAATCTAGAAAAATTAAAGCAGAATTAGGGAAGCAGGAGTGTGCCAGTAGAGTTGTAGAAGTTAAGTTTAACAGAGGTGAGGGAGTTAGATTTGATATGTGGGGAAGAGTATTACAGGCAAAGGGAATGGCCAGTGCAAAGATCCTGAGGTACAGCCTGACATGTTTAGGGACAGCAAGGGATATAGTTTAGCTGAAGCAGAGCGAGCAAGACAGAAAGTAGGAAGAGCTAAAATCAGAGAAGTAATGCTAATACCATATTTGGGAAAAACAGGAGGTGCTAGAGGGCTTTGCACGGGGAGAAATATGATCTGACTCCTGCTCTGAGACTTCTGGGAAAGAAGGGGAAAGCTCGACTGGAAGCTGTTGTAATAATCCAGGTGGGAGATGATGGTGGTCTGGAGGAGACTGGTATCAACAGAAGTGATGAAGAGGCCCAATTCTATTTACATTCAGAGGCTTTCTCAGCAGTCTGCTGATGGATGTGAGGATTAGTTGTGATAGAAAGAGCAGAGTCAAAGATTACTGCACACCTGTGACTTAGGCATTGGCAAGGATGGAATGCCCATTGCTTGAGATGGAGAAGACACTAGGTAGAAAAGGTCTGGAGAAGAAGACAGAAATTCAGTTACAGACGTGTCAAGTTTGTGACCTCTATTATAGATATCTAGCAGGTAAATTGAGACAGGAGTTTGCGGTTCATCAGCATATAGATGATATGTAATGCCTGACATTTGATGAGAGCCCAAAGGGAGGGAACCTAGCTACAGAAGAGGCTCAAAGACAAGCCCTGGTGCACACTGATTTTCAGAGGATGGGAAGATGTGGAAGAATCGACAGAAGGAGTTTGAGAAGGGACAAACAAGGAAAAGCACATCATGCCCTAGAAGCCAGGTGAAGAAAAATCATCAGAATTACAGACAACTCATTCAAAAAGGCTTCCTTTAAATGGAAGTAGAAAAAAGTGAATGGAGAAATATAGTCAGGAAATAATACTTTTTATATTATTTTGAATAAACATTTTATTTAAGAAAGAAAGAGCGGCTTAGAAATACAGATAGATATAGCAGTAAGGGGCCGGTGCTGTGGCGCAGCGGGTTAAAGCCCTGGCCTGAAGCACTGCCGGCATCCCATATGGGCACCGGTTCTAGCCTGGCTGCCTCTCTTCCAATCTAGCTCTCTGCTATGGCCTGGGAAAGCAGTGGAGGATGGGCTTCTGCACCCAAATGGGAGACCGGGAAGAAGCTCCTGGTCCTGGCTCCAGATTGGCGCAGCTTCCGCGGTTGCGGCAATCCGGGGAGTGAACCAGCAGATGCAAGACCTCTTTCTGTGTCTCTACCTCTCTCTGTAACTCTTTCAAATAAATAAAATAAATCTTTAAAAAAAAAGATATAGCGGTAAAATGTAAATCAACTGCAGCACAAATCTTAAAGAAACTAAATAAAATTCACCTTGTTAGTCCTCTGCTAGTAGAGATTAAACATATTAATTGTCTGTGCAAGTAGAGATTAAATATACTAAAACCAAGCCCTAGAGAGGGAAAAAAACTTTCAATCTGATACTTTATCACAAAAGCATCCAAGTTGAAAACAAAAGTTTACAAGCGTCATGTACATGAATTTCCCCATCCTCAACTATATTGAAATAATTTAGATGAATTTCAGTTCTTTTTAGTTGTTAAATCATTGTTGTAATAGATTATTGTTTGTTTTAGTGATGCATAAAATGTGCACATTTTGGCTGGCGCTGTGGCTTAACAGGCTAATCCTCCGCCTTGCGGCACCGGCACACCGGGTTCTAGTCCCTGTTGGGGCACCGGATTCTATCCTGGTTGCTCTTCTTCCAGGCCAGCTCTCTGCTATGGCCCGGGAAGGCAGTGGAGGATGGCCCAAGTCCTTGGGCCCTGCACCCGCATGGGAGACCAGGAGGAAGCACCTGGCTCCTGGTTCAGATCAGCGCGATGAGCCGGCCGCAGCGGCCATTGGAGGGTGAACCAACGGCAAAAGGAAGACCTTTCTCTCTGTCTCTCTCTCACTGTCCACTCTGCCTGTCAAAAAAAAAAAAAAAAAAAAAAATCTTCACAACCGGCGCCTTGGCTTAACAGGCTAATCCTCCGCCTTGTGGCGCCGGCATACCAGGTTCTAGTCCCGGTTGGGGCACCGGATTCTATCCCGGTTGCCCCTCTTCCAGGCCAGCTCTCTGCTATGGCCCGGGAAGGCAGTGGAGGATGGCCCAAGTCCTTGGGCCCTGCACCCGCATGGGAGACCAGGAGAAGTACCTGGCTCCTGGCTTCGGATCAGCACGATGCGCCGGCCGCAGTGGCCACTGGAGGGTGAACCAACGGCAAAGGAAGACCTTTCTCTCTGCCTCTCTCTCTCTCACTATCCACTCTGCCTGTCAAAAAAATAAATAAATAAATAAAAATAAAAAAATTTTCAGTAATTAATATATGAATACATTACATTTGAGTACAATAGGAAATATCTTGTATTTAAGTTAGTTATGGTAAATCCTTTGCCTAAGTAGTACTTTATTTACTTGTTAATGGATGATATTATTTTATTTTATGAATACAGTAAAGTTTATTACTCAGCCATAAAGAGGAAATTAATGCCTTTTAAAATTTTTTATATTTTTAAAATTTTAATTGATTTTCACTAGATTCAATATGAATTGTAGGTATATTTGTAACAACAGAATGATGATGCTTTTATGATGAAAGAAATTGGGACTGGCATTGTGGTGCAAGAGGTTAAGCTAGCACTTGTGATGCTGCCATTCCACATTGGAGTGCTGGTTCGAGTCCCTGCTGCTCTGCTCTTAATCCAGCTTCCTGCTAATGCATCTGGAAAGGCAGAAGTTGATGGTACAAGTACTTAAGCCCCTTTCACCTGTGCAGAAGACCAAGACAGAGTTTCAGGCTCCTGGCTTTGTCCAGGATTCATTCTCTCTGTCTCTGTCTCTCTGTCTCTGTCTCTCTCTCTCTCTTCCTGTCACTCTACCTTTCAAATAAATAAGTCTTTTTAAAAAGAAAAAACACCATATATGTTTGTTGATGGAAATTATATTACAGAAATGGAAAGACAGATGACAAAGGAAAGGGATAAACTGCTGAAATGTGATTGAGTAGGCAGGAAAGGATGGGATTGTATACAATGGGATGCTTTTGACAGAAGTTTAGCTTTGCCTATAGTGAAAGGAAGGCAGGTGGGCTGTATGGGGACACAAGCAGGTAGACACATGGTGTTAGGAAATTGTGTGGGGCTTCTCTTCTGATTGCTTCAATTTTCTTTGGAGGAATACAAAGTAATAAGCATCATCAGCTGAGAGCAAGGATAGGGAAAGACAGGGAGAAGACGGGAGAGTCCATGGCTCAGGGCCACACCCCGGCTCTCAGCCAGCACCTGGGTCCAGAAAGCATTTGTGATCTGGGGCTGCACAGGGGACAGATCAGTGGACTGTTTCCCCAGCCAGGTCTCACTTTCAGAGGAAGCTACAGGAGGCAGAGAGACTTTCCCAGGGCTAGGTTTTGACACAAAGGTAAGATGAATGGAAAGAAAGGAAGCTAAAGGGTGATGCAATGGTCTGATTACACATATCATCCATAGAACTCATGCTGTGGAAAGAGAAAGAGAAAATATGAAGGCAAGGGACAATGAGAAAGTGGTAGGCAGTGGGTCAGAGGCCCTGAGGAGGCCGAAGAGGAACAGAGTCAGAGTATTTAAGGAAATGACTCAGAAAGAAAATGGTGGTGGTCACAGCAAAAGGTAAAAAAATCACATTCGGGGCCGGCACTGTGGCATAGTGGGTTAAAGCCCTCTGTGGCGCCTGCATCCCATATGGGTGCCAGTTCTAGTCCCGACTGCTCCCCTTCCAATCTAGCTCTCTGCTATGGCCTGGGAAAGCAGAAGAAGATGGCCCAGGTCCTTGAGCTCCTGAACCCACATGGGAGACCTGGGAAAAGCTCTTTTTTTTTATTTGACAGTTAAACAGTGAGAGAGAGAGAGAGAGAGAGAGAGAGAGAGACAGAGAGAAAGGTCTTCCATTAGTTCATCCCCAAAATGGCCACTATCGTCGGCGCTGCGCTGATCCGAAGCCAGGAGCCAGGGGCTTCCTCCCGGTCTCCCATGCGGGTGCAGGGGCCCAAGCACTTGGGCCATCCTCCACTGCCTTCCCAAGCCACAGCAGAGAGCTGGACTGAAAGAGAAGCAACCAGGACTAGAACCCGGCGCCCATAAGGGATGCCAGCACCACAGGCAGAGGATTAACCAAGTGAGCCACGGCGCCGGCCCCCGGAAGAAGCTCTTTGGCTCCTGACTACAGATCTGCTCATCTCTAGCCATTGTGGTCATCTGGGGAGTGAACCAGTGGATGGAAGACCTCTCTCTGACTCTACCTCTCTCCATAAGTCTATCTTTAAAATAAATAAAATAAATCTTTTAAAAAAAGAAATTGCAGTCATAACTAAGATTGTATTACTGTTCATGGCATGGCCTGCAGTATGAGTAAGGGCCAGGGGCTAAAGTAGGGGCAGGGAAGGTCAATTCATAGAAAGAAGTTCCAGAGACTGAGAAGAGGGCTGTAGGATACACGAGCATAGGAACAAAAGCTGCTGGGGGGGGGGGGGGGTGGAGAGAGTGCCACAGTCAGTAGCTGAAAGCCGAAGTGCACCTGTAGGCATGAGACATCCTAGCAGAGTTCAAAGACAGGAGATTCAAAGATAAGGGCTTTCGGGGAGGGAAATGGAGAAGGTCCAGAAGTAGCCTTGAGGAGCAGAGAAAGATCTCTCCAGATGCTGCAGGGGCTTCATTTACAGGGGCTGCAGAGAAGCAAGGTCCCAGGGCCAAGAGTGAAGGGAGGGCAGGTTCAGAAAGAAGCTGCAGAGGGCAGAAGGCGAAGCATCGGGACTGGGGGCAGGGAGTGGTTGAGAAGTGCCCTGAGCGTCCAAGCTTCCCGTTCAAGCTGACGAACAGAGGGACACGGTTGTGCCTGGAGGAATCCAAGGAGCTAGCAGTGTGAGGCCAGGCATCTGGGGGTTAGGGAAGAATGGGAATGTGGGTGTTCCTTCCAGCCTTTGTGGATGAGGGAGTGGCTGACTGGGACACTGGGTCACACACCAAACAGGGGGGCCACTCTCTGGAACATGCTTCACTATTTTTCTATCAGCACAAATGCACTGTACGGCTACCAACTCCTGCTATTTGACCAAAATCACAGCAGAGAGTAACAGGACAAGGAGTCCTCTGCCCTTGACTAACTCATAATCAAGTTCAGCTGCTGCTGGCAGTATTTACTGCAGTGTTTTGTGGCATTGCATAGGGCAATACACCCCGCAAAAGTCCTGCACTCAGACTTTTCAAAATTAAGGATAGGAAAAATTAATTGACACTATTTATATCCTTCTCCACTGGAAAAACTTTTAAGAACTTCTGGCACCAGCAGTGTTAAATTTTCAATATGCAGTGATCAGCTTCAGGCTTACGGAAACTCAGCAGCACACCTTCCCACACTGCCACCAAAAGAAGTAAACAGATATCTCATAATTCACGTAAGGAGAGTGACTCAGTGAAGGAATCTCAATGAGCCCACTCTCCTAGAGGGCTGGGTGATGGTCACAGCAGCCTGCCTGCCTCCAAAAATGGGCCCAATGCCATATTTGAAATGAATGCCACACGTAGGCTGCTAAATGCCACCATCACAGTCATTTTGCCATTTCTTTTAAAAATATTTTTTCAGTAAAGTGTCAACTAAGGAATCACAGTTATTACCAAGTTAAATGAAAGCACCGTGGGAAGTGGCCCATTTAATAACCGCAGTCCATGTGCTGTGCAGCCTAAGCAATCCATCCTCCCTCAGTTACACCAGCACGGCCAGGACACTCACTTCAGCGAACTGTGATCCTTAGCTTTGAACCGCAAGCCACAGGCAGAAAGTCACAAAGGACCAGTGCTGTGGTTTGGATACTGGTTTGAATGTCCCTTAAAGGCCTATGTGTGAAAGGCTTAGTCCCCAGGGTGGTGCTACTAGGAGGTGGTAGAACCATTAAGAGGTGAGTCTAGTGGGAGGTCCTTGGGTAGTTCTCACACAAGGCCTGTTAGAAAAGCCTGCCCTGGGCCTGGTCTCTCTCTTTGCTTCCTGGCTCACTATGTGAGTCTTCCTCCATACATGCTCCATGTGACCAGAGGCCAGACCGATCTTGGACCTGAACCTCCAAAATTGCAAATTCAATAAACCTCTTCTTATAAAATTAGTTGTCTCAGGCCTTTTTTTGTAGTAATGAAAATCTGACTAACAGAAATAGTAAGGATGGCTGAGTCCCCAGCAATCCATTCTCTGTGAGGTACAGGCAAGAGATCAGCAGTAAAGACACAGATGATCTGGAGAGCCACAAACCACAAAGGAGTCCCCTATGAATTGCCAGCCTGCATCAAAGAGCCCCCAGCATCAAACTTAGCAAACAGCCCCCAGCCCAAATCAGAATGAACACTACTCCTCAGGAACAGCTCCTAGCTCTATTAGACAAGCAGCCCAAGCAAAACTCAAGTCCCGCCTCTCCCTGTGCTAGCAGAGTGACTCAGAGCGCCTAGCAGTGGAATGATGATGCTCAATGAACCCAAGTGAAAGGTCTCTAGTTATTAGATGTCCTGTATACTGAGCAGGCATGCAGGAAGTGGTGATTATGGGCTCTGACATCATCACAAAAAATCTTTGCAAGTCACATCTGTTTGGGGACAATATTGATACAGTTTGTAATGAAACCATGAAAAGAAATAAACTGTCAGTCAGTTATCAATTAATGTCTGTTCTTCCCTAAGAGGGAGCCCCAATGAGCTGTGCTACAAGCTCCTCACCTTGGCAGTCGGTGGTCTAAGGAAGGAAGACAGGTTCTGATCCTGCCTCAAACTCCTGGAAACCTGGATGTGGGGAGCCCCTCACAGCCATCGCATGCCCCTGCACTATGCAGACAGGAGGCCTGAGCTCATGCGCTTGGTACTGGATGACTGATTTGCACAATCACTGCAGTGCTGAGAGCTCGCTGACTTGCCAGCGTTCTGTCAGAGTTGTTTGTGTGGTCAGGAGCTGCAGTAAACTGGGTGACAGAAATTTTACTTGGGGCAGGTGCCCTGGATATGTTAGTGCCCCACAAGCTTCAGATTACCTGAGGACCATACACCCAAATATATGCCACTGGCAGACTTCAAAAAAGCCCCCACGATTTTTGTAGCAAAAATGTCAGAAATTTTAATTTTATTATAAAAATACTATCTTAAGGCTAAAACATTTTATTGCTAAGGGGAAAGTAATTTTTTTAACTTTTATTTAATAAATATAAATTTTGAAAGTACAAATTCTGGATTATAGCAGCTTTTCCCCCCATAACCATCCCATCTCCCACTCCCTCTCCCCATCCCATTCTTCATCAAGATTCATTTTCAATTATCTATATATACAGAAGATCAACTTAGTATATCCTAAGTAATTTTCAACAGTTTGCACCCACACAGATACACAAAGTATAAAGTACTGTTTGAGTATTTTGAAAGTCCTGTGTAATCCCTGCCCTTGCTCAGTTTAACTTCTCAGATGGCTATTGCTTCTTCAATTGGCTTTTGTAACCATTCTGTCACACTAGGTTTTCCTGTACTACAATGACAAAATGCAATTTTGAAAATTTTTATTTCTATATTTTAAATATTTATTTATTTATCTAAAAGGTGGAGTTACAGAGACAGAGGCAAAGAGAGAGAGAGAGAGGCTCAAGTCTTTAAGTTCCTGCCACCCACACAGGAGACCTAGATGGAATTCCTGGCTCCTGGCTTCAGTCTTGCCCAGCCCTGGCTGTTGCAGCCATGTAGAAAATGAATCGGTGGATGGAAGATCTCTGTTTGTGTCTCTCTGTGTGTGTGCATTTCCTTCTCTGCGTCACCGTACCTTTCAAATAAAATAATTTTTTTAAAGATTTATTTATTTTATTCGAAAGGCAGGGTTACAGAGAAGCAGAGGCAAAGGCAGATTGGTCTTCCATCCATTGGTTCACCTCCCAAATGGCTGCAACAGCCAGAACTGTGCCATTCCAAAGCCAGGAGTTTCTTCCAGGTCTCCCACATGGGTGCAGGAGCCCAAGCACTTGGGCCATCCTCCACTGCTTTCCCAGGCCATAGCAGAGAGTTGGATCAGAAGTGGAGCAGCCAGGACTCGAATTGGTACCCACATAAGATGCCGGCACTGCAGGCAGTGGCTTCACCAGCTGTGTCATAGCACCAACACCCAAAATGGAATTTTTTTTTCTTTTGACAGGCAGAGTTAGAGAGAGAGAAGAGACAGAGAGAAGGTCTTCCTTCCGTTGGTTCACTCCCCAAATGGCTGCAACAGCCAGCGTGCTGCGCCAATCCAAAGCCAGGAGCCAGGTGCTTCCTCCTGGTCTCCCATGCGGGTGCAAGGCCCAAGCACTTGGGCCATCCTCCACTACCTTCCTGGACCACAGCAGAGAGTTGGACTGGAAGAGTAGCAACTGGGACAGAGTCCAGCGCCCCAACCGGGACTAGAACCCGGGGTGCCAGCGCCACAGGCAGAGGATTAGCCAAGTGAACTGCGTCGCAGGACACAAAACGGAATTTTTAAGAGCTCTTCGCAAATTAATGTGGAACAGAGGACACAGTACTCTGGTGGACACTGAATGTCAGCAGATGAGAAGCTGTGTCGGGACATTTCTGTTCTGCCTTGGAGTGCTCCACTTCCTCTTTATTTGACAATTTGGCCCACACTGCTCTCACATCCCCCACAAAGTCACCAACCCGGTACCAGGCAAACACACTGGAGAATGACTACCTCACTGGCGGCTCTACTGATGGGGACGTCCTGGAAAGTCTAAGGAACACCCTTATTCACACTTAATCTAGAAACCCTCTGAACTACAACCAGATCTTAACTTGACTCTGAATACACAACATTCTTACTCTCAAACTTTGGGCCTTTGATTCAAATTTTGAACAAAATAGGCAGCAGGAAAGTCACATCATTAGTGAAACCTATTTGCTCCTGTGGAGCCCATCTATCTGAAAAAGGTGTTAAAGCATTTTAAGTATATAGCCCTGACCCTGTCTCATTCTCTTAAAGATTTCAATGCAAAGGAGCATCTTAATGTCTCTTCCTTCTCATTAATAAGCCCAAGAATGTCCCAACAGAAAATGGTCCTAACTGTAGACTTCATCCTGAAGATCAGAGATTGGTGGAGATAATCATTAATTACAGAAGAAAAGGATGCTGAAGGACTATAGTTTAGCTGACTCGTGAGCTGCTTTGCTTTGGGGACCAAGACCTCGATAATTACAGGCAACCAAGGCTCAGTCCTAGTCTAAATCTCCACCACAGGGACTAGCTGGCCAGAGTACCCTAGATCCTCAGTGATGGGTTTAAGGATTACTCCTGTGCCCTTAAGAGTCCTCTTCTCCAGTTTTCTGCTAGAAAGGCAGGGAGGACTCTTACCAGTAGGGTCACTGGGCTGGGATGCTGTGAGGGTGGTGGTGCTGCCACATCTAAATGGGCAAAGTCCATCTCTAGACGAAAAGTTAACAGCACAGTAGGAAGGAGAGGCTGAGAAACAGAGACAGAGAAAAATCTGGATCTAGAGAGAACAGTAGAGACTCTGGAGGGAAAGGGAATGAGGAAGTAGAAGGAAGATGCAACACTATTGTTTGAGACCCTGGATCTCATGTAGATCTATGCATGTCCTCTCTTTCAGTGAATCAATAAACCCACTCCCTGTCTTTTTTTTTTTATAACTTATGTTAGGTTGGCCCTGGGATTCTCTTACTTACAACAGTAGAATCCTGTCAAATATTGTTTCAGCAATTTCTTGGAAATCTGAAGTTCCACGGAAAGGTAAGGCCAAGTAGAGTCCTGGTTGATTAAGATAAAACTAGAAACATGGGCCTAAACCAGCTTTCACTGGTGCTGAAAGCTCTTGTGCTTCACCCATCCTTGACTGTATTAAGCAGGTCTACTACACAGCCCAGGTCACCACCTGCTAGCACTGGCCTCTGAGGCACCTGTACAGCTGCAGACCTCCTGTGACTCTGTCTTACATCTCATCCTTGGTACTCACCACCTCCACTTACTCAAAGTGACTACCAGACCCAGATTGTTACAGGTACAAGTTCACTCTCACTCCCACACTCACGAGTATTTGAAGAAGTCACACAAAGCCCCAACACTGGAGAGCAGTAGTCCAGAAGCATCTACACTCTGCCCAGGCCAATGGACTCAGGGCTAGACGATGTGTGCCTTCTGGCCCTCTTCTACTCATCCACTTCCAGGGCCTGCTAACTCAGCCCGTTTCTTTGATCCCTTTCCTCTTTCTTGGTGCCACTGTGATCCTCAACTGGATGTAAGCATGGCTTTCATCTTCCCTCAGTCTCTCTTTGTGGGTATTTTATCACGGGCATACTTCTCGCATCCCTAGTTGACACATGTTCAGGGTGAAAATGTGAGGAACACAATTTGAACATCACATAATCCCTGCACCACAGCATACCCCAGGGCTAATGGAATCTTTTGCATTTTCCTGCATTTTCTGTCATGCTCTGACCATGAGGTAACTGACAAATATCCTTAAAGAACAAACATCTGTCTAAAAACATCAGTTTCTATTGAATCTTTTTCTTACATGTTCCTTGGTCTGTTTCTCCTGGTTTGAGATTCAGCAAAGTCTATCCCAATTAAGTCTGAATTCTAGAATTCTATGAATCAATCAGAACTGAAATGGCCACACGTTGTAAAATGTATTAAATAAAGGTTACTCAATCTTTTCAGCATGGGAAGTGTATTCACTGCTGAACTAACAAGGTGTTTACATTGTGACAGTGGCAGGCTGGTGACATGCACTACTGGGGAACAGTCATTAAATGCCTAAACGACAGATATTGAGTCGATGTCTATTTTTTAAAATAGTATACAATCCTGAAAAGATATTGAGAGTAGGAACAGAGAGGTCAATTTAAACATTTAGACTACTGTCAAACTTGAGAATTACTCAATAAATAATTGCTGATTTTGCATACTGCTGAACCAGTTCCTCTCCACTCATCTGAATTCTACTTTTGATTTCCAAATTGGGAAAATCTATTCCACATTTTAAGCTTGTGATAGTCCTTAGTGTGTTAAAGAGACAGCAGGCCTTAAGACACGGGTTATGAAAAAACAAAATGATAAACTAGGGATGTTCCCCCCAGTACAGAATCCATCCACTTTCTGGGGGCAGCTTATTAGCCCCTCATGACCCACAAGGACATGTTAAAGATGACATGCACAGCTATCACTCCACTTGGCCCCAAATGACCCAGAGAAGCACTGTCCACTGTGACAACCATGCCCACAAGTCCTTATTTCAATCTAAATTAAATTTACTTAAATTAAAAAAAAAACAAACCATGGCTTCTCAACCCCACTAGCCAATTTTAGCTACATGTGGAAAGTACCTAACTCTCTGGAGAAAGGAGAAAATAATTCCAACCTTCCAGTAACTTCTATTATATAACACTGCCTAGATTACTTGATTACTGTACAGAGCCCACAGACAGCACACGTGGGTAGAATTTACCACCAGGACATATAGGTAAAAATTATCATGAAATGGTAAACTTGCACCCTACCACCATCAAATGGGATGAAATGATAGTATCTGTGTGGACTCAGCCTTGCCATACATGCCCAAAGCACAAGGGGACATTGGAAAGACAACAGGGGACACTCGGGGTCACATGGAGATCTCTATGACTCTATTCTTTAATAAATGTGGATTTTGAGGCAACTGAAGTGAAGAAATAAAATGAGCCTCAACAGAAAGGAATCACTGTTTTGGAAACAAAGCTGGCTTACAGGTGATAACAGGTGAATTACAGTTACTTATCAGAGCAAAATATGTGTCTCTGGGCTCTCACTGCAAGACCTATGGTCCACGGGCAGCTAAGGAGCTTGGAGAGTGTCCTGTAGGAAAGTGACTGGAGGGGCAGGCAGGGCACCAGCAGAAGGATAGACAGGCACCCCAGGAGGAGAATGCCATCAGTAGTAGCTGGTGATGGAAGATTGCTGACAGCAAGGAGTGGTTAAAAGTGGTTAAATTGCCAGGGTCAACACTGCAAGCTTCCAAAGGCCTGAAGAAAACACAGAGATGCACAAGCATTTTCCACTCAAGAATATCATAAGCAAATGTGAAATAATCAGTGTGGAGCACAGGAAATGAGAGGATGCAATAATATTTTGTATATCATAGAATAAATTGACTTGTGGTTTGACAGATTTTCTGCTTGTTAGAATACACCATGCTCAGACATGTGTGGAACAACACCATGGTCACCATGAGCACCTGCCCTGGGAGGAACTCTCCTAGTTGGCTGGGGATAGGGGGATTAATATGGATGTCAAGATGGCTGACACCAAGCAAAGTGGGCCACTCTCAAAAAGCCATCTGGACCTTTCATGCTGCTGGCAATTTTTGACATTAAAGTTACATTTATTGTAAAAGAAGGAGACTATTATTACTGGAAAATCACTAGCAACCATTACTATTCTGAATTCCAGCCATTTATTATCCATTATGTATCCATTACTATACCACAGTCCCATTGTTTGTCATATGTTATTAGTTTAATGGTCTCATAATGGGGCTATGATTCTTTGACATTGCTACAACTCTTCCATGATTCACTATGACAATATTTCAAGGCAGAAAGCATCATATACAATGTAACAAGGCTGATTTACATTATTCAAATATTATATAATTCTTAGCCATGCTTTTAGTAAGTGTGATGCTTATTAAAGCTATATTAGGACCACAAAGCCTGAGTCAATCTAGTTTTCTATGATGTTATAAGTAGTTACTTTTGTGAAGGAATGTGTTGAGGGCTCTTAGTTTATACCAAGAGATAATGAACGTTTGTTTTCCACAAGGAATAAGTAATGAATAATCCTTAATAAATGATAACTGACTGTCAGCAAATAACCTATCAGCACATTTTTGCTTACAACTCACATTCATCCCTTCATTTACTGGTTTAGCAAATATGAAATGCCTGGTACTGTTCTTAGGCACTGAGAATATCAAGAATACTTGGCTATTTAAGAAAGCAAAGATGCCCTTTTCACTGGCTTTCATTCTAGTGGCAAAACAGATTATAAAGTAATAAAACAAAGACTTAATCTAATGTCATATGGTTATAAGTTATAACTTACGGTTATAAGTCCTTCAGTGAGAAGTAAATTCACACAAGAAGACAATGAATTGCTTTGGTAAGAGCAGGAAAAATTCTCACATGGCAAAAAGCATAGAAAAGTAGATGTTGGCATGTGAATACCAATCATTTCACTCTGTTTCTTCTATTTTCTTAGTGAATGAGAAGCTTGGTCATGAGAGGAGAAGAAGGAAAGAGGATGTGTGAAACTGTTTTGGAGAATGAGAAGACGAACTGATTGGGAAAATGAAACAATTACAACATCGGATGTGGAGTTACCTTGAACATTTGTGGATATAAATTTGAAGTCAGGCCTTTTGGAATGGCTCTTTGATATTCTCCAGTTTTAGGATTAAATTTAGCCTCAATCAGAAATACCAACAACGTGAAAAAGGCCAAAAATTACACTTCCAGTGAAGTGAGGGACTACAGTAGGAATTCAAAGCAAAATGCAGACAACCCCCTTGGAGACAGGAATCCAATGCCATTGTGACTACCTTATGCTACACAAGACAGCAGTGCTTGCCTCACTGAAGATTCTTTGTGCAATACCTTTGCAGTCAGCCTGCAAACCTAATGACTCTAAATGATGCTAAAAGTATCTACATGTGGTTCACATGTACACATATTGAGCATATTAGCTTCAGACTTCACCATCTACTTACACATTTATACTCACAAAAAATTCAGCCTACTTCCATGCATTAGTAAAAAAAAAAATCTGCTGACCTCAGTAAGTGAGGTTTTGTTGAAAGAATTCAACAAAAAAGATTTTATTTCCTTAATTCTATCATGCACATCCCTCACCCCACCTTTTATCAGTTTAGTGACTCTGAAATCCAAATGTATCTGGCAATTCAAATCTGAAGAACTTTGCTATCTGCCAATTGCAGAAATCATTTATGAAAAGTCATTATTATTCATTTGGGTATTGAAAGTAGCCAATTCTTGGGTCCAGCTTTACAGTGCAGTGAGTTAGGCCTCCATCTATGACACCTGTATCCCCTATGAGTGTTGGTTCAAATCCAACCTCTCTACTTCCCATCCAGCTTCCTGCTAATGCTCCTGGGAAAGGAGTGGAAATTGGCCCAAGTACTTGGGCCTCTGCCACCCACTTGGGAGACCTGGATGAAATTACTGGCTCCTGACTTTGGCCTGGCCCAGCAACAGCTATTGCCATCGTTTGGGAAATGAGCCAGCAGGTGGAAGATCTCTCTCTCTCTCTCTCTCTCTCTGTGTGTGTGTGTGTGTGTGTCTGTGTCTGACTATAACTCTGACTTTTAATTACATAAATCCTTTTTTGAAAAAAAGAAAGTAGACAATTCTCCAAGAAGGAATTCCAACTTTTTCAAAAGCAGAAGACAGAGTGTGGCCCATTCGCAGACAGCTAACAGTGAAGTTTCACTGTCAACTTAAAAGAGAAATTAACAAAATCAAAAGTCACTGCCAAATTCCGGTATTTTTCAATTTTCTCCATATTTTATAGTTATCTCTAAATGCGATAATGCATGGAATAAGTCAGGACTAGACTATGCAGGATCTAGGAGGGCAAATTAAACAGTTCATTTTTACTTATGCAATGGAAACACACTGAAGGCTGTAGGCAAGGAAGTCATGTGATCCACTTCATGTTCAAGGTCACTTTGACATCTCTGTGTAGCACATGTTGACAGGGTCTCAAGTGAGTTCAGAGAGAGGTAAGAGATGTTGCCAGCTATCATTAGGGTGGCAATCATGAAAATGGAGAGAGGTGAGAGGCCAGAGATTTGCAATTTGGAGTTGTAAGCTCCAGAAAACAGTGGTTGACTGTATGTGGCAGCTCTGAGATGGGTAGACATTAAGACTGACTCCCAAGGTCAGCATTATGGCATAGCAGGTAAAGCTGCCACCTGTGATGCCAGCTTCCCATATGGGCACCAGTTCCTGTTCCAACTGCTTTAAGTGTTTGGGCCCCTGCTACTCACATGGGAGACCTTTATGACGTTCCTGGGCCCTGGCTCCTGGCTTCAGCCTGGCCCAGAGCTGGCAATTGTGGCCATCTGGGCCATCTCTCTCTGTCTCTCTCTCTCTGCCCTCTTCACCCCACCAACCCCGTGTGTGTGTGTGTGTGTGCGCCTGTGTCCCTCTCGCTATATATAACTCTTTCAATAAATAAGTAAATCTTTTCTTTAATGATTGACTTCCAGGTTTATGGTTTGAGCAACCTGGTAGATAAAAAGGCTGTCAATGGATGCCTAGGGAAGAAACAGTTTTGGGTATATGTACTGATGAGTTCAGTTCAGGAGATATTACCATGAAACATACTAACATACTAAAAGTATAAAGGGACAGTCAAATATATGAGTCTGAGGCTCTGAACAGTAGTCATGGCAACATATACAAATTTGAAAGTTAGGAGCCTCTGTGATTCTATTGTACTGAAAACCAAAAAGAAGGGTAAGCTCACTTAGGGATATAGAACCAAGCACATATTTTTAGGTCAGGAGAGTATCAGAATCACCTGGGGAAGTTTCATAGCATACTGATGCATGCTGGGTAATTTAATTATGCAATTGGGCTTGAGAACTACTAGTATAGAGAGGAAAAAGAAACAACCCAAGCGCATGGCCATAGTTATGTCCACATATAGAAAGAGGTTAAGAAGAAGCGAGAAACCCAAGGAAGACTCATAGGGAGCAAAGAGGCAGAAAAAAACAGATAATTGTAATTGTATATAACCTGAACCTGAGATAATAATTACCATGCTTCCCACTAAATAAAAAGGATAAATATAGAAACACGATTACGTCAGGAATCCAAAGACTACCAGTGTGCCAGCACCATGGCCCTCTGACACGAAGCCTCACATAGGAAACCAAATTAGGAACACACATTTCAAGTTCATTAGCAAACTTTGCTTTCCAACAGGAGTGTTTAGGTGGGAGGGCTCCCCAGAGAATCACCCAGACCTTAATGTCTGCTGAAATCCGGGCCAAAAGCAGCCACTTGCACCTGGCTTACAGGGGAATGCATTTAACACTTAGTCCATGTGGAGAATGATATCAAAACTGAGGCAGAGGACAGTCAGACCATGGGCTGTGGTGCAAAACAAAAGTTCCTTATAGATACTTGAGGACAAGTGTCTCGAACTTCACTGCACAGGCAGCCCAGGTGGGGATCTCGTTACAATGCAGATTCCTATTCAGGAATGGAGAGAGGACCCAATTCTGCACTTCTAACAAGCTACCAGGGGGATGCCAAAGCAATCTACTGGTCTTGATGATAAAGCCTCTAGAAAACCCTCACTTGTACTGATAAGCCCATGGAGGCCACATCCAGTTCTGTGATGAACACTCAGCTGCCAACCTGTGTGCCCTGAAGTCGGCAGACAGCTGTGCCTATCTCAGGTGAACAGCTGGCTCACCTCTCACACCATCAGTCCTGTTCTCTGAGGCTAGCCTGCTGGCCTCCTGACCCCATCATCTGGTCAACTTTCATTGTCCCCTCCGTTTGGTGCAACAGCCCCAAACACAAATCCACTCTCTGTGTTTACAGTACCTCCATTCTTTCTCCTTCAACAAACCCCTTGTGTCAGGGGAAGATGATCCCTGTGAATGGAACCTGGTCCCATTGCTCCCACAGCTCCACACTGCTGGTTCTGAAAAGGCAGCACAAACACAGTCCTAGTGGGGCTGCAGGCTTGGTGGCACTGGGAACAAACCTCTCCTGCATAGCAGCAGCAGAAGAACATGCTCTGCAGCAGCTGGGGAGCTGGGACTCTCCTTCTCAGCCTCTGCAGCTAAGCAAGCACTCACGGCTCTGTCGCCACTGCCATGAGCTAGGCATTGTGACTTATTTTCTCTTAGGGCCAGAGAAAGATGTAGTATAGAACTCCTGCCCAAGGGGCTGCTCTCAATCTAAAAAAGGAAGAACAAAGTCCTAATATATGTGCAGGTGTATTTCAAAAGTTAAGAAAGTGCAGAAATGAAAGTGAAAGATAAGTTTATTTTGGTGTGAAATTTGTTGAAATCCACGCACCATGTGTTTCATAATTTATATGTCCCATAGACTTTCTTAAGACTCATCTGTAAGCATCCATGTGGACACACATGCATACATACATCCATTCAAATATTAAATGTATCCTTTGTGTCTTCCCACATGATAACAAATAGAAGCATTTGGTGTTTGGAAATGCAATAAAATAAGGCATACATATACTTTCTCCAAGGGGAAAGCTGCTTTTCATAATAAGACATCTGCCTCTTCCTATCTCTGCTCACTGTGTTCACTACATTCGCTATGACTTCTGTAGCAGTTGGGGGTTTGGCTACAGTGATTCTCCCCTCACTCTGCAACCAGCCTTGGAGCGTGCACTGCACGTCTTAACCTCCTACCCAGCGTCCGCAGCTCCCGGATACCCTCTTCCACCTTTGGGGTACTCAGTAGGCAAAAGCTACTAAGTGATTAAGCAGCCAAACCTCATCCTGTCTACTTCTTTTTGCTGAATACTCTAATTTTACACAAAACTTCTGCAAGGCAGAATAATGGGTCCTAAAGATGCCCACATCCTAATCCCTGATCTCTGCAAATGCTATTTTACTTGGCAACAGGGATTTTGCAGGTATCATTAATTTAAGAATCTCAACTTGGAGAAAACCACCCTAGATTATCCATTAGGGCCATAGTTTTCATAGCAATCCTCCAGAAGGAAGGCATGAATATAAGACAGAAGATTCTGGTGCACTTCTGGCTCTACAAAATAGAGAAAGAAGCCTTGAATCAAGGAGTAAAGGCACCCTTTAGAAGCTGAAAGAGGCAAGTAAATGGATTTTTTTAAAATTTCCAGAAATATCCAGCCTTGTTGACACCTTGATTTTAGCCCCCTGAGACTTCTGACCTAGAAAAATGTAACATAATGCACTTGAGTGGTTCTAAGCACTGGTTGTGGTACTTTGTTACAGTAACAATAATACAACTGCATTTTGTAGATAATTAACCTGGTGTTTTAAAAACAAATCTCCTTTTCCTAAGTCTATAACTCTTTTTCACATCACAAGAAATGCCACAGATTTAAGAACAAAGAAGAAATGTGCTCACCATTAGCCTCATCTGTGTGTCTCAGGGTGTTCTGTTCACTTACTTACTTTTGAAAGGTGTTTGTCCATGGGTAAAAACAGAGTTCCGCCAAGGGAGGACGTGAGACAAAGATGTGGTGTTCAGCATAATTAGCTAAGTGTCCTTATGAGGAAAGGCATCTGCAATGTCAAAGCTGCAGCTGGTCAGAAAGAGTACACTGTGTTCCAGAAAGCCGAGGAGTATGAAGTCTTCTCCAAAGCTAGGACAATTCCAATAGAATCTTGTTTTGCTGCGAAGGAATTCAACGAGCCTGTACTGCACCTTCCAGTTGAGGGTCTGGGAGAGAACAGACTTCCTTATCACAGCAGGTCAGGGGCTCATATTCTTGAGTATATAAGGCATTGAATGAAATGATAAGAGTATGTGGAATGGAGATCTTGTTTTATCAACTTAAGTCACTAGGTCAAAATGGGGTCCTACTCAAAGACCCATTAGCCCTTGAAATGCAAATACAGCCAAGTATTTGTACAGATGTATGTACATTTTTCAGCACAGCAGTCTTCACTCATAAACATGCATAACCCTAAACTATAGTTTAGAGCAAAACAGGTCTGCAACATCATGATCTTCTATTACAGAGGTCACTACACAGCCAGCATTCTGCGTAGAAAACTGGGAACTTGGGGCCAGTGCTGTGGCATAGCAGGTAATGCCAACTGTTATGAAGCTGGCATTCTATATGGGCACCAGTTCATGTCCCAGCTGCTCCACCTCTGATCCAGCTCCCTGCTAACACACCTGGCAAAGCAGCAGAGAATGGCTCGAGTTCTTAAGCCTCTGCACCCACATGGGAGATCTGGAAAAAGCTTGGGCTCCTGGCTTTGGCCTGGCCCAGCCCTGGTCATTACAGCCATTTGGGGAGTGAACAAGTGGACGGAAGGTCTCTCTAAATAAATAAATCTTTTAAAAATAGAATAGAAAACTGGGGTAAATATTATCCAAGGAGCTCCAGGGTGGGCTATCACTGTGGGTGGGGCAGGGAGGACAGGCTATGTTTCTGTTCTGGCTATATCAAAGTTAACAAAAATGCAAAGGCTAAGTCTCTACTTAAAATTCTTGGGGAAGACAATTCTAGCAGAGCATATGCCTACCACGGGAGAGAGTGTACATCATTTCAGTGACTTGGCTATACTCACACTGGAAACCAAATGAATGGACTGTGATTAACTGAGACTAGGAATTTTTTTTTTTTTTACTTTTAAATCAAGAAGCTGTTGATTACATGATAGGTCTCATCTCTTCTACCTGCTTTTACTGAGTATCTAAAGCAAGATTGAAAATTACATATAGATGTGTTCTGGTTCAAAAGTCAAATTAAAAAGTAATTCAAGCATTGTTTGCAAATATTTTTTCCATTCTGTTGGTTGCCTCTTCACTTTCCTGATGTTCCTTTTGCAGTACAGAAACTTCTCAATTTGATGCAATCCCAATACTTAATTTTGGCTTTGACTGCCTATGCCTCTGGGGTCTTTTCCAGGAAGTCTTTGCCAGTGCTGATATCTCGCAGGGTTTCTCCAATGTTCTCTAATAATTTGATGGTGTTGGGTCATAGATTTAGGTCTTTAATCCATGTTGAGTGGATTTTTGTGTAAGGTGTAAGGTAGGGATCTTGCTTCATGGTTCTGCACGTGGAAATCCAGTTTTCCCAGCACCATTTATTGAATAGACTCTCCTTGCTCCAGGAATTGGTTTTAGATCCTTGATCAAATATAAGTTGGCTGTAGATGTTTGGGTTGATTTCTGGTGTTTCTATTCTGTTCTACTGGTCTATCCATCTGTTTCTGTACCAGTGCCATGCTGTTTTGATTACAACTGCCCTGTAATATGCCCTGAAAACTGGTATTGTGATGCCTCCGGCTTTGTTTTTGTTGTACAAGATTGCTTTAGCTATTCGAGGTCTCCTTTGTCTCCATATGAATTTCAGCATCATTTTTTCTAGATCTGTGAAGAATGTCTTTTGTATTTTGATTGGTATCACACTGAATCTATAAATTGCTTTTGGGAGAATGAACATTTTGATGATGTTGATTCTTCCAATCCATGAGCATGGGAGATTTTTCCATTTTTTGGTATCCTCTTCTATTTCTTTAAGATTTTGTAATTCTCATCGTAGAGATCTTTAACGTCCTTGGTTAAGTTTATTCCAAGGTATCTGATTGTTTTTGTAGCTATTGTGAATGGGATTGATCTTAGAAGTTTTTTCTCAGCCATGGCATTGCCTGTGTATACAAAGGCTATTGATTTTTGTGCATTGATTTTATATCCTGCTACTTTGCCAAACTCTTCTATGAGTTCCAATAGTCTCTTAGTAGAGTTCTTTGAATCTACAATGAGATAAAGAAACTCCACAACAACAAAACAAACAACCCACTGAGAGATGGGCCAAGGACCTAAATAGACATTTTTCAAAATAGGAAATACAAATGGCCAACAGGCACATGAAAAAATGTTCAAGATCACTAGCAATCAGGGAAATGCAAATCAAAACCACAATGAGGTTTCACCTCACTCCAGTCAGAATGGCTCACATACAGAAATCTACCAACAACAGATGCTGGCGAGGATGTGGGGGAAAAGGGACACTAACCCACTGTTGGTGGGAATGCAAACTGGTTAAGCCACTATGCAAGTCAGTCTAGAGATTCCTCAAAAACCTGAATACAACCCTATCATTCAACCCAGCCATCCCACTCCTTGGAATTTACCCAAAGGAAATTAATTTGGCAAACAAAAAAGCCATCTGCACCTTAATGTTTATTGCAGCTCAATTCACAATAGCTAAGACCTGGAATCAACCTAAATGCCCATCAATAGTAGACTGGATAAAGAAATTATGGGGTATGTACTCTAGAATACTATACAACAATAAAAAAAATGAAATCCAGTCATTTGCAACAAAATGGAGGAATCTGGAAAACATCATGCTGAGTGAAATAAGCCAGTCCCAGAGGGACAAATATCATATGTTCTCCCTGATCGGTGACAATTAACTGAGCACCAAAAAGAAAACCTGTTGAAGTGAAATGGACACTATGAGAAATGGTGACTTGATCAGCCCTTGCCCTGACTGTTGATGAGCAACTTAATACTTTATCCCTTTTAGTATTTTTTTTCGGTTTGTTCTACTTAATACTATTGGTTGAATTCTGTAATTAATACACAATTATTCTTAAATGTTATAACTTAACTGACAAGTGATCCCTGCTAAATATAAGAGTGGGAATAAGAGATGGAAGAGATGTACAATTTGGGACATGCACAATCAGACTTGCCCCAAATGGTAGAGTTAGAAACATACCAGGGGATTCCAATTCAATCCCATCAAGGTGGCATGTACCAATGCCATCTCACTAGTCAAAGTGATCAATTTCTGTTCACAATTGATCATAATGATAGGACTAAGAGTCAAAGGGATCAAATAAACAAGACTAGTGTCTGAAAATACTAACTGATTGAATAAAAAAGGGAGAGAATGATCCAACATGGGAAGTGGGGTACACAGCAGTCTCATAGAATAGCAGATGTCCTAAACAGCACTCTGGCCTCAGAATCAGCTCTTAAGGCATTCGGATCTGGCTGAAAAGCCTATGAGAGTATTTCAGGCATGGAAAGCCAAGACACTCTGGCAAAAAAAAAAAATGACCTAAATGAAAGATCTCTGTGAGTGAGATCCCAGTGGAAAGAACGGGTCATCAAAGAAGGAAGTACCTTTCTCTGAAGGGAGGAGAGAACTTGCACTTTGACTATGACCTTGTCCAAATATGATCAGAGTCAGTGAACTCAAAAGGCTTCCATAGCCTTGGCAACTCATGAGAAGAGCCTAGTGTGATTACTGACGCCATAAACAAGAGTGTCAATTTGTTAAGTCAACAACAGGAGTCACTGTGCACCTACTCCTCATGTAGGATCTCTGTCCTTAATGTGCTGTACATTGTGATTTGATGCTATAACTAGTACTCAAACAGTATGTTTCACTTTGTGTTTCTGTGTGGGTGCAAACTGTTGAAATCTTTACTTAATATATACTAAACTGATTTTCTGTATATAAAGAGAATTAAAAATGAATCTTGATGTGACTGGAAGGGGAGAGAGAGCGGGGTATGGGAGGGAAGTTATGGGTGGTGGTGGAAGCCACTGTAATCCATAAGCTGTACTTTGGAAATTATACTCATTAAATAAAAGTTTAAAAAAGAGTAATTCAAGGACACAAATCTACTTATACTAAAGATAACAACTTAATAATTCATCTCATAATCTAATCAATGCAATATCTCTTAAGAAAGGGATTGGAAAACTATGGTCCACACTCCAAACAGGGCCTAACTGTTTGTGTTTTGTGCATCCCACAACTGAAAATGGTTTTTACATTTTTAAATGGCTGGAGAAAATCAGAATAAGAATATTTCATGACATCTGACAAACATATCATTCATTAATTCATATATTGTGTCTGGCTTCTTTTGTGATAAACAACAGAATTCAGAATTTGCATTAGAAACCATGAGACCCTCAAAACCAGAAAAACTTACTCACTGGCTCGTTTTTGAAAAGGTCCATGAGAGTCTCACAGGCATGAAAAGCCATGACACGGTGGCAAAAAACAATCTAAATCAAAGACCCTGGTGAACAAGACCCCAGCAGAAGGAACAGGCCATCAAGGAGAGAGGCACCTTTCTCTGAAGGGAGGAAGGAACCTTCACTGTGACACGGCCTTGACTAAACAAGTTCAGAGTCGGTGAACTCAAGGAGCTTCCATAGCCTAGACAGCTCATAGCAAGAGTCTCGGGTGATTGCTGACGTCATAAATAAGAGTGCCAATTGTTAAATCAACAACGGGAGTCACTGGGTACATGCTCCCCACGTAGGATCTCTGTCCTTAATGTGTTTTACTATGAAACTTAAAAACACTACTAGTCGAGGGCCGGCGCCATGGCTTAACAGGCTAATCCTCCGCCTTGCGGTGCTGGCACACCGGATTCTAGTCCCGGCTGGGGCGCCGGATTCTATCCTGGTTGCCCCTCTTCCAGGCCAGCTCTCTGCTATAGCCTGGGAAGGCAGTGGAGGATGGCCCAAGTCCTTGGGCCCTGCACCCGCATGGGAGACCAGGAGAAGCACCTGGCTCCTGGCTTCGGATCAGCGAGATGCGCCGTCCGCAGCGGCCATTGGAGGGTGAACCAACAGCAAAAAGGAAGACCTTTCTCTCTGTCTCTCTCTCTCTCTCACTATCCACTCTGCCTGTCAAAAAAACAAAACAAAAAAAAAAAAACACTACTAGTCGAACAATACCCTATACCTTGTGCGGTTGTATGAATGCAGCCTGTTGAAATCCTTGCTTAGTATATACTAAGTTGATCTTCAGTATATGAAGGTAATTGAAAATGAAACTCGATAAAGGGCGGGATGGGAGAGGGAGAGGGGAGGGCCACGGGAGGGAGGGAGGTTGGGGGGAAGCCACAACAATACAAAAGTTGCACTTTGTAAATTCACATTTATGAAATAAAAAATTAAAAAGTTAAAAAAAAGAAAGAAAAGGAACTGCACCTTGAGTTAGGAGCTTGGGCTGTAGATCCAGGCCTTCCAGATCCCACCTGGCCCTACTATTTATATATTGTGTGTTCTTGAGGAAGTTACTTAAGCTCTCTGTGCCTGATTCTGCACCAATATCCACCTTACAAGGTGGCAGTGAGGACTGAGAAAGAAGCTGTAAAGCACATAAATAGCCATCACTGGTGTTACTGTTGCAACTACAATTACACTAACACACTTACACCAGGGAGCGCGCTCTACCTGCTTCAATTTTTCTGGAAATCAGAGCTGA
Source organism: Lepus europaeus (assembly GCF_033115175.1). Taxonomy (NCBI): domain Eukaryota; kingdom Metazoa; phylum Chordata; class Mammalia; order Lagomorpha; family Leporidae; genus Lepus; species Lepus europaeus. The sequence goes on along the minus strand of NC_084835.1, from coordinate 62,369,559 downwards.
CACATATTTTTAGTTTCACCTATTCCAAAAGTTCTATTAATTGGTCATAATACTTTCTGAAAACAATGCCAGTGTACTTCCCAAATGAAGACAGTCATCAGTCATTGTGACACTGTAGTGGTCATTAATTAGAAGTTTAGTTCAAAGGATGGTTATTTTTTCTGTTAGTATCTTGTCTTATCCTCATATTTGAAAGTCATTCCCGAAAATCACTCTAACTAAAAACTGGCAAGTGGGACGACCTACTCCTGAATCTGCTCTCTTCTTGACAGATAATTAAACCAGGACTCACCAGGGTCAAGCGACATTCCCAAAGCACAGGCAATGCTTAATTAAAGTGGGCATTCGCTGACTTGTACTAGACTTCTGCTTAGCACTGATTCACCTGCAGGTGTTTTTTTCAAACAAAAGTTTTTTAACTTACTGGTCTAACCTAAAATCCAAAATGGTTTCTAGTCATATAAGCGGACAATTTACCATGATGATTTCTCATGGTCATGATGCTCTTACTTCATTTGGAAATGCCACAACTACATCCAGTTAATGCATTAAATATGAAAAGACCTGCTGAAAAGACCCAATTTATTAATGATTCAGTAGAACTTCCTAAAGTATCTATTTGGAATTCATTTATAATTCATTTCACAGCTTAGCTGAAGTTCCCACAGGGCAAATATTTATCAAGTATTACTCTGATTTAAGTCCTCCCTTTACATTTACTTGTAGAAGAATACTTTCTCCCCTCAAAGAAAGACAAAACTTTCTAAAAGCATCCATTTGTCTATTGCAATTTAATGTGCATTTCCTGATAAGGTGACAATAATGGGCTTTCAGATGTGACAGAGTTCACTGTGAAACCAAAGGAATAATTATTAAACCTAATAGCTCACTACAATTGAACAAGATACACTGAATGTATCATTAATATTTATTGAGAGTAACCATGGTAATTAATAAGGCTAGTATCAATACAAAGGGAAAATAGCATCTTCAAATCCTGCCATAGCAAGTAAAACCTCAAGATTCGCCTACCCATGAAGCATGCATGATCACTAATATTTCCAGAATAAAAAGTAAAATATCAGGGCTGACTAGGATAAGTGGATTCATGAGTCCAAGAGAGTAGAGTATCTATAGTTAGGCTGCCCCTGGCTCATCCTGCATCTAGACAATTCATGATCTCCAATTAGCTTATCACAGTAACTGCTCACATGTAGAGAACATTGACTTTGGGTGGAGAAGCCCTAACTCCTTGAAACATTGGTCAGATTCCTTAGCTCTCTGTGCCAGCTGCACAGCAGGAAGAACACCGACCTAAAACAGGTGATGTGAAGAGAAAGAGCTGACTCACATCACATTTAGCTAAGTGCCCAGAGCACAGTACATGGTTACAGGAAGCTCCTACTCTACTATTATTACTTCTGTTACTTCTGATTCTTGTACCACTACCTGCACCACGCTTACTGCTTCTGCTACTGAAACCATGCAACAACTTATTTTGGCCATGATATTACTAATGGGCATATGAAAACAATGATAACTCAGGATTTCTGGATCTAAAGAACATAAGACCTACTAGGATAGCTAAAACAAGACAAAACAAAAGAAAACAGAATACCAGATAGTAACAAGTGTTGGTAAAGATGTAAAGAAACAGGAACGCTCATATACTTCTAATGGGGACATAAAATGATGCAGCTATGTGGGAAAACATTTCAGTAGTTCCTTAAAATTCTGAACATAGTTATCACAGGACTTAGAGAGTTCACTCTCAGATATAAACCCAAGAGAAATGAAAACACATGCCACACAAGAAGGTGCTTGAATGTTCATAGCACCATTATTCAAAACAGCCCCAAAATGGAGACCACCAATGCCTATCAACTGATACGGGGACAGACCAAATGTGGTATGTCTATACAACAAACATTGGCAATGAAATGGAAATTAAGTACTGACACCTGCTATCACACGAACAGACATTGAAAACTTTATGTCAAACAAAAGGCAGTCATGTATTAATTATGTGAAATGCCCAGAATAGGCAAATTGAGGGAGAGTACAAAGAGGAATAACTGTTAACGGGGCATGGTTTCATTTTTGGAGTGATAAAAATACAAAAATGTTCTAAACTTCATGGTGATAAATATAAATTTTTGTGAAGATAATCAAGAGCATTGAATTTTATGGTATATGAATTATATCTCCAAAGAGCAGTTATAAAAATAGAACTCATAAATCACATAAGGGAAGCTACATACATGTAAAAAGGAATGAAGTAAGGGAATGCTAGCTCCACATGCAAGCCTGCAGAAAACAAAGACAACAAAATACAGTGGTGGCTGAGGTCTCTACTCCTAATGTGACACATCTATTCTTCACTCAGAAGAGGGTAAATTAGGATACAAATGAGAACATAAGAGTAGAAGGAGTAGGGAGATTATCAGCGCTCAAGTCGGAAAACTCTGTTTGAAAGCTAGAATGTAAAATTCTGTTGCCTGATAAACCAACTTGTGACCTTGGATCGATAGCTTAACCTCTCTGGGCTTCAGTTCCCTCATCTGTAAAATGGGTATAATAACAGCACCTATCTCTCATGGTTGAGGTGAGGACACATGAACGCATGTAAAGCCACCAGAGCCATCATCACTGCTGCCACTGTTATTACTGTAGTTCCTGATAGAACAAGCTAACCTCACTCACAGACTGAAGCATGCAGCTCAATCACATTTGTTTGGGTTCACATTTCCAAGGGAGACACCAGTCAAAGTCCCTGTTTTTTTTTTTTTTAAATTTTATTTATTTATTTTCATTTTATTTGAGAGTCCAAGTTAGAGACAGGGACAGAGACAGACATTAAAAGAGCTCCTGTCATGTTGTTTCACTCCCCAGAATGCCTGCAACAGCCAGGGTTGGGCCAGGCTGAAGCCAGGAACCAAAACTTAGTCTCCCAAGTGAGTTGCAGGGAGTCAAGTACTTCTGCCATCATCTGTTGCCTCCCAGGAAGCACATTAGGAGGAAGCTGGACAGAGCTGAGCAGCCAGGACTCAAACCAGGCACTCTGTCCCACATGATATGTGAGAATCCCAAGTGGTGCTTGGATGCTTTGTCCAAGATGCCAAATGTCTGCCCTAAGCTCCAAGCCTTTTACACCAAACCGTGTGAACTTTTCCTTTGCCCATCTACAGATGCTAAATACTTTCATGAGGCTCCTTCATCAACCCAGAAAATAAATACACCCTGGGAGAGCTGCACAGGGCATTTGCACTAACTATTAACAGTGGCAGCCACTACTGAGGTGCCTATAAAGTTTTAGAAATCTTACGTGCATTGTACTTTACTGAATTTTCACAAAAAAATCCTAGAAGGTAGCTGTATTAATCACATCACGTTATAGATAAGAAAAGATCAAATAAGTTGAGTAACTTCACCAAGTCAATAACACAGTTATATAAGAGTCAGTTGGAATTCAAACCCAGAGCAGTCCTTTCCTGAGGCTCTTTCTGCTATATTATGGTGAATTTAATTTCTAGTGAAAGAGTAATTGGGACACAAACTAAGAATCAGGGAGGGGTGCTTTTTGACCAAAACTGATTATGATTCAAAGAATGTTTAGCATCATTCACTCCTTCACTCACTCCTCAATAAGTCACACAAATATTAAGCATCTATTATGTACCAGGGAGTAAAAAATAATCTTTGAACGATACTGACTTTAAAGGAGAAAATTACTGAATGGGATGATCAACAAATTAACTGAAAAATAAAGAAATATGCCAGGCAAAGAAGAGATCTCCTTTAATAAGAATTCAGAGATAAAAATCTGACACTCATTTTCAATGTCTTTTCCACCTTAGAAAAACTGATAAGTAAATCTTAAGACAATATTTTTATTATCATTTGTTTATATTTGAGAGACAGAAAGAGATAGACAAAACAGGTGGCTAAAGACAGAGAGAGAACTTGCATTCACTGGTTCACTACCCCAAATGCCTGCAATAGCCAGGACCAAAACCAGGAGCTGGGACCACAACCTGGGTCTGTCATGTAGCTTGCAGGGACACAACTACTTGAGCCATCTCCACTACCTTTTTATACATCAGCAGCAAGTTGAAGTCAGGAGCTGGAGCCAGAAATTGAACCCAGAAATCCTAAATTGGGATAGAGGCATCTTAACCAGAATAAATTATAAATTAATGCCTGCTCCCTATGCTGCTACTTTTGATTCTTCTCTATTTGGAAAATGGTCAGGAAACAGATATAGTCTTTCCCTCTCAGCCTTATGGGAAAAGATAACTGTCTACCCAACTGCAGGACTAGACAGATCGAGGTGGACAGAATTTGTTAGGAATAGGCTGTAAACAGCTTCAGCAGTCAGCAAGCCTTAGGACATTAATGTCCATCAAGAGTGACAGATTCTGATGGACTAAATAATATGTGGAAAAATTTATTTCACATTTTTAAGTCACCACTTCACAGGGCAGACACATCTTAATTTAGTCCCAAAACCCTAACAGGATTTCCATTATGCCACAGAGATAACAATTATGGGTATAATCCTCTCAGAGTCCCCAGATACTTTTCAACTCATTTTCCTCCAATAAAGGACAGAGAAACTACCATGAAAGAAAAAGAATAAGGAGATGGTGAAAAATTTTTTTGGAAAAATCTATTAAATGCTCAGAGATTTAAAGAGGCGAATGCTGAGACGGTAAATAAGAAGCATGAGTTCACTTTAATAGTAAAAGATTTTCCTAGCATATTTTTAGGTAACAGGTTAGTCCAGCATGCCCCATAATAAGCCAGCAGCAAACAATTAACGGTTACTATACCTTCTATCTCATGAATAAAAATAATAGTTTGTCAATTAAATTCTAGGTATTATTTGATATGCTATTAAGATCAAGCTTTTCCTAGAATCAACAATTTTAAAATAAAAGTTAATAATAAAAGTTAATGATGAAATATGACTCAATTTACAAATCAGTTACCAGAATTCATTACCATAAAAAGTTCCATAAAAGTAAACAAAAAAAACAAAAGAATTTAACAGTATGCATAAAATTTAGTTTAAAATAAAACAGTAATAATAAGGTGTTAAGGAAGAAAATGTCTATATTATATTATCCCTGAATGGAATTTAACAGATCCACTATTTATATTTGTTAGAATGAACGACATTGTCAATATTTGCTATTGAATCAATGGCCACGCTGGACATTCATCTCTAAACTTTACCAAAATTTAGGTCTGATTATTCTCTATAAAATAAATCAGATATTACTTTCAAATTATAGATATATCAAATAACATTTCCTTTAAATTATATCAAACTGTATATCAGACTTAAATATATCTTTCAACATAGTGTCTTTTAAAACTAGTTGATTTCAATCATTTTGTTTTGATAATAATCTGAGTTTGTGTGGAAAATTATTTTTTCAACTGTCCCATGCTGTAGAAGATTGACTGAATTCCAATGTGCTTTCAGTTCTCTAAATAAAAAAGATAAAAAGCTTTCATTTCAGGAAAACTTCATTTTGAAGATGTATTTAGAACATCATTAACAAGGATACTCTACAAATCAGTTAATCAAATCTTTAATTCAAAAGCTAACCTTGTGTTTTGGCTATAGTGAATAAAGTGTTTTTATTTATTTATTTATTTTTACAAAGAAATGTTTAATTGTTCTTGACAGGGTGTTTAATGACAATTTCAAGAAAAACCTGATAATGCCAACAAAATTGAAACTTTTAAAAGGAGAGTTGATGGAAAAAGTCTAAGCAGCAAATCAGACAGAAAGCGTCAGACTCCCTCTCAAAGTCGGTCATATCTAATCTATAGATTTCCCGTTGCACACCCAGATACACCAGAGCTGGGAATCTCTCCTTGAAGGTAGTTACTAGAAAGGAAGACCCAGCCAAGGTTTTCTCCTACTGTACACATAAATCAGCACTTCAAAATGCCTGTGTGTCAGTTACACTGCCTCCCACTTTAGCCATCCTATTATCCCTAGTCCCATCTTGGTCGAGGTTAGTCTTCAAGGTCAGATACAGAATAGCTTTCCTTCTTAGAAAACCACTGGGTAGATGAATGAAAAATTGGAAGGTAAAGAGAACAGGAAGATGGGGAAACAAAAGAAGTGTGGGAAAAAATACCAACATATAACATAGTAATTTAAAGTGTATACCTTTACTCTTTGGTCATCAACATCTGTAATCGAAGCAACGCGAATCAACCTGGGGTTTCGTTTATCCACAACTTCAAGTTTCATATTTGGCAGAAAACCATGAGGCAATCTCTGTAATATTACAACAAATAATGTAAAATCCATCAACTCAAATATGCTATTAATTTTTTTCTCAAAGATTAGTTTTGAACACATGAGGTCTTTTAAAGGATTTATTTGTTTGAAAGGCAGAGTCACAGAGAGAGAGGGAAAGAGATATTCCATCCGCTGGTGCACTCCCTAAATGGACCCAACATCAGGGGGCTGGACCAGGCCAACAACTGGAGCCTGTAACTCATCCAGGTCTTCCAAGTGGGTGGCAGGGATTCAAGTGCTTGGACCATCTTCATTGCTTTTCTCAGATGCATTAGTAAGGAGCTGGATAGGAAGTGGAACAGCCAGGAATTGGATGGAATCTGGCTTCCCAGGCAGCACCTTAACCCGTTGTGCCACAATACCAACCCGCATGTGGTCTTTAACCACTGGAATTTAGTTTTAAGAGAACACATTTATCATACCCAGTTTTCAAAAACTCGTAAGAGAGTCTTTTTTTCATTTTAAAGAAACATGAAAATATAACTTTTTATTAAGTCACAGATTAAGTAATGGTTACCAAAAGTTAAAAAATAATTTTATTACAGTTCATATATTAACTTAGATTTTTTTTCTTTTATTCTGAAATCAATTTCAAAAATTAAAGAATTGTTGACTATTCTAATGACCTGGTTTGGGAATGTATGGTTTTGAAGGCGGAATTATTTGATAAATACTTTGAAAGGACAGACATAATCCTTTATGAACTAAATTTAAGGGGCCAGTGCCGTGGCATAACAGGTAAAGCCACCACCTGCAGTGCCAGTATCCCATATGGGCACTGGCTTGAGTCCTGGCTGCTCTACTCCCCATCCAGCTCTCTGCTATGGCCTGGGAAAGCAGTAGAAGATGGCGCAAGTTCTTGGGCCCCTGCACCCACGTGGGAGATGGGGAAGAAATTCCTGACTCCTGGCTTCGGATTGGTGCAGCTCCACCATTGCAGCCAATTGGGGAGTGAACCAGTGGATGGAAGACCTCTTTCTCTGTCTGCCTCTGCCTCTCTCTGTGTAACTCTGAGTTTCAAATAAATAAATACATCTTAAAAACAAAAGCTAAATTTAAAATATGCTTAGAGAAAAGTTTCATAAATTCAACTCTGTTAAATTGCTTTAAAATCATACCACAAACTCCGACATTATTTAGACAAGGCCATAATAAAAGTGGAAGTTCTCTCCTCCCTTCAGAGAAACGTACCTTCTTCTTTGATGGCCCATTCCTTCCTTCCTCTGGGATCTCACTAAGAGAGATCTTTCATTTAGGTAATTTATTTATTTATTTATTTATTTTTTTTTTTTTTGCCACAGTGTCTTGGCTTTCCATGCCTGAGAACTCTCATGGGCCAGATCTCAAAGTCCTAAGGGCTGATTTTGAGGCCAGAGTACTGTTTAGGGCATCTGCCATTCTATGAATATATATATATATATATATATATATATATATATATATATATATATATATTCTGTGTATCCCGCTTCCTATTTTGGATCATTCTCTCCTTTTTAATTCTATCAGTTATTATTAACAGACACTGGTCTTGTTTATATGATCCCTTTGACACTTAATCCTACCTTCATGATCAATTATAAACTTAAACTGATCACTTTAACTAGTAAGATGGCATTGGTACATGCCAATTTAATGGGATTTGGAATCCCCTGGCACGTTTCTAGCTCTACCATTAGGGGTAAGTCCGAGTGAGCATGTGCCGAACTTTACATCTCCTCCCTCTCTTAATGAAGAATGGGATGGGAGAGGGAGTAGGAAATGGGATGATTTGTGGGTAGGAGCGTGGTTATGGGGGGAAAACTGCTATAATCCAAAAGCTGTACTTTCAAATTTATATTTATTAAATAAAAGTTTAAAAAATATTATACCACAATGTAATTTAAAACCATAACCTTTGTTTTTCCACTTCTTTTGTAACATTAGAGGGTTAAACTTCACTAAGATTTTTTTCAAATCTTAAAATGCTGGGAACCAAGAATTTTTAATGACAACCACATAGGCAACAATTAAGAGAATGGAGTACGAAAAAAGTGGGAATGATCAATCATTCACACTAAGGAACTATCAGACAACTCTGAGTTTTCTTAGGTTGGCAAAAAAGTTTCTCTTAGAAAGCTAATACATACAAAAGTGTTCAGCTCATTTTACTGGAAAGGACTAACAATCTAGCAATGGTATCAGAAAATAAAACCCTAATAATATCTGAGAATAATCAGTATCTGATATGTTTGTCTTCAACTTTTTGTGGATGCATGTGTTCTTCTAAATGCAATATTACACCTACTAAATGGATTATACTGACTTTGTTCTCTCCAAGGTCATTGTCCTGAACTACAAGGGTGATTTCTGAGCATTGAACATGTCAAAGATATTATAATTGAATAGATCCACAATAATCTCATAACAGAGAATGGAAGACACTTTTCTAAATAAATCTTTTCATGATTATATTTTTATACTTTCCTGCTGGGAAAAGTAAAAGTTTTGAAAGGAAGCAAGAGGGAAGGAAAGTCTACCAAAGGCAGTTTCTTGTGCTCAATGAATTTCTGTAGATCTTAGAATACTTTGTAGTATTCCATCACTTCTTGCCTTCTTAATTTTATTATACCTATTTCCCCAAATCCTTTTGATCCCTAGTGAACTCTCAGAAAATGAAATCCCATGTAGAAGCCTGCTGACTGGCAAATGATTAGATGTGAAAGGAAAGAGAGTTTTGAAAACTACCACTTTAGAACCACAATATCTGTACTTGGACTATTCAAGCACTACCACTTACAAATAAACACTTAGTTCAGCAGCCTTGTACATAAGTGAAAATTTGAACTTTAAAAATCAGTATTCTGGGTCAGGCATTTGACCTAGTAGTTAAGATGCCTTTGTTCCATATCAGAGCACTGGGGTTGAATCCAGGCCGGGGCTTCTGACTGTATGATCGTGCCAGGGGAGACCTTGCAAAGGCAGTTGTGATGGCCCAAGGAGTTGGCATCCTTCCATCCATGTGGGAGACCTGAATTGAGTTCCCAGCTCCTGGCTTCAGCTCCCTGTCCATTCTGGGGACACTGCAGGCATTTGGGGAGTGAACCAGAGGATAGGTATTTCTCTCTCTCTCCTTCCCTCCGTACCCCTCAAATAAATGAGTGATTTTTTTTTCTAATTAGTATTCTAACAATTGGTAAAAGAAATGTTTCTGGAGTGGGTGTTTGTTGTAAGGGTTAAGATACTGCTTGGGACATCCATATCCCAACTGGGCTGTAAACCAGGGCATGGAAGATCTCTGCCTTTTGAATAAACTGAAAAAAAAATTAAAAGATGTTTCCCGCAAAATGGGTGAAACAATACACACAAAGACTACATACATTTTGCCTATTTTGTTATCGAATCAAAGACACTCAGTCTGAGAAAGTCATGCTTTGAAAGCTTAGAGTTTTCAATCAGCAGGCTAATAGAATGAGAATGGAAGGAGGCTTAATAATCAGCCCTCGATGAGGGGCTTTCAGCACTGCCTCTGGTGTGCCCTGAGAGTGTTTTTTCAAGAAAAGAAAGAATATCAACATTTGTATATAGGAACAATAGCAAATGAGTCACCTACTTTGTAGTGTTCACTAAAAGCAACGCAAATTGGTTATGAAAATACCATGTGAATTCAAAAAGAAAAAGGAGAATTTAAAATTGCTACATGCAGGTATAACACAAGCCAGACATTGTTTAAAGGTAAGGGCATATACCTACACAGAACCTACCATTTTAAAAACTTTGGCAGGAACTGCATGAGTTTGAGTAGCTTCCAGATATTCTGTCCAGGAAAAATTTTCTGGATTAGGATAACCTGAAAAAAAAATACATACTATCAAGATGTCACTCATGGATTCCCAAATGCTACAAAATATTTGATAACAATAACACTTGTTAACTGCACACTCACCAACTAACAGACCCTATGCTAAGAACTTCACATCTCACCTAAGCCTTGTGATAACCTCCAAACTAAAGCATTCCTACACACCAGCACTCATTCACTGGTTCATTCACTCAGTCAATAAGATCAAGCAGGTTGACCAAGGGCAAATGGCAATACCAGAACTTGGCAAAGCCAGGTGACAACCAGGGGTCTAACTTTCCAGCTCCATTAGAAGTCTGAAAAAAAAAAAAATGACTATTTGACCTCAAATTCTGAATAGGAAAAGATACTGGCATTTTTTCCTATTTGTTCAGTAATTCTATGTCTCCTAGGGTTTCATTTTCTGCATTATATTTTTTAATTACAACTTACCTAAATTGCCACTTATCACTATAACTTAAAAATATGTATTGAGTGTAACATGGTAAAACATATTATATTTTTCTAAATGTCCTTTTAGCTGGGTTTCTTGTTTCTCTTATGCTTGTATTCTTTTAGTGCTAATTGCATCTGCTAAAGGTCTGTCTATATTCTGTTGTTTTCTTTATCCTTTCAAGGAATAATACTTAGATTTACTCATCAGTTCTCATCAGTTCTACTGTTTTATTTTCTAATTGTTTTGTTTGCTGCAAATATTCTCATCACTTTCTTCTTCCTGCTTCTTTCAGGCTTATGTCATATAACTTGTTTTGTCACACTGAATTGTAAACATCATTTCCATTTTTTTTAAACTAATAGAAACATTTAAAACTATGAACCTCACTGATGTCACTGAGTAGAGCTTTAGACAGCTGGATAAGCTTTTATAAAATGTGTATTAATCTCACTTTTACTTTATAAAAAGAAATTATATTAGAATCTGTAATTGTTGTCTTAACTGAGTTGTTGGTGAGACATTGATTTGAGAAATATCCCAAGTGGTTAATTTTGATGGTTATTTGAAATATTAATATAGAATCTTCCATTCTGTAGTTTCAGAACGTCATGTGGTATATACAACTCCTCTTTTTGATATTTGCATATTGCTTTTTGAATTAACATAAGATAAATTACCAAAAAAATTACGTGTTTGTCTTTTAAGATTTAGAACTAATATATATTAATATAATCTAGTTATAATTATTTTTAAAAATCTGGCTTTTTTTTTTTTAAAGCAGTGAGCCTGAAGCAGTATTCTAGTTTCAAAGCTAAGTATGTTTGTATATAGTTATCCAGTACCTCTGATGTTTCCTTCTTAACTACCTTTTACAGGTAGAGCTCTTTGTTTAGAGGAGCACTGAACCTGTGATTACAAAGTAAATTGAAAGTGTGTTACCACAACAAATTAAAAAGAAAGAAAGGAAGGAGGAGGAAGGAAAGTATTGTATTCTTAAATGGTATCTATGAAATTAATGAAATCTGTTCTCTACATGTTAATAAATAAAGAAATAATCAAAATAAATAAAATAAAATAAAAATAAAATAAATTTAAGTGAAAGTACACAAGTCAAGCGGCCAGCCCAAAACTTCCTCACAAAACCAGCAGTGCTGTGTAGCCAGGCCAGCTGACAACCAGAACATCCCCCGGGCACAGGCCCTCCCCACCATCTTGACCTCTCTCATTGAATCACTTCCTTCCAGAGAAATTTCCACCAGGTTTCTCCTGTTTTACTTTCTCTATACAGAGCCACAGATCTGGTGTTCATTTGTGATAGGTGGCCAGGCTCAGGATTCTGACCCTGAGGGTCAGTCAGACTGCAGCATGCAGAACACCCACCCTCACTGCTGTATAGCATTCCATTCTGTGTTTCCTAAGTTATTCATCCATTCGACTGACAATGTTCACTTGAGTAGTTTCCATTTGTACTGCTATGAATATTCTAGAATATTCTTAGTAACTTCTGGATCAAGAGGCACTTTGCTTCAAATTTGATGTTACCCTATTCAGCATATTGTAAAGTTCACTGTGAATTGCACTTTTAATGCAATACAGAGAAAACTTCCCTTTTGGACACACTTATTGCATTTTGCTTCAAATTCCTTTCTTTAATAATTACCACTCTGTTATTTTCTGTGTTCATTTCATAAAAGGTTGAGCATAATTTTTATGCTTATATTATTTTGTTTCAGGAGTATTTACTTTAAATATCTCTTAAATGTATATTTTATATTTTCTATCATAATTAATTGGTTCATTTACCTTCTGTAAACATACTTTAAGTTAGATTAAAAAAACTTTCTTGAGGTGTCCTTTGCTTTCTGTCATTTTCCAAATGAAATGTGCTAGATATCATATGTTTCAAATAATTATTTATGTAGTTGCACTTCCTTTTTAAGATTTTTTTATTTATTTGAAAGTCAGAGGTAGAGAGACACAGGGAGAGACTGAGAGACAAGGTCTTCCATCTGCCAGTTCACTTCCCGGATGGGAGTTGCTCAGACTAAAGCCAGGAGCCAGGAGCTTCATCTGGGTCTCTCACATGGGTAGTAGGGGCCCAAGCACTGGGGCCATCCTCTCCTGCTTTTCCTAGTCCATTAGGAGGAAGTTGGATAGAAAGCAGTGGCCAGGACATAAAACAGCACCCATATGGGATGCCAGCACTGCAGGTAGTGGCTTTACCCACCATGCCACAGTGCCAGTCCCAGTTGCACTTACTTTCAAAGGTCATAGTTTAAGAAACCATTCTTTGTCCATGAGATCGCTACCTTTCTGCAGTTTTTAATGGGGTCTACACCTTGTCCCTTCAGCTCCAGGGTTTCTCCTCACCCAGGTGCTGACCAGAGGGCTGAGTGGGATGGAGGGGACAGGAACCAGAGTGTAAAGGGTCGAAAAATGGATGTGAGGTGAGAGAGGCAGCAATCAGTCCTGGCCCACCATGTAAAGAAACCTGGCATGCTTCCATTGGAGCTCCAATCCCTTTCCCCTCTTTGTGATAAACAAGCAAAAAGATAAGGCTGTGCTGTTTTAAGTGGTTCGTAAGTAACAATTGCCTCTGTACCACTATCTAGAAACGATCTGTATGGCAAAACAGAAAACACATTGCCTGTTTATCCCCTGTTCAATGAACCCAAGAAAGAAATACGTCATGACCACCTATGCCCACTGTCTGCCTCTACCACAGTCTCTAGTCCTTGGAAGCTTAGCAGAGCCACAACAAGGCTGCAGAGGAAGAGGTGGGACCAGACTGCTTCACACAGCTGTGTGGCAGTACCATTGCAGAGGCTTTTGAAAAGTTTAAATTCTTACTTGAAACAAAAAGGAAACACATCCAAAGGAACAACAGTAGCCTTTGACCTCTTCATTCCACTCAAAGAAAATCAACTTCTGGCTTCCACTTAGTGTTAAGTACTGTGATAATACTTTATGTCCATCAGGTATTCCTTCCTCACATATACGTTGTTTTACAGTGAGTCTCAGAGAGCATGAGCAACCTACAGTGTCATACAGTTAGCAAGTAAAAGAAATGAGATTTAAACAATTGTGTCTGTCCCAAAGCATCCTTGATCCAGGACCAGGATCCTCCATAGTCCTAGGCCTCAAGACTGAGGGCTTGAGCTCCCTCTGGAGGCCAAGAAGTAATATCGTGAGAGTGAGGGGGTGGGAGGGTAGGCAGCTGCATTGGAGACTGGGCTAAGAACTTAGGCAAGTTCTCTCATGGTGCCATTTCTTTCCACACTATTTACAGCTAAAAAAAAAAAAAAAAAGAATAAAAAACCTCTGTAGGAAAGAAAAATTAGGTCCGAGCTGTAGATTTGGACAGCAAGGAAAAGTGTTCCAGAATTTTAGACGAGGAAGTATGAAGTCAGGGCCTCTATCCCACAGCCCTGGATCTCCCCCATGCCACCAGTAACTCTTCAGGTGCAGAGGGACAGCCAAGTGACAAATGTCTTGAATTAATTCTGCAGTGGGATTCAAAGCCATCACATGGTAGCCAAAGGAGTGGAATGGCCTGGCCCTTGGGGAGGAGAAGTTCTTAGGAACAGCTGAGAACTTTCACAGGAAGCAGGAGGGCTGCGTGGGTCATGGAGGAACCAGCTACTCCTTTATTGGTCGCAGGGAAGTGGTGATCTCAAGAGTAGAACCAGAGAAGCTCGGTGTTGAGAAGCTGGGGTCTACACAGGTTATTTGCAGAGCTTGGGGTGAACAGGTGTCAGGGTCAAGCAAAAGTCACTCTGGAGGATACCAGTGTGGATGAGAATGAAAAAGGGATTCCCAAAGGGTCAAATCAAAATAAAGAAAAGTTAGACACACCTAAATTATGTCATCACAAAGGTTCCCTGCATCACTCAAGGAAAAAGCAAATCCTAACTGTGACATGCAGGCCCCTACACAATGTGGCCAATTACTGCTCCAACTGCATTTCCCTTCCACTTAACTCTTTCTGTAACTACAACATAGCATATGCCCTCCCCTTTCAAGTGCTGTCACTTGTCTGTCCCTTACTGCAAAGTTCTTCCCATAGATCCTGCAGACTTGCCACCTCATCTCCAGTCAGCTGTTGTTCAAATGTCACACTCTGAGTAAGTCTGTTCCTGAACTCCCTACGTAATATGGATCCCTCTGCCCCAAATAGTGTGCCTGTCCTACCCTGTTAACTGTCTTACTTCTCTCCACAGCTTGTAACCTGCTAACATTTTGTGTGCTTTTCCTATTCCTTGATTCCCTTGCTCCATTAGAACAGAAGCTATCTTACAACAGTAAATTGTTTGCTTCACTGTGATTTCCTTAGAGCACACAGTTGTCACTTGGTGTTTGGTGAATATTTGTTGAATGAGTGAATTACATTTCCCGAGAAGTCTGCCTTTAATATTTCAGTGACCAAGAGTGACAGAGATGCACCAAAATGGTTCTGGACTGGCCTCATGACTCAGGATGGATTCTGATTCATGGTTGTTTGCCTGCTAGTGCTGGATGTTTCAGAGGTACCACTGGAAAAAGATGTTGTAAGTGCATCAACACTGGCTAGTGTCCCAAGTAGTGCTGTAGACTGGAAGATGCCCAAAGAAGGCCTCTGATATATGGCATCTACACAAGTCAAATGTAATACTCCTCAATTGTTTGTACCATAAAAAAAGAAAACTTAGCCTGAGATTGGCTATAGTTTCTTTTCATAAGGGCAACCTTGATTTTCTTCTCCAGGAACAATAACCTCAGCAAAAGCCCAATTTTGTCCCTGACATACTCTTTTTTTAAGTTGAATTTCTTTTGTTAAACTTTTATTTAATGAATATAAATTTCCAATGTACAGCTTATGGATTACAATGGCTTCCCCCTTCCATAACTTCCCTCCCACCTGCAATCCTCCCTTCTCCCGCTCCCTCTCCCCTTCATTTTCAATTCTCTTTATATACAGAAGATCAATTTAGTATATATTAAGTAAAGATTTCAACAGTTTGCACCCACACAGAAACACAAAGTGAAACATACTGTTTGAGTACTAGTTATAGCATTAAATCACAATGGACAGCACATTAAGGACAGAGATCCCACATGAGGAGCAAGTGCACAGTGACTCCTGTTGTTGACCCAACAAATTGACACTCTAGTTTATGGCATCAGTAACCACTAGGCTCCCGTCATGAGTTGCCAAGGCTATGGAAGCCTTCCAAGGTCGCCAACTCTGATCATATTTAGACAAGGTCATAAAAGACAGAGTGAGGATAGTAACCAATGATCCTAAGAGTGGCATTAACCAGGTCTGAACAATTATACAGCATTAAGTGGGGAAGAGGACCATCAGTACACACAGGTTGGGAGTAGAGCCATTGGAGATAGAGTAGAGGTTATGATTACAAAGGAATGAGGCCCAAGTGTGCTAGACAGGGTCTAGAACAAAGGACAGGGTCATTATTAGAGGAGCTAAGAAAGGTGCTGTCTAAGCTACAATTAAGTTTTCTGATTTTGAGGCAAATAGAACCTGACAGAAGGGGCTTGATAATAATCTGTTGGGCTTTAGACTCAGACCTATCTATCTCTTCACATGGGATACATCCTAAGGGAGGTGTGAACCTCCTAGGGGAAGGCATTCTGTTGACTTTCATTACTTAGCTGGCCTGGGAGGAGAGCTGGCCAGGTAAAGGCAGGTGGTATCTCTAACAAGAAATTTACAGTTCTGCCTGCAATGTTGCTGACCCTACTTGACCATCCCCTCAGTGGCAGTGGTCACTTTGGAAGTTGGGCTGAGTGAAGGGCTTTTCAGCTTAGAGCCAATAAGATCTGTGACTCTGACCTGGGCATCCTTCGACTCCAGGGCAGGTCCATTTCCAGTGATCCAACTCTTGGCAGAGCTGCCAGGGCTCTTCACAAGCTGACTTCTGCTGAAGCCCAGGCTTACCATATTGAAAGCCACTGCAGCCTGACACACTTTCTAAAGAGCAAGGATCATGAATAAATATCACATGTCCTTGAATCCTTGACTGACTTCTTGTGTTGCTGACCCATCCCACAAGAACCAAGGAAGCATAACAACCAGAAGTACACTGGGGGCCAATTCAGGAATCAAACATCATAGGTGTTTTAGGATAATCAACTTTCAAATAATCAATAGTCACATGGAAGAGCCAATAATAAAACATCTGCTAAGATCTGCTAAGAGTCTTACTGAGAAGAAAGGTCAATCAGAACAGATAGAATATTGATCATGGACACACATGCTGGACAGAAGTAAGAGGACACTTCATCAGCTCCCTATGGTATTGATAAGTAAAGTGAGTCCCGTCATTTTAAGTGACTTAACCTTGTCAAGACAAGACAACAGATAATGAAGTCAAACCTAAAACTCATGTACCCTACTAGCAATCTGTAGACATCACAACTTCTAAGAATCCACTTTGAGGCTTACTGAGTGCTCCACAGGCTGCTGGACCCTAAGTCCAGGAGGAAGCACCAATGGATGAGCAGGGACCATGGGTCTATTACCAGCTAAACCCCACCTGGCTTTTGCCATCATTTTAAGAAGATCTAAGAAAGGGCCTCAGATACCAACTACTTATTTCTGTTTCCACAGCTCTCATGAAGCAGAGCCATATCTCACCCAAATTTATAGGTTTTATGGTTTCCAGGCCTTATGGTGGTAGAAACAGAAGAAAATGGTGACCCAATGCTAGCTGCCATCTGTGGTAGATTCTGCACACACAGAGGGATTCTGATGGAAAGCATTTCATCATCCAGTGGTCACTAACTGTCCTATGTTACACAGCAGTATGCTGTCTACTAAGAGACTACAGAAGCACAAGACACGAAGACAATCAGATACCTCCTTCACCGATAAGCATAATTAGGGTTTACCCTGTTTTGTTCTCAAAATGTATGCTGAAATTGACATCACATTTATAGCACGTTAGATGCCAGAAGTCCCAGACTCATATTCAGTTCATCACAACTGAAGTTAAAATATCCTTTTGAGTTAGGTTCCTCAGTATTAATAGCAGGAGGTCAGACTTGTGACTTGATTATCCATCAGCCTCAAAACATATGGAGAACTCTGCCACCCACAGTATGGTAAACCAGTGCCTCAGGCATTTGTCAGAAAGTTCATTTTGTAATTGATTGCTTTGTTCAAAGTATGGCTGACCTGTAGTATATCAAGAATAGACTTTGTATGGAAATAAACGCTTTTCTGTATCTAAAAAGAAACTATCTATGCTGCATTGGCTGAGCCCCAGCAGAAATGTCTTCAAGAAGGCCATAGCTACTGCAGAACCTAATCCATCCTAGTGCTTTGGAAATGGCAGTCATTCAAGACAGAGCCACTCTATAATAAGCTTCCAGTTGAAAAGGCAAAAACAACCACATACTTTTAGCTATGCTTCCTTTTAAATGCCACCAAAATGCCAGTAAATGCATTTTTAAAATGAATGGCTATTAATGAAGAAAATATCGAACAAATTTTGATAAAACACATCATGTAATGTTATATAATCATTTTGAAGAAAGAATTAGAGCTATATCAAATGAGATGGAAAGGATTTGCTGCAGGTACATAGTTGAGAAAAGTATGTACCCAATACAATCTTATAGCACAAACAATATCAAAAAAGGAAATGAGTTCATGAATATACAGTGTTTGAATATGCACATGAGTATATATATACACACACACACACATATATATATATACATACACACACATATATATATAATATACATATATATATATATAGAGAGAGAGAGAGAGAGAGAGAGAGAGAATCTCATGCTATACAACAGCTGATAATGGTTCAAACCGTTTTTCTTTTCCTCTTTAGCAAACAGCTAAACTGCATTTGCTGAGCTCCTCTGCAGTTAGATACAGTCCTGTGACTGACTTTAGGCCAGCACCTGCCAGTAGAAGTGATGTTATAAGCCACTTCCACCTTTGGCTCCCAAATCTCCCCTGTGCAATCAGCCATTCCCTTCCAATTCTAAGGGTAAATTGAAAGCTTCTCAAGGTTCTGGAGGAGTCCCAGTCCCAGAGCAACTGCATGGAGCAGAACTAACCTCTGTCAACCATGACCGCACCGTGACAAGATCAATAAATAAATTCTTAATGTGTTACATGCACTAAAATTTTGGAGTAATTTGATATACTACTTAGCTCATGGTGAGTGGTATGGAGGGATTAGCATCAATTGATATATCCTTGGTGGCAGTAACTAACCTGGGTGGAAAGAGAAACAGAAGATAACTAAGTGGAAAATTTTGCAGTTAAAAATGGTACAAATATAATAAAATTCATGGCAAACAAAATTAATACAAGGACATAGGCCACAATAAGAACAGGTAAAAAGCCGATGAGAAATGTCAACAAAAGTTTCTGGAAACAAGAAAACACATGAATGAAAAATGACTTAATGGTACTGAGAACGCTGAAGCATCAACTCCTCTTAAGGAGACTGCTGATAAGAAGCAGCTCATTTATGTTGCAGAATTCCTGGAGGCTTTGAGAATTACAGGCACCAGATCATTCTTCTGAAGGCAGCAATGAGGGGTTAAATATGTATGATTGTCTTAAAGACCTAACAGATACTACTGGAGCCACCAGGTCACCTATCTTGTCCCACAAAGCTGGGCCACTACCCACAATGCATTAAGGCAAAAGTTGGAGACTCTAATCTCTACAAAGGCTGAAACAGAGATGTCTCTTGGGTCCTGGTGAAGGATCTTGGGTCCTGAGGATCTTGAGTCCTGCTGAAGCATTCTTACCATCCCATGCCTATAAGCTCCTGGTTTCAGCCTCAGCCACGCACTAGTTGTTGTAAGGATTTGAGAAACAAAGCAGTGAGTGAAAGCACTTTCTGTCTTCTCTCTGTTTCTCTCTGCCCTGTCTCTGTCTCTGTCTCCCTGTCTCTGTCTCTGTCTCTCTCTCTCTGTCTCTCTCTTTCTCTCTCTCTCTCTCTTTCTCAAATATATAAATGAAAATAGTCTAAAACTGAATGAAACTGGTTTTGGACTCCTAATCTCCAGAAATGCAAAACAAGTTTGTGTTGTTTTAAGCCATACATTTGTGGTAACTTATTACAAAGCTGAATGCCATCAAATAATTCTCTCCAGGAAACATTTCTTCCTCTATGGCCAATTACTTTGCTATCTTCCATGCAGTTATTTGCCCTCCCAAGGTCTGCTAGTAGGATGTTAGCTCCCTGAATCCTTGGAAAGTGGTCCAGTAGCCCCCTCCATCGCACCTCATCCACCAAAGCCCTGCAGATTACAGCACCCTGAATGAAATGGGGATCCGTAACTCCATCATACTTTAAGTGGCAAAAGGAATGAATAAACACATTGCTAAAGAAGAAAAGCCAACTAATAGATAGAAGGAATAATGGAATTAGAACATTATCATTTGGTAAACACCACACTAATAACAAATTCATCTAATAAATATCAAATGTTAAAAATTAGTGGGCGAAATCTTGATGAGTAATAGAGTATTTATATAATATCAAAGCAACTCCTTATCAAGTACAGATTGATTCCAAAAGGAAGAAAAGTAATTTTACAGTACAGAAACTTGGCACACAACAATTGAATCAAATGGCCAAAGTTACCACTAACAGGAAGTCTGAAAATGCAGTCAACTGGATAGGATGCAAAGAGAACACAGCATCGCATCGCTGCTGGGACCTTCCTCTGTAGAAGCACACCCCACATCTAATCATGAGGAAAGACCGACAAA
This sequence comes from Lepus europaeus, assembly GCF_033115175.1. Taxonomy (NCBI): domain Eukaryota; kingdom Metazoa; phylum Chordata; class Mammalia; order Lagomorpha; family Leporidae; genus Lepus; species Lepus europaeus. Next base: position 62,349,200 of record NC_084835.1, on the reverse strand, counting down.
CTCAAAGAGAGGAGAACATTACAAAATTACTGGCTTATCATCTTCAAAAATATCAAACTCAAAATAAATACTGAAAGACCACTGCATAATGAAGGAGACAAATGAGGCAGGACATCTAAATGCAACATGTGATCCTGGATTAACTATGCACATTTTTTTGTCTGCTTGTCTGTTTTATGATACAGGATATTCCTGAGTGACTGGCAAAACTTTTATTTTGGAACGGTATTTCAAAATTTGGCAAGGAAGAGTTATTTTTGCTACTTTTATAACTTCTCCTAACCTTTAAAATATTTCAAACTTTAAATAAAGCAAAAACATTCCCAAGGTCAATCATATATCAGTCTGAGCCCCATGTTCTAAGCCATGGCGCCCATACCTTGCAGCCCAGTCCATTACTCACAACGCTCATCATTCTAATTGTGGAGGAACATCATGCCATCTTGCTTTTGTACATACTTTTCCTTCCACCTAATACTGTCTTCCACCTCTTTTCACTTTTAAAATTTCATACATCCTTCAAGACTTCAAATTCTCCCTCTCATGTGAAGTTGCCTGCATAAGAAGTTGGAATTAACTGTACTTTGGACATTTGTATTTACTAAACAAAAGTTTAAAAAATTACAGTATAGAAAACTGTAAGTGGATAACATTACTTACACCAAAATAAATTTATACTTCAAAAAAAAATTTGGAATTAACATCTTCCTCCCTGTATTCCCAGCACATCTTTGGAAGTCTTTCTTCATTACACTCAGAAGCCCACAAACAGGAACTCACACAATGAGATGGAATGGACATGATAGAAGGATACCAAGTACTAGGGTTGCTACCACATTTCCAACACCACAGAAGAGAGCTAGGACAAGGTACCTGGTATCTCGGGACCTAAAGATAGATAAGTTTGTGAAACTCATCTGATATCGGGAATTCAATAAAATAAGGACCCTAAATCAGACACCCTCTTTACACCCATGTGATGTCCTTAAGCAAGAAGAGAAATGTTGATGAAGATGTAGAGAAACTGAAAAATCTCATACAATGTTGATGAGAACGTAAAATGGTGTGGCTACTACAGAAAAATGGTTTAGCAGTTTTGCAAATACAAATGATGTAGAATTACTCAATTGCCCAGATTACACTCAGAGGTATATCACAACAGAACTGAAAACACATACTCATGCAAAAACTCAAAGGTTCAAACATACATTATTCAAGAAAGCCTCAAAGTGGAAACAATCTAAATGCCTATTAACTGATAAATGGGTAAAAAAAAAAATTGTGGTTTCTCCACTCAACAGATTATTTGGAAATAAAAAGAAGCGATGAGGTAATACATACTACCTTGTGAATGTGTCTAAAACTCATTGCTAGGAGAAGTTGCTAAACCACATGGCAGCATGCAATATTATTCTAATTTACATGAAACACCTGGACTAGGAAATCTATAAAGATAGAAAGTAGGTTAATAGCTGCCAAGACCTTAGAGGGATGGAGAATTGGGGAGTAGTAGCTACACATTTGGGGTTTTCTTTTAGAGAGATTTAAATTGTTGTAAAATTGGAAGTGGTAATGATTATACAACTCTATATACTAAATACCATTTTTATTGAACTGTACACTTTAAATAGATGAATTGTACAGTATGTGAATTACAGCTTAAGTAAAGCTGTTATAAAAAATAAATGGATTCCTTACTTCAGGTTGACATCATGTATTCTTATTTGGTCTTGCCCGTTTCATCAACACAGAGGACACTAAAGAGACATTTCCAAAATTGAATTGAAGTCAGTAGCAGTCTGCACTCAGATGTGAGCAGCATTGTACATTTGAAGAGAAATTCTATGCAGCATAGTTCTTCATGGAGACCTGGTCCTGCTGTCAGTCAATTGTGGATTCATGGCTCCATAGGTGTTGCTTTGCACCTGCCCAGATTGGGTAGGAGGCTGGGTAGGTAGAGGGTCCTATCATCAACTACAGAACATATTTTTATCCATAGAATACTGCTGGGCAAAGTCTCCTAATACTGTTTTAAATGGTAAACAAGCCACTTAGGTAGTGTGGAGTGCTGGGGATTCAGACACACACAAAATAATCAAAATCACTTTTAAAATAGCAATATCAGTCAAAACAATTCAAAAAGCAAGAAATGTAACTTTCAGCTGACATTTACTTAATATTCTTTAGTACACAGATTGGAAGTTTTACTGCACAGGGGTCACAGACTCTGCTACTCAGTGACTTTCCTTCAACAAAGGATGAGACTCACCCCAATGTGTAAGGCAGTGATTCTTTTTTTTTTTTTTTTTTTTTTTGACAGGCAGAGTGGATAGTGAGAGAGAGAGAGACAGAGAGAAAGGTCTTCCTTTTTGCCGTTGGTTCACCCTCCAATGGCCGCTGCGGACGGCGCATCTCGCTGATCCGAAGCCAGGAGCCAGGTGCTTCTCCTGGTCTCCCATGCGGGTGCAGGGCCCAAGGACTTGGGCCATCCTCCACTGCACTCCCGGGCCATAGCAGAGAGCTGGCCTGGAAGAGGAGCAACCGGGATAGAATCTGGCGCCCCAACTGGGACTAGAACCCGGTGTGCCGGCGCCGCAAGGCGGAGGATTAGCCTGTTAAGCCACGGCGCCGGCCAGGCAGTGATTCTTAACTGCACATCACCCGCCCCTCACAGAAGGAAGACCAAGACCTCCTGTGAGCTCCACAACCCTTGTGGAGAGGTTTCTTTCTTTAAATGTTATGACTTGTGTTGTGAGGGTTTTATATATGTCTAACATCTTTTCGCCATTTTGTAATTTCAAGAAAATTTCAGCATAGTGCTTCTCCTGGAGAAATGGAAGACCTTGTCACAGTTTTAAGTCTCTCAGAAGATACTGAACACAATATTTAACACCTAGAATTAAATTTTGAACAATGAAAAGCATCTTACATTTTATAATTTGCATGTGTTAAGAACTGCTCGCTCTCTCTCTTTCTCTCAAGCTCTTTCACCTCAAAGCTATGAGAATTTGAGGACATGGCAATTACAGACTTAACACACACTGCTCCACTTATAGCACAATAGCTGCTCTCAAAAGTGCAATTACACACACACGCGCACACATACAAATAACAAATATAGCAAATGCATTTTTCTAACAATGTATTTGAAACCAGAAAATAAAATTTAATGTAAAAATCAATAGGTGTAAATGATGTGTCAACTAAATTCACTTTAAGTAAGATAACTATAGCTAGCACATTTTGGAGCCAAATTACTAACAGAACAAATCATCCAAATAGATGATTAGAAATTCTATTTTATATTTTATTATAATTATACTTTAAGTACATATAAATAGATAAACAGACAGATGTAGACAAGTTAAGCATTCTTAAGCCCAAAATCCCAACTCTTTCAACTTCCTAAACTTGCTGAGCACTGACTTGATGCCACAGCAGAATATTCCACTTGATCACAAGTGACAGGTCATAATCAAAGCACAGATGCATTAACAAGGTTGTATAGGGTATACAACAGGCCATGTGTATAGGGTAAATATGGAACATAAATTAATTTCTTGTTTAAAATTGGATTCCAGCCCATAAAAGCTCATTGTATATATACAAATATGCCAAAACTTGAAATACTTCCAGTCCCAAGTATTTAGGAGCAAGGAGACTCAACTAGTGTGTGTGTTTGTGTGTGTGTGTAAAACCCACAGTCCTAGCTTCAGCCTTGTCTTAGAGGAAACTATCTGAAGACCATGGTAATTCTCCTTCTGCAATTTAATGCTTAAACTCCTACTTATAAACCAACTGAGCACACAAGGCCTTCATTTCCCCTGTCTCAGGGACCCTTCCCCTGCCTATGACTCCGAATCTTTCCCATCTTAAGAAGTCAGTAAGGGCAGAATATCTTTGGCACACTCATGTCTCCACAGAAACCTATAGGCCACCATGATCATCTGTCATCACAAGCATTAAGAAATTTTGTTTACTGCTGAGCATTGTTTTCATCAAATTTCTTCTTACCACTAATTTGAATGTATTTTTAATATACTCTACTATCTGGTTCATTTCTTGATTAAATGGCTGATGTACTTGAATTTTTATTTTAAATATCATCCCAGCAAATGAGAAGTTGTCCAAGGTTCAGTGAAAGCTGCCACGAAGGGTCAATTCCCCACATTATCATAAGAAACCCTATCATTTGCAGTTTCATCCTTACTAAAGACAAGTAACCATATGGTGGTAACTACATTAAATAGTTCACCTTTTCCACTTATTGCTTCTCCTATTTCTTTTTAGCTTTCAAAATAACCTTATATATCCTATTAGAGGGAAAAAAAAACATAAAAATGAGTGGATTTGGGCTGGGCATTTGGTATAGCAGTTAAATAACTGCTTGGTTGGATCCTGCTGTTTCTAGCTCCATGCTAAACACCTTTAGATGTAACAGGTGACAACTCAGGTGGCTGAGTCTCTGCCACCCACTGGAAGACAAAGATTGGATTCTGGACTGCTGATTTCAGCATGCTCTAGCCCTGGTTGTTGTGGGCATTTGAAGAGTAAAGCCAGGGATGAGAGCTCATTTTCATCTCTCTCTCTCTCTCTCTCTCTGCCTCTCTTTGCCCTCAAGCGAATAAAGAAAATACTGGTAATATAAGGGCAGGCCATACAGACCAATGGAATAAAAACCAAAAGTCCACAAATGAACCTAAAGACCTATGGAAAGTGTATTTCCACCAATAGTTCCAAGATTATTTAAAGGGAGAAAATTTGTCTCTTCAACAAATGTTTCTGGGAAAACTAGAAAACCAGATACAAAAGAATTATATTGAGCCCCTACCTCATTTAATATACAAAAATTCAATAAAAATAGACAAGTGATCTAAATATAATAAATAAAACTGCAAAACCCATTTTTAAAACATAGGAATAAAGCATTGTGATATCAAATTTGGCAATAGATTCTTAGCTTTAACACTCAAAATACTAGTTACAAAGGAAAAAATATACATTGGAATGCATCAAAAATAAAAACTGTTGTAGGCGTGGGAATTTGATACAGTGATTAAGATGTTTTTTGGGTTGCCCATGTCCCATATTTGACTGCCAGGATTCAAGTTTTTATTTCACTCCTGATTTTAGATTTTTGCTAATGTGCACCCTGGGAGGCACCAGATGATAGCTCATGTAGTTAGGTCTCTGCCACCAATGCAGGAGGCCAGGTGATGGCCTTGCCCTGCCCAGGCTGGTGCTAGCATTTGGGGAGTGAACCATCAGATGGTAGATATCTGTCTGTCACTCTCTGCCTCTATGCCTTTCAAATAAATATGATAAAATAATAAAATGAATTTCTAAAATCATTGTATATCAAAGGACATTTTCAAAAATGTGAAAAGACAATCTATAGAATGGGGGAACACACTGGTAAATCATCTACCTGATAAGAGTTTAATATCCAGAATGTATAGGGAATTCTTACAATAACAATAAAGAATAAATGTTTGTCATATTTAAATAATGAAAATGGTCAAGAACATGAATAGACATTTCCCCCAAGAGAATATACGAGTGACCAAATGCACATGAAAAGATGTTCAACACAATTATTCAATAAGGAATTGGAAATAAAAGCTACAAAGAGATATCACCTTACATCCATGAGGATGGTTTTAATCAAGAATACAGAAGATCACAAAGATTGGCGATGATTTAAAAATTAGAACACTCATAGGCTATGTGAACACTCACACATTGCTGAGGGAAATGTAAAGTGGTGCAAGTAGTCTAGAAAACAATCAGTTCCTCAAACTGTTAAGCATATAATTAGCATATGACCCAGCAATTCCACTCCTACATATATTCTAAAGAGAAATGAAGATATATGTACACACATACAATTATAAATGAATATTTATAGAAATATTATTCATAATAGTTAAATATATACAAAATTTCCATCAACAGATTAATGGATCAACAAACTGTAGTGTATAGGCTCAACACAATGCTATTCAACCATGAAAAGGAACACACTATTGATAGATGCTACAACTTGGATGACCCTCAAAGTTTCTAAATGTCCCATGTTGTGGGACTCTTTTCACATAATCCTCAGAATCAGCAAATCTATAGAATCAGAAAACTGATTAGAGGTTACAGGGAGTGGGAGTAGACACCTGATTTTCAAAGTTTATTTATTTATACATATTTATGGAGTATTATGTGATATTTCATGACATGTATACATTGTGTAATGCCCAATCAAGGTAAACATATTTATCCTTTCAAGCATTTAACATTTCTTTATAGCAAAAATATCCCAAATCCTTTCTTCTAGGTTTTTTCTTTTTTAGGCATTTTTAGTTATTTAATGAGATTCTCCTAAGAAACTCAGAACACCAATTTGTGAGGGTAAATTCCATTCGTTAGAGCAAAAACAGATCGCAGTTGGCACTGGAAATGAGGAACAGCTGGCTTTTTGGCAATATTTGTGAATCCACAGCTTTCTGATAAATCTGGTGCTGCTCTGTTATCTCATATTTCTCTTCCTCTGTGTTGAAGACTTCACTTTCCTGGTGTCTGGGCTTCCACAGGTGCTTCTTCTTGAAATAAGCATCAGTGAGATGCTCTGGGATTTTCACACTGCTGATGTTAATTTTCATGATGGTGGCAATGACATATTTTTGGTGTGTTCTATTCAGAGGAATCCAATTAAGGGAAAGAGGTCCAGTCACAAGCAGCAAACCACTGCTCAGTTGCTTCAGGAAAACCATGCTTTCACTTCTGTGGTGCCCAGTGAGGATGATGAGAATGGCCCAAGTGGCAATGCTGGCCCACAGTTTCCTCACTGCTGACTAACGTGATTTTTGCCATGGTTCAATAGTTTTCTAGGGACATCTTCATTGGGATAGTATTGAGTCATTTTGTGAAGCTTAACCATCCTGGTGCCACCATTCTTGTCACCATCAACTAGTTTTGTGACAGTAGCAAGAACCTTCTTCTTCTTTTCAATCCTGGATTTGGCAGCCGCATACTTCCTCTTGTACAGGGCTTTCCTGGAATATATGGCTGACTGGGAGTATCTGCCGATCCCTCTCACGAGGACGGGGTTTTGGCTGCAGTGGGGCTTCCTTTTCTTGGGCTTTTTATCCTTGAGGCTCTTCTTTTTAACTCTGCCACTGGCATTATCTGCCTTTTTGGCTGGAGATTTCTTAGTGTCTGGCTTTAGAGATACAGCTTTTTTACCCATCACTTTGCAGGATGAGAAAGAGTCTAGGTATTTTTAAGTAGGGAAATAGTCAAGAAATTAACATTATCTACCTGAATACTATTGTGCAAAAGAACCCCAGAACTTCTTATTCCTATTTAGCTACAACCTCATACCCACCAGAAATCCTTTCCTTCCTCTTCCCTTCCCCCTCACCCAGCCTATGTTAACAACCATTGTATTTTTAACTTCTAGGAGATCACCTATTTTTTAGATTCCACATATGGATGAGATCATGTGATATTTCCGTGCTTGGCTTACTTCACTTAACATTCATGGCCTCAAGTTCCATCCATGTTGTTTCAAAAAACAACATCTGTGTTTGTGAATGACTGTTATCACACTGTGTACACACATATACAACATTTTCTTTATCCATTCATTAGTGGATGGACACAGGTTGTTTACTTTTCGGGGCTATTGTGAATAGTGCTGTAATAAACATGGGGATGTAGATGTCTCTTCAACAAAGGGATTTCATTTTCCTTGAATACATACCCAAGAGTAGGATTGCTGGATCATATTGTAGTCTTATTTTCAAGTTTTTTGAGGAATCTCCATACTGTTTTCCACAATGGTTGTACTATTTTATACAAAGGGTCTCTTTTCTCCATATCTGCAGTAACACTTATCGTTTGTCCTTAAGATAATACCCAGTCTCACTGGAGTGAAGAGACTTTTCCTTGTGTTTTTGATTTGCATTTCCCTTATGATTAGTGATACTGAACATTCTTTCATATACCTTTGCATGTCTTCCTTTAGAAATGTGTTTAGATCTACTGTCCATTTTAATTGGATTATTAATTTTATTTTTTTTGCTACTGAGTTGAGTTCTTTATGTATTCTGGATATCAACCTTTTGCCACATGCATAGCTTGTACATGGTCACCTTCACTATAGGTTGTCTCTTTACTTTATCGATTATTTCCTTTACTATATAAAAACCCTCTAGTTAGGGCATCTAATTTTTAATGTACTGCACACAACACCGAGAGACAAAAGTAGAAGATTTAACCACTGAGCCTCTCAACAAAGTGTCATGAGAACAAGGTAGTGGCAGCAATGGAGGTATTATTCAGCTAGAGGTGTTTGGACAGGACAACACTCTGTCTCCAGGCACACCAACTCAGACAACATACTCTGAGATCAAACACTTCCCCTCATCTTACAGAATATTATTCTCAAGCTACCTGCAGCCAGTTTTACAGAAAAATACAACAAATGAATATGAATTTGCCTGCATATAAATATCAGAATTTGAGATGTATATATTTCTTTTTTAAAAAGATTGATTGATTTATCTGAAAGGTAGCATTACAGAAAGAGAAAAAGAGAGGGCATGTGAGGGAGAGAGAGATCTTTCATCCAATAGTTCACTCCCCAAATGTGCACAACAGTGGAGCTAGGCCAGGCCAAAGCCAGGAGACAGAAGCTTCAACTGGGTGTCCCACATGGGTGGCAAGTGCCCCATCTCCCTCTGGGTCAAAAGTGGAGCAGCTGGAACTAGAACTGGCATCCATATGGGACACCAGAATTGCAGGCAGTGGCTTCCCCCATTAGACCACAAAACTGACCCTGAGTTGATATATATTTTCCAAAACATTTCTAGACCAAATAGATACTTTTCTATAGTTCATAATATGTTGGTTTTGTTTTTGTTTGGCTTGTTTATTGCTTTTAATCCTTGATTTCTGGGTCACCAAATTTGGGAATTTTATAGATTATTTTGGTATTTTCCTGTATTTGAGGGAAAAGAAGCTTTATTTTAGAAAACTTTTATTTAAGGAATAAAAATTTCAAAAGTACAACTTTTGGATTATAGCAGTTTTCCCCACCATAACCACTCTCCCACCCACAAACCATCCCATCTCCTACTCCCTCCCCATCCCATTCTTCATTAAGAGTCATTTTTAATTATTTTTATACACAGAAGATCAACTTAGTATATACTACAGTAAAAATTTCAATAGATTGCACCCACACAGACATACAAAGTATAAAGTACTGTTTGAAGACTATTTTTACCATTAATTCTCATAGTACAACACATTAAGGACAGAGATCCTACATGCGGAGTAAGTGCACAGTGACTCCTGTTGTTGATTTAACAATTGACACTCTTATTTATGGAGTCAGTAATCACCTGAGGCTCTTGTCATGAGCTGCCAAGGCTAGGGAAGCCTCTTGAGTTCGCCAACTCCAATCATATTTAGACAAGGCCATAATCAAAGTGGAAATTCCCTCCTCCCTTCAGAGAAAGATACCTCCTACTTTGATAGACTGTTGAAAAGAAGATTTAGAAGCGGCAAAACTAAACAGTCATTCAAATTAAAAACCAAAAATCTGATTCATTCAAAAATAGCATATCTGTGATACTACACTTCTTCCTGTACATTACTTATAGAAAGAAAACAAAATTCTCCTTGGACATTTATTTTAAAATGCTTAGATTAGGCGTGAGTGTTTGGTGCAGTAGTTAAACTGCCACATAGGACACCTACATCACAGATTTTAGTGTTTGGATTTGAGTCTTTTATCTCTGCTTCAGATTCTAGCTTCCTACTTATACACACCCTGGGAGGCAGCAGTGATGGCTCAAGCAACTGTGTCCCTGCCACCCATGTGGAGACCTGGATTGAATTCCGGACTCCTAGATTGGTCCTGGCACTTCTTCTGCCTGTTCTGGGCATTTGGGGAGTGGCCCAGGTGATGAGGAGATTTCTCTTTGTATATTTTCATCCATCCATCTTTCTTTCTCTCTGTCTCTCTCTCTCTCTCTTTCTCCCTTTCTCCTTCCCTCTCTCCCAAATAAATTAAAAAGCGAAAGAAAATTAAAAAAAAAAACTAAGATTACACAGATACTGTCTAATTCACTTTTTAATTAAAAAGCAGGGGTTTGATTGTGCAATTCTCTAAATGCTTATGCAATGAAGAGAAAAGTAAAGCCTAGAAAGCATCCTTATTGAAATATTTAGTTAAGTATTTTACTGGTTTGCTGAAAGAGGATTGGCAAATCTGGAGACTCATTGTGATGTTAATTCTCACTTGCTAGATTTGTACAGTCATACATTTAACTCTGAAGTTCAGTATATTTTATAGCATTATGGTCCAAAGAGTGAATTAAGTCATAACTGAGGTATAAGATAAATTATACATTATTGGATACAGCTAGTTTAAATGGCAATCCGTGACAATGACCCTTATTTGGAAGAATAAAGACCTCTAGCATATTTTACTTAATAGCTGACTAATGCATCTTCATAAACACTGTCTGTTTTCAAACATGGAAGCACATGTAGTTTTCAGATGTTGGGCAGTCAACAGAATTCTGCACTGCATTTTTATCGTACATGATACATGATTTGCATACATGAAAACAAAAATGGACACTGCCACTCACAGAAATGGCATCCAACAAAACGCAGCCAGTCCACTTACCTTGAGGTGCTATCAAAGTTCTCCCATTCTCCTGACACCAACCAACTGGCTGGACATAGGGACTATTCACATCACACCTGCAGAAACAGGACTGTACTTTAGATCACATACCACTCACTGCCAGAGAAAGAATCCAAGAATAGTAGGCATTCTGGATATCAAGAGATAAAATGGAAAATAGTACTTCATAGCTAGAGAGAATGAGAAGTAATTTTTAGTACTGTATTTCTAGGTTGAGTAATCAAAATTTTCTTTTACATAACTCTCTTGGAATTTAAAAGTTAAAAAACCAAGGAAGGGTTGTTGACAAGTACCTAAATGGCCAGTGATTTCCTCAGGCCATACATTTTCATAAACTTCCTCCACCACTTCTTGCTAGCAGCAGAGGAAAATGTTAATGGGGTAGTCCAATCAGATTCCAGGTGACTACACTTTTCCTCCCTGCTCTTTTCAAAGAGCCCAGAATATTCTGCCTCAGACATGTGAGATAATTATGCTGTGCTTTGCTTTTAAGTATACAGGAGAAAACAGGGGCCCCACCATGCACCTGAAGAATCACAGCCTGAGGCAGGGACTTGTCCATTATTCAGGACATGCTATGAAGAAACACGACACAAATTATTTTTGCCATGACCTCTCCCATATTTCAGGTTTTCATCCAGAAAACCCTTTTAACTCATGCAATGTTAGTTTAATGGCATCGTAGCATACATTTTCTCTGCTCCCCACAGGCTTTCAAATAATTCACTCCCCTTCTCCCTGAATATTTCCTTTTAAAAATGTGACAGGCTAAGTTCAACATTTTTCTGACAAAAAAGAAAGAGAAAATACTGCAGGTTCTTAGCTTCCTCTTTCCAGAAATGCTTCTCTTATAAACTAGACAAAATACAGTGAAGTACCATGAACTGGTCATATTATTTCAGGTGAGGCCTCCTTAGGTAACTTTTAATAGAATGGAGAGAAAGTATCTTGTGCTCTTTAATTCAATAATTCACATGGAAGAGAAAGTAGCAAAAAGTCATACACTAAATTACTGTTTATCACTATAATAAAAGCAAGAGCAGTGACGGTACCAGAAGGAATATAAGCTCATAACAACAACATAGGAACACACAGAAATAAGACACACATTGGTGCCTCACCAGTAATCATAACTATCATCCCAATTGTCAAAATGCACTAGTAAGCGATCTTCAACAATGTCTGCTATGGTCGCCACACACACCAAGGATGGGTTCTTCCTGTCGATGGCCTCCAGCTTCATTCCAACTTGAAATTCTTTAGGTGTTAGCCCATTCTAACAAGGCACCAGAAGGGGAAGAGACATGGAAAGAAAACACCAAACAGAACTGAGCCAGCATCAAAACTTGCATGGTGTTTAGCATCAGCAATGTCCCAGGGGCTTCAGAACTGACCCTCTGGAAGGAGGCCAGCCCACTCCTGTAAACCACCCAGCAATTGTCTCTTAGATTACACTCACAGCAAGCACCTGGGAATCTCACTTTCCGTTGGGCTTTTCTCTTCTGTTGTGCAGAGATATTTTCTTCCCTTTGTCACCTTCACTTTACCCCTCTTCAGTTCTTGCAGCAAATTGTATAAATTTTAAGATATTATGTTTACTGATTACAGTAATATCAAAGGATTGTGTATGCTTTGAAAGGTTTTTGATTAGTTTCCAAATACCACGATTTGTAAAAAGTGGTAAAGATGGGCTCTTTATGTGTCAAAAACATCATTTACCTGAACTAAAAATGGTGGCTTCCTCAATCTTTAAGGAACATATGTACTAATCCATGAATAAAATTATATTTTAAAATATAAATGCCTTCTTCAATTATCTTTACTCTTTTAGTATACAATATATGAATTATGATACACACCACCATCACAATTTCAAAGTCCCATTCGGTATAGCTGTAACTAGTGAGTCCTAGAATTTAGGGAGTGTGCACTGTACACAATTATCTGGACAATAGACGAAGATTTTCTTTCCACTTCTTTGCTATCCACACTGAACCCTGACTGTTATTTCCCTTTAGCACATTCTATTTTTAAAGCAGGTTCACATTTCATTGGTACCCCTCTGTTGGTATCATTCTATGAAATACATACAATACTTGTACAAGATTCGTTTCAAGATGAGCAAAGTAAAGTCTGGAGAGAGTCACTGAGGGACCGGCACATGATATGGCCTGCAGGTGGCACAGCTGACTCCTGACCCCAGGCTGCTGTCCTGCCCTGCTCTCTCCTCAGTGTGCCAGCCTCTCTGCTGAACCCAGGGAACAGCGAAGAGGAGAGAAGGTTGTAACTTATTCTCTGTTGTAGGTACATTCGGTTGCTGTGAACACAAATGCCAAAGGAATGGCTGCACCCCAAATCCTCATAACCCCCTTGAATCCATATGAAATGTTAGTTTTGTCTGCATTACACTTAAATACAGGAAGCCTTCAAAAAGTTTGTGAAAAATCAAAGTTAGTATGAATTTTCCATGAACTTTCTGAAGTTCCCTGGTAGATCTGTGCTGGTAACTCGAAGTCTATCTGGGTTATCTATTGCTTGCAAAACTAAGTCTAAATGACCAACTCACTGACTGCAAGCAGAGAAACAGACATTTGAAAAAAAAAATCTTAATTTTTAGTAGGCTTTAAATATATAGTTTTCAACTTTACTCATCTAATTGAAGTATTTAATTGCACTTTTAGAGAGAGAGAGAAAAAAAAATGCACCCTTAGGAAATTGTGACAAATTAAGTGAGAAAAGTCATAGGAAGTTTTCAGTTTCCATAATTTCTTAAAGGATTAAAATACAACATAAATATGAAGTGAATTTTAAGTACTTAAGCTCAGGGGGAAATGTGATTTATACTGAAGAAGAAAATACTTACAGAACTTCTGTTTCTGAATAATTTCTTGGGAGCATTTTGCAATTTGCAGGCTTTCAAGTAATCCATCCAAACAAATTTATCTTTTCTATAACCTAAAAAAAGTACAGATTACCCAAAATACCCACCAGATGTAACCATATGCATATTAAATACATTACTATTATTCAGTCTTCTGCCATACATTCGATGTCCTTAGCAGACCACAAAAGATTTACATTAATTATAACAATTTTTAAAATGTATTGAATTCAGAAGTGTAAAGGGTGGTTTCCCATTATGTACTTTCTTGTCTACAAATTTTCCAAGTTCACTGAGCTGGAGGGTCGGCACCCTGGTGGTTTGATTAGAGTCTCAACTCCCATGAAGCTTATCCAGAAGGGCAAAGGATAAGATGAGACTGCCCCCACTCCCAAGAAAGCTTTGTCCTGGAAACCAGTATCAGAGGCCCTGATGCTGCTGCAATCCAGGACCCCAGACACCTCGGGAGATTACAGGCACCCTTCACAATAGAAAGGCCACTGGGTTTCTCCAAGCTTTCTGTTCCTTCTCTTTGCAAGTTTCCCACTAAAAGATGACTCATCCTCCCATTCATCTTCCCTAAAGTGGCTCAACCCAGCACTGACCCAAATAATACAGTCTCAATAAATAGCTTCTGGCTGAGTATCACACTGTGCACAGAAAGCCAAACCCCTGGCCAGCCTTCCAGGGCATGGGGACACCTCTTACCTCCTCACCCACTTTTCATCTTGCTTCTCTGCTGTCTCCCTGAGTCCCCTGACCCCCAACCCAAGGCACTCACTCTGGTTTCTCCCCAACTACATGCTTACCTAGAGATCCAACCTGTTCCCTTTCTCTTTCCATCCAAGTCTCTGGGGATACGGAGGCTTGCATCCTCATAGTCCTCTCCATCCTGCTTTCTGAAGAGTGCCCTGCCCCTATGCTCCATCTTCTAGAAGGAAAACTGCATGGAGATGGAGGCTGCTTGTTTCATTTGCAGTTTTAGCCCCAGTGCCTGTGCACAGAAAGGGCTCCACAGTACCCACTGGGTAGAAGAGCCTGTCTCCAGCTCCAGTGAAACCCAGCAATCTTGAGGCATTTTGCAATCAGCCCACGAGGGGCAGAGTCCAAGGGATAGCTTGAGTTAATTACAAAAAAAGAACAATTATATCCTAACTCTAGAAGTTGCAATGGTCATGAAATTGGCTAGCTCCCAAAAGGAGGCAATTCACAGAAGTTTGTTAGGCAAAGAGAGAGACCCATCACCACCTCCCTGACCACATCCTCTCACTTGCACACACCAAATACAAAAGATTTTGGTCATGTCTACCCAGCCCAGGTTTCTACAGGGTATAACAAAGATGAAATTTTTTAATTCCCACCCAAAGGAGATAGACAGTGAAGTCTTTTTCCTCGAGCTATGTTCAACATGATTCTAAACTTTGAAACAAATGACTGACAGTGAATCTAGTGTCCTCTCCCTGCCAGGCCATTGACTAAGTGGGATATTTCATTTCAACCATGATCTGATCATATTTTCTCACCTTGTAAGTCTTAATAAAGTTTAGGTAAAATAAATGCACTCGTAATATTCTATTTCTTCCCTAGTGCCCTACCAGAATATCAAATCTAATCAGTCTTCATGCTTTTCTTTTAAAGACAATCGTTTCTAAGGATGGTATCACTGTGGCCTTACTGCTCTTGTGGCTCAAGCTTTTCTTTTGGAAATCAATTCACACCAGGCTCTCCTGTTAATATTCCATGAAATGTTGTTAAAACAAAGCTGAAATAACCACCAGCTCTCTTTCCAGCTGGTAAATGCATCCTGGCTTACCCTTAGGGATGTGAAGTTCATGTTTGGTCTTTTCACACCACCCCACTGGGTGGATGTCAGGGGAACCAGCATTGGTCCAAAAATCATAGCAGCTTAAATAACCATCAAAATGAAGTCTTAGACGGTAACCACACACCTGCCAAGTGGAAAGTTTGTAATCATTCATTAAATGCTGTAAATTTGAAGTAGACACAAAATCCACAAAATATTCATATATTGTGGCAGTACCATGAACATGTAGGAGGCATTCCTTCTATCCTCTTGTTTTCACTAGAAAACAAATTTATAAATGGCATCCAATCAAAATGAAATGGTGAAAATAAGTTTTCAAGGATCTACAGCCTTCTGCAAAAAATATTATCTTTTTACTTGATCTAGAAATCTGAAGGCCATTTACATATTCATTAACTGACTGCTTATTAATTCAATACTTATCAAATATTTTGCTCACAAACCCTACCTCCTGTTGTTTGCCTTGGATTCACATCTCAAAACAGCAAAGCAAAAGCACTGAGAAAAACCAGTCTGCGTAGCGTTTGCTTCAGCCATAACATATGGATCCGGCATACTCAATAATGGAAATAACAAAATGGTCTAAGAAACACACCCTCTAGATAGGCAGCACAAGTTTAATAGCTATAATCAATCACTAAAGTAAATGGATGTGAGTCTATGTTTAATACCATCAGAAATATAGTATCTTTTATTGATCTAATGAAAATAATATATATAAACATAATGATAAATCATATATATTACATTTTATGAGCCAACAAGTTTTATCAGTGGCTCTTTACTCTATACTATTTTCATAAAATGCATGTATTCATATAAATAAATAATTTCCATGCATGAATAGTAATCATACACTTTCTCATTAGTTCAGCTACAACACAAGTAAGTACATCTCTGTTAACAGGTGAAACAAAACTGTGTGGATTCAGATACTGTTATCAGCTTCAGGTAAAAACTATTTGCCAAGTCAAAGTAAGTACCAGTGATGAAGGACTTATTAGAAAATTTATCTTCAGACAAAGATAAAAATTCATTAAGAAGCGTATTTCCAACCATCGCTGACTAAAATAAATCCACAATGCACTATCACTTATTTATGACATTAAGTACTCAATTCTGTTATGAGAAAATCCTGCTTCTGTCACTATGCAATTAGCCCAAGACAATTCCTCCATCTCTTACCTCAGCTACAGAAAGCACACAAAATACAGACGGATGTCGGGGATCAACGCCTTCTAATCTCATTCCAATTTGAAAACCATTTTCATATTCTGGAAAGGACTGATCCTATGAAAGTTCATGATATATTTTAGCCATTGAGATTTCCTTATTAAACATTTATATATTTTAAATTAAACATTTGGTGTCACCTATATGCAGAATCTAAAAAACATGGAAGCAAAAGGTAGAATGGTCATTATAAGAAGCTGAGTGATGGGAGAACGGAAAGACTTTGGTCAAAGCGTATAAAGTTGCAGTTAGGAGAAATAACTGACAAGTTTTTAAGATATTTGATATGTTAATCAGGTTGGTTCCGTAATTCTACCTTATTCTTGTTTTAGTCATCACTGGGTAACTATGTATTATAGCTTGGCAAAAAAATGAGATAAAATTTGAAAATTAAAAAGAATTTTTGTATAGTTTGGAAGCTCAGTAACATAAAAGACAGAAAGTCACTTTCATATACAATGGCCCTCAAAGTTGGTTTGACCACTTTAATATGCTTCGAAACAGTTTTTCTGTGAAGTTTTATGCCTTGTGGACTTTCAATCTACTCCTTTTGCCCATTTTTCCTTCCCATCCTCTGGATAACCATTCTCTGTTGATTAACGTCAATTTGTGACTTGGATCTTCACTTTGTTTAGAGTGACTTTTTTGTAGAGAAAATTTTCACTTTGATAGAGTAAGACATACTACGTTTTTCTTCTATAGTCTGCACATCCAGCCTATGAAATCCTTCCTAACCTTGATGCTATACATATATTCTCCTTTTATTTTATTTTTTTTTTATTTGACAGGTAGAGTTATAGATAGTGAGAGAGAGACAGAAAGAAAGGTCTTTCTTCTGTTGGTTCAATCCCCAAATGGCCACTACTGCCAGAGCTACGCTGATCTGAAGCCAGGAGCCAGGTGCTTCTTCCTGGTCTCCCATGCGGGTGCAGGGCTCAAGCACTTGGGCCATCCTCCACTGCCCTCCCGTGCCACCGCAGAGAGCTGGACTGGAAGAGGAGCAGCCGGGACTAGAACCCGGCGCCCATATGGGATGTTGGCACCGCAGGCAAAGGATTAACCAAGTGAGCCACGGCACCGGCCCCTCTCCTTTTATTTTTTTAAAATTGTTGAAGTTGTGTTCTTTATATTTAAATCTACAGTGTAACTGGAATGGACTGTTTTGTGGTGTGAGGTAGGGGCCTTTTTTTTTTTTTTTTTTCATTTGGAAAACAAATTATCCAAGGAACTCTTTTTGAATTGTCCACACTGGAGTTGATTTGCAAAATCACCTTCTCATATCTGGTTCCTACACATGTGACATTTTATTTCTGGACCTTTCACTTTTTTTTTTTAACTTATCTGCCTATCACATATAGTCTTATTTGCTTACAATGAATATTTTTATCTACAGATCAATTTGTACCACATTGATTTTGCTAATATGGAAGTTTGTTCTCTCTCCATTTAATCTAGTCATTTTTGTTTATTTGACAAAGATGTGTGCTTTTTTTCACACAGATATCCAAAATGGTTGGTTATATTTCTTTCTGGGTAATTTTTAATGTTTATTGGTATTGTAAATAAATTTTCTTCACAATGGATTTTCTAATTTGTTCCCATTCATTATTCTATTCTTTAATATTGGTATTGTATCCCACAACCTTTCTAAATTAGTTTAAAACAGCTGCTTTTAGCAAATTCAGCATTACCAGTCTATTTGTTCTTAATTGCAAATAAACTTATCCTAACGGAAAATGATGACTAGAATCTAGTTCTATTAGATCTGAAGCTGGGTTTTAGCTAGTAATTGTCTTACTATTTAATGTTGCTTAACATCTGAATGCCTATTTTTAGCTTCAAATATATTCTTTTTAATAATCTTTTCATTTGTAAATAATCTCAAGCTTAAAGAAAGTTGCAGGAACAAAATAGTGCATGAGACTCTTGCACAGCCTTTGCCCAGATGCACTGACTGTGAACAGTGCACCTCATTGGCTTTATTGTTTGTTCTCTCTCACTCTCATACATCTGTGGACACACACAGCTGTATGAAGAGATTTCAAAAGTTAATAGAATATGAAATTAATAGATAAGTTGCTTTCAGTGAAAAAAAAATGAAATCCAGGCAGTCTGGCCATTAAACCCATTTTCCATTAACTTTCTGAAGACCTCTTATATAGATTGGATATATGTTTCTATGAATCATTTGAGGGTCCTTTACCCCTAAGTATTAAATGTCTTTTCCTAAGGATGGAACATTCTCTAACATAACCACAGCTCAGTTACCAATGTCTTCAAATTTAACATCTATATGACTCATTTAACTAATTACCCATTCATATTCCAATTTTGCATATTTTTCCAACATTTCCCTTTCCCTCACCCCTGCCCCACAACAGAACAAGAGCCAATCTGGGGTCCGACATTATTTGGGGCTCACAAGTCCTCCTAGTCACCCACAGTCTAAATTCTTCCATTGCATGTGTTTGTCTTTTATGTCACTAATTTCTTTTTAAGAATTTTGTCACAATAGCTAAGATATGGAATCAGTCTAAATGACTGTCAACTGAAGACTGGATAAAGAAATTATGGGGGAGGTTCTAAGATGGCCAAGTAGGTAGGGAGCATACTGCTCTGCTCTAGGAGAGGACAGCTTAAAAAAAGTGGAGAGAGTGCAGTCTCAGGGAAGAGTTAGGGAGAAAATGGCAGAGGAAATTCTACACAAATCAGAGGGACACAGTGGACCTACGTGGAGGGCATGGAAGCCCACAGCTCAGGACTCCAGCAGCCAAGAGCTTACACACCAGCGTGGAAGAGTGAGGTGAGACCAGACTGCAGCAGCCCAAGCCACAGGCAATAAAGCTGCAGAAAGAGCCCAGAGGGAACCTGGCTTGAAGCCCCATGGGGGATTGTACCTACAAAACTAGAGGGGGAAAAAAAAAGGAGATACATTTCTCTCCCTCCCCCATCACCTTAAAACGGTGTCCTGTAACAAGCCGATAGAGCAGGTGCCATTTTGGACATATGTAACAGCTGTGCCAGCTTATGTTCGCACCCAGCAATCAGCCGAGTGGAAACTCCTGACTCTGATGGGAAGAATTAACAGGGGGCTAAGTGCTCATGACTGTGGGAGGCTTGTGGGCCAGAACTGTAAAAAAAAAAAAAAAAAAAAAAAAAAAGAGAGAGAGAGAGAGAGAGAGAGAGAGAAAGAAAGAAACTGAGGCTGGGAAGGAGGACTGTGTGGCTGGGACTTTGGGCAGTAACTATGGGAGACTCCACACGTTCAGGGCTTCCTGGTTATCTGGTAACGGGCATTGCCGGGGAATTTGAGCTCACATTGAAGACAGCATAGATCCTCTGTGTGGTCCTTGGGACTGAGTGGACTAATATTACACCCATTGGAGCCAGCACTCCTTTGAAGAGTGGTCTCCTTTAAGGAGAGGAGCTCAGCTGAGCAGAATAAATCACCCTTCTGATAAAGAGAAAGAGAAAGAGAGAAAGAGAGAAAGAGAGAGAGAGAGATTGAGATTGACTTACCAAGCCAAACCTGGCCGTGTCATCTCAGACACACCATTCACCCTGGAGAACTGAACAGAGCTTCCTGGCCACACCCACCACAAACCTCTCTCTCTCTCTCTCTCTCTCTATATATATATATATACACATATATATATATATGTATGTATATATATATATACAAAGATGTAATACACATACAGATATATATATATATATATACACAGATATAATACAGAGATAAAAGCCACCACAATGGACAAAAAAACCAACAATTATCTCCACAAATGCCAAATAAAAAATGCATCAATTTAAGAAACAAGAATAAGGAAGACAACATGACACTCCCAAAAGAACACAACGCTTCAATATTAGATTCTGAAGATGATGAGATTGAAGACATGCCAGAAATGGAATTAAAAACATTGATCATAAGATTACACAGAAGTAATCACAAGCATATGCATGAGCTACTGAATTCTGTACCTGATATGAAAGAAAATTTCTCCAATGAAATTGAGATCTTAAAGAGAAATCACAATGAAATGAAGAATTCAATAGAACAAATTAAAAATGCAGTGAAAAGCCTCAACAGAATCAGTGAAGCAGAAGAAAGAATATCTGACCCAGAAGATAAAACACAAGAAATTATATAGTCAAACCAAGAACAAGAAGAGGAAATTAGGAAACTCAAAAACACTGTTGGAAATCTACAGGATACTATCAAACAACCCAACATATGGGTTCTAGAAGTTCCTGAAGACATGGAAAGAAAGAAGAGATTAGAAGACCTTTTTAGTGAAATAATAACAGAAAAAATCCCTATTTGGAGAAAGAAAGAAACATCAAGTGCAGGAAGAACATAGAACTCCTAATATACATGACCAGAAAAGATCTTCACCACAAAACACTGTAATCAAACTCACCATAGTAAAACATAAAGAAACGATTCTAATATGTACATGAGAGAAACGCCAGATTACTTTCAGAGGATCTCTAATTAAACTCACAGTGGACTTCTCATCAGAAACCCTACAGGCTAGGAGAGAATGGCGAGATATTATTCCAGTCAAAAGAACTGTCAACCCAGAATATTATACCCTTCAAAGCTCTCATTTATGAATTAAGGTGAAATGAAGACCTTCCATAACAAACAGACTTACAAAACACTGAAGGAAGAAATAGAAGAAGATTTAAAAAATGGAATAATCTTCCATGTTCATGGATTAGAAGGATCAGTATCATCAAAATGTCCATTCTTCCCAAAGCAATTTACAGATTCAATGCGATACCAATCAAAATACCAAAGACTTTCTTCTCAGATACAGAAAAAAGGATTCTGAAGTATATGTGGAAACACAGGAGACCTCAGATAGCTAAAGCAATCTTATACAACAAAAACAAAGCCAGAGGCATCACAATACCAAATTTTTAAGACATACTACAAATCAGTTATAATCAAAATAGCCTGGCATTGGTACAAAAACAGATGCATAGACCAATGGAATAGAATAGAATTGCCAGAAATCAATCCAAGCATCTATATCCAACTTAGATTTGACCAAGGAGCCAAAACCAATCTCTGTGGCAAGGACAGTCTCTTCAACAAATGGTGCTGGGAAAACTGGATTTCCACATGCGGAAGTATGAAGCAAGACACCTTACACCTTACACAAAAACCCACTCAAAATGGACTAAAGATCTAAATCTACGATATGATACCATCAAATTAGTAGAGAACATTCGGGAAACCCTGCAAGACATTGGCACAGGCAGAGTTTTGGAAAAGACTCCAGAGGCACAGGCAGCTAATGCCAAAATTAACAAATGGGATTACATCAAATTTTTTCTGCACTACTAAAGGAACACTCAGGAACGTGAAAGGGCAACCCACAGAATATTCAAACTATGCAACTGATAAAGGATTAATAACCAGAATATACAAAGAGATCAAGAAACTCCACAACAACAAAACAAACAACCCAGTTAAGAGACGGGTAAAGGACTTAAATAGACATTTTCTCAAAAGAGAAAATCCAAATGGCCAAAAGACACAGGAAAAAATATTCAGGATCATTAGCCATCAGGGAAATGTGTTTAGCCATCAGGGAAATGCAAATCCAAACCACAATGAAGTTTCACCTCCACCAATTACAATGGCTTTCATATAGAAATCAGCAAACAACAAATGCTGGCGAGGATATGGAGAAAAAAGTACCTTAATTCACTGTTAGTGGGATTGTAGTCTTGTAAAGCCACTTTGGAGGACAGTATGGAGATACCTCAGAAACCTAAAAAAGACTTACCTTTTGACCCAGCCATTCCATTCCTGGGAATTTACCCAAGGGTAATGAATTCAGTACGTAAAAGAGTTACCTGCAGCCCCATGTTTATTGCAGCTCAATTCACAATAGTTAAGACATAGAAGCAACATAAATGCCTGTCAACCAAAGATTGGATAAATAAATTATGGGATATGTACACTATGGAATACTATTCAGAAGTAAAAAAAAAAAATGTAATCTGGTTATCTCAAACAAAATGGATGAATCTGGAAATCATACTTAGTGAAGTAAGCCAGTCTCAAAGGGACAGATATCATATGTTTCCCCTGCTCAGCGAGAACAAATAGAGCACCTAAAACAAAATCTGCTGAAGTGAAATTGACACTTTGAGAAGGGCTGACCTGAGCTGCCCTTGTCTTGACTGTTGAGGAACAGTTTTGGTTTTATTTTTTTATTTTTCTTTTTTTTTTTCACTTTTTACTATTTGTTGAACTCATTATTTAACATAGAGTTAATCATATGTGTATAAAGTCAATTGAGGATGGATCTCAGTAAAAAATAAGAGTGGGAATAAGAGAGGGGTGAGGAAGTTTGTAACTGTAAAGCTGTATAGTTCTGCATACATTCATAACACTAACTTCTAAGGGTACAGTTTAAAAACTTATCATGGGACCCCAAATTCCATTAAGCTGGGTGAAAAAAAAAGTCATATTAAGTTTTAAAGTGATCATATTAAGTGTTAAAATGAACACATAGATAGGATTAAGTGTTAAAGTGACCATATAAATAGGATCAAGTGTTAGGTATTTATAATAGAATTAAAAAGGAGAGAATGTCCCAACATGAGAAGCAGTCCACACAGCAGACTCATAGAATGACAATTGCTATTCTCAATGAGTTGTATTATGAGAGTTAACTGTAGATGCAGATACATCTAATTCTAAGCCATCCCCACAAGGCATACTCTACATCTTCCATGCATTTCTGCATTTTTCTTCTGACAAAGTCAACATGCTTATGTATTTACTAAATCCTATACTATATTCTCTTATAGTTTCAGAACGGTTTTACCCATACTACCAAAAAAAATTTGCTAAAAAGAGTTCAAGATTTGTTTGCAATTTTCCTTCCCTTGTTGTCATCGAAAAACATGATATACAGTTAAAAGCTGTGTTCAAACACTATTTGGATTCATTTTTTTCTTCTGTCTTCAATGCAGTTATGGTATTTATTTGAAATAAAGTTGAGTTCATTTGTTTCTATTTATTCTCAATTCTTAATGATGATTTTTATTTTATAGTATGTAGACTATGAATATGCTGCCCAAACTTAAAACTATACCAATAGTTATTCAAAGATACATCTCCTGTGGCTCCTCGTGCCTCCTTTTGTAGGAAAGCATCTTCATTGTGTTACTCTTCCGAAGTTTCTTTCTGCAAATGTATATGATTATATGCATGTTTCTCTTATTTTCCTTTATTTCATACACAACAGGCACCATATCATACATGCTCTTTTTCATATAGCTATTAGCACACATGCATTTGCAATGTCACTCAGTGTTGGTTCTTCTCAACTGCATTCCTTTCCACAGCCGCACTGTGCTGTACTGTGTGTAGGTACTACAGCATGTTCAACCCTCTTCTCACTGGGATTCACGCTTTCTTCATATGAACATGAAATTGTTTCAAAATCTTTATGAATTGGCTTGCAAATGTTGTTAAGAACTTTCTTACATTCACAGATCATTTTGGAAGCTTCTAAAGAGAAACTTAAAAAATGACAAAACCCAAAAAACGAAATGGCAAGAATGAATGATTTCTCAGGAATATTTTATTTCTACAGAAATAAATGTCATGTGTGTGTTTAGCTCTCCCAGGCTTCTTCTCACATCTACTCTGTTTTCCAGCAGATTGTATTTCACAAGTTTTCTGTGACTACCTCCTGCTCATTGCTTTCAAAATTCTCAGTTAAGTTCAAAAGCATCACACACTTATACACATACACACAATATGACACACAAGCAAAGGAGAAGGACAGATCCATGACAGAGGGAGGGGTGGGGAGTCAAATTAAAAATATGGAAAGAGGGCAGGCATTTGGCCTAGCAGGCAAGTCAAGGCTTGAAAGCCCATGTCCCAACCAGAGTGCCTGAGTTAGTTCAAATCCCAGCTCCACTCGTGATTCTAGCTTCCTGTTAATGGGCACCCTGGGATGCAGCAGGTGATCATTTGAGTAGTCAGGTTCCTGCCACCAACAGGTGAGACCTAGACTAAGTCCCAGCCTCCTGGCTTAGGTTGGCCCAGTCCTGTCAATTGTGGGCATTTTGGGGAGTGAATCAATGGAAGGGAGCTCTGTCTGTCCCTAACAATCTCTTTCTGTGTCTGTTTGTCCCTCAAATAAATAAGTGGCTAAGTAAATAACTAAATAACATTTAAAAAGCATATGGAAAGAAAATTTAAGGAGACAGAAACTGACAGAAATTTTTTTTAAGATTTATTTATTTATTTGCAAGGCAGAGTTACAGAAAGGCAGAGGCAAAGACAGAGAGAGAGGTCTTCCATCCAGCGGTTCACTCCACAAATAGCTGCAACAGCCAGAGCCGGGCTGATCCAAAGCCAGGAGCCAGGAGCCAGGAGCTTCTTCTGGGTCACCCATGCAGGTGCAGAGGCCCAAGGACTTGGGCCATCTGCCAGCACTGCAGGTGGCAGCTTTACCCACTATGTTACAGCACTGGTCCCAGAAAAATTATTAATGTAAAATTGACAGTGAGGAGAAAGCAACACTACACTTAGAAGACTATATCTTCTAATGACACCTGAATGATAAATACAAAAAGACACTAGCAATAATTCATTGATATAAAACTGGGGGCTGATAGGAAACAGTATTATACTGAGTAAACTGCACCTCCTAATCACACCGAACTGATCAATTCAAGTACCAGCAATAATTCATGGGCAGTACCTGGGGTAATCAAGGATGCTCATTCCAGCAGTTTAAAATGGTTCCTCAACTGAACATTCAGAAGCTTCATGGAGTGCTGCAAGGAATACTGTACACCTAGCAGACGAAGCACTCCCTGATGGGCGGGTTTCCAATAAAAATAAAACATTCCTTTTAATACTTTGAAAGGCAATGTTTGGTGAAAACTGTCACTGCCTTTCATTAGTCTTTTGTCCATTCAATGGTATATTTACGACCTGAGACTTTTAAAACTTTTTCCATTCTAAAAATCTTATATTTTGTGAACATAATTATTATCTGTGCTTACAAAATTAGGTTTTATGATGAGAAAAGGAACTATAATCACACACTTAAAGAGAATGAAAAGACAAAGTTTGTAGATCTGAAGGAAAATTTACAGATAAATAAATGCAAGCCCAGAGAGGCCAAGAGACTCCTCAAGGTCACACAGCTGGTTTGGCAGCAGAGCATCACTCACGACTGAGGTCCTCTGAGAGCCTGCCAACTGTTTGTCCCACACAAGGGACAGAGCTGGCAACAAGACAGGCAAAACAAAAAGTGGCTCAAGGCCATGGAAGGCCTCAAGGACAATCCCCAAGAAGTGCCCTGTGCACAGGTATAAAAGTGAAGTTGTTTTCTTTTGTCATTTTCTTTGCCCAGAACAGGTACAAAATCATATTTTGTAGTATCAAATTGATTTACTTTGTCACTAATGATGGAGAAGCAGCATTATTCAAAGTTCCATACCTCGGAGCAAAAGCAAGTACAAATTATATGCTATTATTTTAAAAGCTTGTAAAATGAGTCATAGCATTAGGGAGAAAAAATATGATAACTAGAGGAAAGGCATACGGGCTACTGGCAAAATTCCTTTATGAAGTACAGCATGTGAGAGCAACTGTGATTAAGCTCTTGTGCCAGCAGATCTTTGTTCCATGGGTAAAGTTACAAATATGCAGAACGAACAGCTCCTGGACACTTGCAAGATGTAGGTGAATATTCCGGACTTCTCACTCTGTCCCCAAGGACCTCAGTGGCAAGGGCAGAGAGATGATACTTTGTAATGATTATTATGTGAACCACTGTTGACTGGGGAGGGTGGGTGGTCATCAGCACTAGCAGTAGACCAGCTACTTGTGCATCCCAGGACAGCACTGGTGTGCCAAGTGCAAGGTGCCATCTGAGTACCCACAAGCATGCTGTTTCACTCACTGGCACTATTAATTTAACATTCAAAGAAATGCAGGAAATTGAGCATGCAATTAAATCATGGCCACCAAAGAACAGGGCAGGGCACTGTGCAACAAACTAGGCAAAGTTCAGAGGCCTCTAATTTCCAAACCTTTCCATGACAGCTGTCAAAGGGAAAGGTGTTCATAGGAGTTCTAGGTGCAGATGATAAAAAGTTTACTATGCTGCCAAAGAGTCTTGCCAGGAGTACAGTACCCTGCTAAAGTGATCTTATCCTAGTAACATTTTCCACATCTTAACTTGTTCCAATGGGCATCTCCATGCATGCTGAAAAGTTACACTTTTCAATATGAGGGTTGAGATATCAGGAAGTCTTATGTAGGAAACCAGTGATCTTTCAGCTGGACCCATAGAGAATTTAGCTTTTGTCAACACTGTTTTCTTTACTTAATTAAGATAATCAATCATGTTATAGTAGAGTAAACAATAACTTAAATGCTGCAGATAAGAACATGGAGAAATATCTTCCAGAGATGAACACAACTGAAGAGAAAGTCAGAATGCATTGTTGCCCCCTGTAAAACAGAAAGAAAGCCTGCCAGGTTTTGAGTGTGATACTTCTTAGTGTTTGATGAAGCAAAAGCAGTCTGGGTTTCCATTTGATCTGGATATCCCACGTGATTCAGAACTCTCTGAAGAGCCATTAAAAACCTGCTGTCACAGCCAACAACCTTAATGGTTAGAAACAATGTTCTCATGAATAGAAAAAAAAGTCTAAAGAATGAGAAGACCAGTTACAACAGCCAAGCTATCCTTTTTCAAGCTATAAAGAGACACCCTTTATCCAACAAACACTCACTAGCACTGAACTTTGGGCAAGATACAGTTCTAACCACTTTACTCATATTAACACATTACAGCATTATAAAATCCCTGTGAAGTAAGTGTTGTTATGTGCATTTCACAGACAAGATGTCCAAAGTCACAGCAGAAGGGTGTCTGGGTTGAGTGTTTGGGCAATTAATCTCTATGCTAGATCATGAAGAAAGGTTACAAGCAATACTATTCCCTTAACTGATGAAAAAATGCCATTTTTTAAAAATTTTATAATGAAAATTATTGTAAATTTTAATACCTAAAATTGGTGGTCAAATATGTGCTATATAGCTATTAAATGATCCCCAAATAACAAAAGTTTAAAAACAGTGCAATGCCCCATGTAGGATCTCTGTCCTTAATGTGCTGTATGTACTATGTGAATATAACTAGTACTCAAACAGTACTCTATACTTTGTGTGTCTGTGTGCAAACTGTTGAAATCTTTACTTAGTAAATACTAAATTGATCTGTATATAAAGATAATTGAAAGTGAATCTTGATGAAGAATGGGATGGGAGAGGGAGCAGGAGATGGGATGATTGCGGGTAGGAGGGAGATTATGGGGGGGGGGGGAGCCACTATAATCCAAAAGTTGTACTTTGGAAATTTATATTTATTAAATAAAAGTTAAAAATTAAATTAAATTAATTTTTAAAAAAACAGCACCATGGAGAGTCCAACAAAAGAGCTCCTATACTTGTATAGGGGATTTGATATAGAGTAGAGGTGGCACTGTATCTTGTATGTAAAGCAGAGAAAAATGGCATTAGCACATGTGACGACCCATTTGGAGAGAATAAACTCAATTCCTACCACAATGCACAAGAAAAATTTTAGATGGAGAGAAAACAAACCTCAAAAATGAAATCCATTGCAGATATCAAAAAAGTACCTGCCAAAGTGCATGAAAGCCATAGCAAATACAAAGCAAGTATACAAAAGTGCACATATGCTTTCATTTTTTTGATTAAAAAGCAGCTATTTGTATCAACATTACTTACATGTCTGTTTAACAACATGTATACAAATCTGAGAGTTGACCAATCAAGGTATTTCAAACAACTCACCCAGAGTATGGAACTGGCAGAGAGAATGTCGTTTATTATAAACTTCTTTCCTGCTGGAATTTCTAAATAACATAGTAATTTTTTTAAAAAAAATCAACATACACATAGTCAAGCAATGATGATGCCAGGTGAGTAGGCAGGGTACAAGGATGTCGTCTTTCTTCAGGAACCATTCACCCATGCAAAAAAAGAACCATTCTTGCATTTTAGAAAACTCTTATTAGTGGAAGTGTGGAGGATTAATTAGAAAAGTAGATAAGATTATTAAATAGGCTTTCAAGACCTACCAATAACAGAATTCACACATGCCCTGTATAGCATCTAACCAGTTTTTTTTTAACTTTTATTTAATAAATATAAATTTCCAAAGTACAGCTTTTGGATTATAGCGACTTTCCCCCCATAACCCCCTCCCACCTGCAACCATCCCATCTCCCACTCGTTCTCCCATCCCATTCTTCATCAAGATTCATTTTCAATGATCTTTATATACAGAAGATCAATTTAGTATATACTAAGTAAAGATTTCAACAGTTTGCACACACACAGAAACACAAAGTATAAAGCACTATTTGAGTACTGATTATACCGTTAATTCACATGGTACAACACATTAAGGACAGAGATCCTACATGGGGAGTAAGTGCACAGTGACTCCTGTTGTTGATTTAACAATTGACACTCTTATTTATGACTTCAGTAATCACCCGAGGCTCTTGTGATGAGCTGCCAAGGCTAGGGAAGCCTCTTGAGTTTGCCAACTCCGATCTTATTTAGACAAGGCCATAGTCTCCTCCCTTCAGAGAAAGGTACCTCTTTCTTTGATGGCCCTTTCTTTCCGCTGGGATCTCACTCACAGAGACTTTTCATTTAGGTCATTTTTTTCCCCACAGTGTCTTGGCTTTCCATGCCTGACATACTCTCATGGGCTTTTTAGCCGTAAGGGCTGAGTCTGAGGCCAAGAGTGCTGTTTAGGACATCTGCCATTCTATGAGTCTGCTGTATCTCCCGAATCCCATTTGGATCGTTCTTTCCTTTATAATTCTAACAGTTAGTATTAGCAGACACTAGTCTTGTTTATGTGATCCCTTTGACTCTTAATCCTATCACTATGATCAATTCTGAACTGAAACTGATCACTTTGACTAGCGAGATAGCATTGGTATATGCCACTTTGATGGGATTGAATTGGAATCCCCTGGCACGTTTCTAACTAGACAATTAGGGGTAAGTCTGATTGAGCATGTGCCAAACTATACATCTCCTCTCTCTCTTATTCCCACTCTTATATTTAACAGAGATCACTTTTCAGTTAAATTTAAACACCTAAGAATAATTGTGTGTTAATTACATAGCTCAACCAATGGTATTAAGTAGAACAAAAAATACTAAAAGGAATAAAGTAGTAAGCTGTTCTTTGACAGTCAGGAAAAGTGCTCATCAAGCCATTGTTTCTCATAGTGCCGATTTCACTTCAACAGGTTTCCCCTTTGGTGCTCAGTTAGTTGTCACCAATCAGGGAGAACATATGATATTTCTCTCTCTGGGACTGGCTTATTTCATTCAGTATGATGTTTTCCAGGTTCCTCCATTTTGTTGCAAATGACTGGATTTCATTGTTTTTGACTGCTGTATAGTATTCTATAGAGTACATATCCCATAATTTCTTTATCCAGTCTTCTGTTGATGGGCATTTAGGTTGATTCCAGGTCTTAGCTATTGTGAATTGAGCTGCAATAAACATTGAGGTGCAGGCAACTCTTTTTATTTAGGTCCTTGGCCCATCTCTTAAGTGTGTTGTCTGTTTTGTTTTTGTGGAGTTTCTTGATCTCTTTGTAGATTCTGGTTATTAATCCTTTATCGGTTGAATAGTTTGCAAATATTTTTTCCCATTCTGTCGGTGGCCTCTTCACTTTGCTGTTTCTTTTGCAGTACAGAAACTTCCCAATTTGATGTAATCCCAATTGTTAATTTTGTCTTTGATTGCCTGTGCCTCTGGAGTTTTTTCCAAGAAGTCTTTGCCTGTGCCTATATCTTGCAGGGTTTCTCCAATGTTCTCTAATAATTTGATGGTGTTGGATCATAGATTTAGATCTTTAATCCACGTTGAGTGGATTTTTGTGTAAGGTGTAAGGTAGGGGTCTTGCTTCATGCTTCTGCACGTGGAAATCCAGTTTTCCCAGCACTATTTGTTGAATAAACTCTCCTTACTCCAGGAATTGATTTTAGATCCTTGATCAAATATAAGTTAGCTGTAGATGTTTGGATTGATTTCTGGTGTTTCTATTCTGTTCCATTGGTTTATCCATCGATTTCTGTCCCAGTACCATGCTGTTTTAATTATAACTGCCCCATATTATGTCGTGAAATCTGGTATTGTGATGCCTCCGACTATGTTTTTGTTGTACAAATTGCTTTAGCTATTCGAGGTCTCCTGTGTCTCCATATGCATTTCAGCATCATTTTTTCCAGATCTGAGAAGAATGTCTTTGGTACTTTCATTGGTATCACATTGAATATATAAATTGCTTTTGGGAGAATGGACATTTTGATGATATTGAGTCTTCCAATCCATGAACATGGAAGATTTTTCCATTTTTTGGTATCCTCTTCTATTTTTTTCTCTACGGTTTTGTAGTTTTCATCGTAGAGATCTTTAACGTCCTTGGTTAAGTTTATTCCAAGGTATTTGATTGTTTTTGTGGCTGTTGTGAACCGGATTGATCTTAGAAGTTCTTTCTCAGCGGTGGCATTGCCTGTGTATACAAAGGCTGTTGATTTTTGTGCACTAATTTGTGCATTGATCCTGCTACTTTGCCAAACTCTTCTATGAGTTCCAATAGTCTCTTAGTAGAGTTCTTTGGGTCCCCTAAATAAAGAATCATATCATCTGCAAAGAGGGATAGTTTGACTTCTTCCTTCCCAATTTGTATCCCTTTAATTTCTTTGTCTTGCCTAATAGCTCTGGCTAAGACTTCCAGAACTATATTGAATAGCAGTGGTGAGAGTGGGCATCCCTGTCTGGTACCAGATCTCAGTGGAAATGCTTCCAACTTTTCCCCATTCAACAGGATGCTGGCTGTGGGTTTTTCATAAACTGCTTTGATTGTATTGAGGAATGTTCCTTCCATACCCAATTTGCTTAGGGTTTTCATCATGAAAGGGTGTTGTATTTTATCAAATGTTTTCTCTGCATCTATTGAGATAATCATACGGTTTTTCTTCTGCAGTTTCTTAATGTGGTGTATCACATTGATGGATTTGTGAACACTGAACCATCCCTGCATACCAGGGATAAATCCCATTAGGTCTGGGTGGATGACCTTTCTGATGTGTTGTTGCATTCTATTGAGGATTTTTGCATCTATGTTCATCAGGGATATTGGTCTTTAATTTTCTTTCAATGCTGCATCTTTTTCAGGTTTAGGAATTAAGGTGATGCTGGCTTCATAGAAAGAATTTGGGAGGATTCCCTCTTTTTAGATTGTTCTGAATAGTTTGAGAAGAATTGGAGTTAGTTCTTCTTTAAATGTCTGATAGAATTCAGCAGTGAATCCATCTGATCCTGGGCTTTTCTTTGTTGGGAGGGCCTTTATGACTGTTTCAATTTCTCTGTCAGTTATGGGTCTGCTTAGGTTTTCTATGTCTTTCTGGTTCAATTTAGGTAAGTTGTATGTGTCCAGGAATCTATCCATTTTTAATAGATTGCCCTATTTGCTGGCATACAAATCCTTGTAGTAATTTCCTTGATTCTTTTTATTTCTATAGTGTCTGTTGTTACATTTCATTTTTCATCTCTAATTTTATTGATTTGAGTCTTTTCTCTTTTTTTTTTAGTTAGTTGGGCCAATGGAGTGTCAATTTTGTTTATTTTTTCAAAAAACCATCTCCTCATTTGGCTGATTTTTTTTTTTATTCAATCCTGTTGATTTCTTCTCTGATTTTAATTATTTCTCTTCTCCTAGTAGTTTTGGGTCTGCTTTGCTGCAGTTTTTCTAGTTCCTTGAGATGCATTGAAAGCTCATTATTTGGTGCCTTTCCAATTTCTTGATGTAGGCACTTATTGCTATAAATTTTCCTCTCAGCACTGCTTTTGCTGTATCCCATAAGTTCTGATATGTTGTGCTGTTGTCCTCATTTACTTCCAGAAAGTTTTTGATTTCTCTTTTGATTTCTTCTATGACCCACTATTCATTCAGGAGCATGTTGTTCAGTCCCCATGTGTTTGCATATGCTCTAGGTATTCCTGAGTTGCTAATTTCCAACTTCATTCCACTATGTCTGAGAAGCTGCATCATATGATTCTAATTCTTTTGAATTTGTTGAGACTTGCTTTATGACCTATTATGTGGTCAATCCTAGAGTAGGTTCCATGTACGGCTGACAAGAATATGTATTCTTTAAGTGTAGGATGAAAAGTTCTGTAGATATCTATTATATCCATTTAGGCTTTAGTGTCGATTAAATCTGCTTTTTCTTTTTTGACCTTCTGTCTGGTTGATCTGTCTATTGTTGAAAGTGGAGTATTTAAGTCCCCCAATATTACTGCATTGGAGTCTAAGTCTCCCTTTAAGTTCCTTAACATATCTTATAAGTAAACCTATGCACTGTAATTAAGTGCATATACATTGATAATAGTTACATCTTCCAGTTGAATTGATCCCTTAATCATTATATAGTGCCCCTCTTTGTCTCTCTTAACAGTTTTTGCGTTAAAGTTTATTTTGTCTGATATTAATAGGGCTATGCCAGCTCTTTTTTTGGTTTCTATTGGCATGGAATATCTTTTTCCAGCCTTTCACTTTCAGTCTGCATGTATCTTTGTTGGAAAGATGTGTTTCTTGTAAGGAGCAAATAGGTGGGTTTTGTTTTTTAATCCATACAACCAGTCTGTGCCTTTTAATTGGAGAGTTGAGGCCATTTACATTCAATATGACTCATGGTAAGTAGTGACTTTGCCCTGCCATATTTCCAAAGATATTTCTGATATATGCTCTGAACTTCCTGTGACCTTTTACTGGGAGATTTCTTCCTTTACCTTCTTTTGTATTGGTGACCGTGTTTCTGTGTTTCTTTGTGTAACACATCTTTAAGCAACTTTTGCAGGGCTGGATGAGTGGCAACAAATTCTTTCAATTTCTGTTTGCTGTGAAATGTCTTTATTTCACCTTCATTCACAAATGAGAGCTTTGCAGGATATAATATTCTGGGCTGGCAGTATTTTTTTCTCTTAGAACTTGGGTTATATCTCACCATTTCCTCCTAGCCTGTAGGGTCTCTGATGAGAAGTCTGCTGTGAGTCTAATTGGAGATCCTCTGAGAGTAATCTGACATTTCTCTCTTGCACATTTTAGAATCTTTCTTTATGTTTCACTGTGGTGAATTTAATTATAATGTGTCGTGGTGAGGATCTCTTTTGGTCATGTTTATTGGGCTTCCTGTACTTGGATGTCTCTTTCCTTCTCCAAATCTGGGTAGCTCTCTGCTACTATCTCACTAAAAAGGCCTTCTAATCCTTTCTCTCTTTCCATGCCTTCAGGAACTCCTAGAAGTCAAATGTTGGGTTTTTTAATAGTATCCTGTAGATTCCCAAGAATATTTTTTAGATTTCTAATTTCCTCTTCTTTTCTTTGATTTGTCTGTATACTTTCCTGTGCTCTGTCTTCTAAGTCTGATATTCTCTCTTCTACCTCACTGATTCTGTTTTTAATGCTCTCAAATGTGTTTTTCATCTGTTCTATTGTATTCTTCATTTCATTTTGGTTTCTCTTTAATATCTCAATTTCAGGGTCTACTAAGTTCCTCATTTCATTTTGATTCCTCCTTAAGATTTCATTTTCACAAGAGAGTTTTTCTGTCATGTCCTGTTTGGACTTCTGTAGTTTATGCATTTGTTTTTGATAACTTCTAAATGCTATCATAAATTTTTTGAATTCCATATCTTGCATTTCTTCTATTTCATCATCTTCATCATCTTGTATTGGAGTGTCATGTTCATTTTTTGAGCATCATGATGTCTTTCTTATTCTTATTTCCTTGGTTTCTGCATTTGTTGTATGGCACTGTGGAGGTATTGTTTCTTCTTTTTTTTCTTGCTGTGGTGCTTTTCTCATTATACTATGACTCTAGATTAAGTGGACTGTCTGCTTTTGGTAAATCTGTAGAGGCTTGTGGTAAGTGTGGCCAGAGAACTCTATTCAGTTCTTCAGGGTTAAGGGTGTGCCAAAAGTAATACACCCAGGTTTGGCGTGGCAAATCTTCTCTCCCTCTTTTTTTTTTCCGTCAGAAGGGAAGTAATTCCACTCAGCTGAGCTCTTCTCCTCGATGGCAATCAGTGCCTGAGTGCTAGCCCCAGTTGGAATATTATTAGTCTGCTCTGTCCCAAGGACCACACAAAGGATCTGTGCAGTCCTCAAGTGTAAGCTCAGATTCCCCTGAAATGTCTCTCACTGGATAGCCAAGGCTACTGAGTTTGTGACGTCTCACACTGAGACTACTCACATCTCAGCAACACTGTGAGTTCTCCTACACACCCTTAATTTTTCATTCATAAGCTCCACACATTCACTAGGTCTTAGTCTCCTGTTATTACTCCCAACCAGAGTCAAGTTTTTTTGTTTGGTTGAGGGCAGGTGCATCCTCGAGCTGGTGCAGCTGTTACATATTTCCAAAATGGCACCTGCTCTATTGTCTCACACATCTTTGTAAGGTGTGTGGCGAGAGAGAATCATGTCCATACCGTCCCTTCTGTTTCTTCCTCTCCTCTAGTTAAGCTGGTGTACTTTCCTGCATGGGGCTTCAAACCTCGTTCCCTCTAGGCTCTTCCTGCCACTTTTCCACCAGTGTCTCAGGCTACTGCAGTTTTGCCTCACCTCCATTTCCAGTGCTGGTGTGGGTGAGAAGATTCTTGGCAGGTGGGCTCCCAAGCCTTGGGCACCTGTGTCCTCCACGTAGATCCACCATGTCCCTCTAATTCCAGAAGAGTTCCCTGTGAAGTTTTTTCCCTAACTCTTCCATGAGACTTCACTATATCCACTTTTATTAAACTATCTTTTCCTCGACATCAATGAGCTCCCTCCCTACTCCGCCATCTTGTTGCCACCCTAACCTGGTTTACTGAAGTCTTGAAACTAATTATATTACAACTCCTATTTTCCAGTGGAAGAAAATGAGGTTCACAGTAGTTCAGAAATTGCTCCATTTGCATAGTGAATCAGTACACATTTAGAATGTGAATTTCAGCCCTGGACTGTGCACTTAACTGCAAAGTTACACTACATCCCAGAGCATTACAACAGCCTTGCCAACTTACAATGAGGACTCAACCAATGCACAACAGGAACTGGGGATAGAAGGGGGGAGCCAGATACAATACAAGTTAGGAGAGAAAACAGGCAATACTTGCTGACTGACTGGAAGGAGGATGAGGAAGGCAGGGAGTTTTATATTGTCACTCATGTTTCAAGCTTGGAACAAACTCTCCAGTTTTCCATAGTAAGATAATCTTTTCTTTTATAATGTGAACAATAGCTACCAATACCCTTCATAGACTTTCTGGGAAGCCCGTGAACAACCCATGTGCCTGCTTCTCAGTTCCAACTTCCTGAGGCATTACTATGCTTTCAATGTTCTTCCAGTAATCTTGCAATGAATCGTTCCATCATAAAATCTGCTCACTGTGACATCCTGCAAGACTAGTTAGAGGCTATAAAATTCCTTACTTGCTTTTCCTCAGGAAGCTTTATGATTTTCACTTGAGCTAACAGCAGATTGATCAAGATTAGATCCCCTGCTGGCTTTCTCTTGTTTCAATCTGAGAGAAAAGAGAGAACTTGAAAACACACACACACACGCACACATACTCATACATGTGATTTTTTTAAATCTGGTTCAAGCTACACTTCAGTGTAGCTGTTTTTAATGGTGGAGATGGGAGCGCAGTTTATGATGTCTTCAGGGATTCTAGAAACCTCCTGAATCTTATATAAAATTTTGCATGCAAAAGGATATAATCATTTATTCTAGGATATTATAAATAGCTAACATTAGATGTTCAAAGGAATCTGTAACTCAAAAACAAAAAGAGGAAAACACACAGCTGAAAGCCAGTTGGCTATCTATCCTTTAAGGTATTCAGTTGTTAATTCACCCACTGAGGAAGTGACATATTTTGGGGACTTCAGTAAACAGAATGCAGCAGTTCCAGCAGTTCATTACAGCTGTTCTTCCTGTATAGACAGGCCAGGCAGCAAGGCTTGCTTCAAATTTTGCTTTTTCAAAGTGATGCCTATTTTTGCCATCTATTTGTTAGGCTAATGGAGAAAAATCATCACCTACATAATTAAACACAACTTGCTGCAAAGCTTCAGTTAAGATGGAGTGAAGGATGGTTGATTGTATATTTTTAAACTTTCATTTCAAAGACTACTTCCCTGTTATTTTGAACATTTTTCATAGATTAATTCTGAACACAGAATCCCAAACTGCTGCCAGGATTATACAAGAGGCATTCTACAAATACAGAACATAGAATTCAGGGCTCAACAAAAAGTATACTTTAATAAGTTTAATAAGCCAATTCTTACTGGTTTTTGTGAATCCACTCTGCTATAATCTCAGATACAAAATTTCTCATCTCCCCAGAACCTATGGAAAGTAAGAAACCCAGCTGCACAATAAACATGCTATTATGCATTCTGACCAGCAATGGGCCTGTTGTTTCTAACACAGAAAGACACTACATACCAGAGCAAGTAACACACTGATGGGACCCAGACCAACAAAGAGAAAGAACCCAGACACTATATAATAAAGGACAATATAAAGATGATTTGAGAATGATTTTTAAAGTTATTATCTGAAGACTCACTGGTCACAAGCGAACACATTCCATGAATCCTCTGCATCTGGTATCTTAAACAATAAATTCATAATATTTTGTTGTAAATGACTAACCTCTCCCAGGGAAAAAAAGACAAGGATACTTCTAATATAAATTTCCTTTAACTAAAAGAGAAGAGTCATGTCTCTCCTTGATTTGGAATGCCACATTTTCTTCTTTTAATTTTTCTTCCTACGAAGAGCTCTGAACTTGACATTCGGCTTCCAGCTGGAACTGCAGATAAGCAGACTTTACACGGGTTTCAAGCCCTCCCAGGAACAAGAAAGCAACCCTGATCCGCCGTCTAGATGCAGACTTCAGACCCACGATTTTACAGCACCGCGGGAACTTTGAATCCAAGCCTTTCAGAGACGCCAACTCTAAGTACACAAGCTGAGGATATAGCTTCAGTTTTGCCCCAGAACTTAGAATACTGGAGACCATGAGAAACAAACATGAATGGGAATTCCTTTTGTTCTTCAGAGGCCCAGCAATTAATCAGCTTAAATGACTTCATATTATAAGGCTACATTATCTTTTTTAAAACCGTATTTCCTTCTTTGACTTTCATATGCCTTGTGACTTAAATTGCAATGAGACTTCTGAATATAACGAACACTTTGTATTTTCAAAAGATGTTTTGTTTTTGTTTCCAGGAGATATGTTAAATACCTATGAAGCTAACTTAAAAACTGGGGCAACAAGATGTATACAGAAGATTAAAAACAAAAGATAATCAAATAAGTAAACACTTTAGGAAAACAAAAAAGCATATAGATTCCAATTACAGTTTGATCCACAGCTTATCAGAATGTACGAAGTATGTCTGTACAATAGTTCAAGAAGCCACACATGGTAACTACTTGGCTCACGATGAATATTTAAAGTGCTGTCTAAGGAATATTTATTTTAAAAGAAGGATGGTATTCTTAGTGAGTGAAAATTAATTTGGTATCTGATGACCAGTTTGGCTTGAAAGGTTCTAGGTGTCTCATGCAGTGTTAGAGGGAGTTAAAACAGAGATGTTCACTGAAGCATCTTTCTGCTCCGGAGCTAAAAAACAAACCCAGAGTTTATCAAAACATGCAAAGATTATTCAAGATGTATTTAACATATACACATATATGGAAAAATTACTTTTAAGAACATAACAGAGAGCTGGATGAAGAAATTAAATTTAGAAGGAAAAAGCTATTCCTTTTGCTGAGATTTCAAGCAAGGAAGACAGAGTGACTGGAGACATGTTCAAATGAGGCTGTCTTCTACTTGGATAATTAGAAGGTTAAACCAGGAACGTGTCATTGTTCCCCAACCACTCCCAGCTCCTCCAAAAACAAATACAACTCTATGATTCTAGAGATGGCTGGGATTTCCTTATCAGGACACCATTTATCTAAACTCATAATAGATTCTGCTAGGTGTTAAGAAGGGAAGAGGGATGACACAAGAAGAGGGAGTGAGCAGCAGCTCAAAGATGCCCCTGAAAGCAAGAGGATACGGAGAGGAGAATACTCCACCGTTTCTGTCACAATTGTGCCTTGTTTTAGAGAGAAAGGCTCACAGGACCACAGGAAGACCCATCACTGTATTCACCACACAAGAGTCAAAGCCTAACCAGAGTGCAAGCAGGTGAGGCTTGCATGATGGTAACTTCCCAGGTGGCCACTCACCCAAGTGCAGAAGATCAGGACACTAAGAATGGAGCACCCTCATGGGCAGGGCAGGCTGGCAGGTCCTGACAACGCCAAGTCTAGGGAGACCAGGAGGGCTTGCGTTCTGAAGGAAAGGGGAGGCCAGAGAACATGGGACAGAGAAAGAGTTCTGGACACAGCAACGGACTATGACCTGGGAGAAAGAGCAATTTCTAGACCTTCTTGCCATTAGTAAAATGAACTGTATGTCAGCCACTGCCATGTGCTGGACACTATCACACAGCAGTTTTCAGGACATCCTTGGGCAGCAGAAGACAGTGTCTGCCATTTCAGGTGAATATGCTGAGTCAGAGACATGCACCCCAGGCCCTCAGTCCAGAAAGTGAGGGGGAAAGAGCTGAAAGGGCTTGAATTAGGCAGCACGCACAAAAGCACCACGACAGCAATAGGCACATGCCCCTGAGAACCACAAAGCACAGAGGAGAAAAGGAAGGGACAGAATAAAGAAGGAAGGAGAGATGGAAGGAAGGAAACCATTTCGTCTTCAAGGACATCACAGTTCTACAAGAGGCAAATATACCTTCATGTGACCCAGAGTGGCAGAACAAGCAGCCAATGACACTGTACATACATTATGCAAACAACTCTGGCCCTCAAGGGTCATTCTGGCCACAGAATGCTAGAAAGACTAGCCTGGACTGAGAGGCTATTAAGAAACTCTTGTTTAAAATTCATGTGAAAAAAAATAGCCAGGGCTTATTTCTAAATCAAGGGAGCAGTGGCAGTGACTGAGAGAAGCCACTGAATGATCATAAAGCAGAAGCTGAGCAGGTTGGAAGCCAAATGCAAGCAGAGCAGAAGAGAGGCAGGCATGGAGCTGGCCTCCCGGGGAATGCTGTAGGAGGGACATTCACAGGAAGAAGACCACACAGAAGGGGACTGTGAGTTGAGACTGGGCTGGATACACTGCGAAGGGGAGCACTGTGTGCCATCCAGATGAGCAGGCAGGGAGACCAGGAAAAAGACCTGGCAAGAGACTGGGAACTGCACTGTATGGGGGTGGGATTGAGCTGGCCAGGGAGCCTTGCAGAGTGGGGCCCAAACAGAGCCACAGGGGAGAAAAGGGACATGGGATGAGTCTGACAAGGAGTGGAGGGGAACTGGCAAAATCAGAAACCAAGACTCAGTAGAGTCTGCGTGGTGGGAGTACAAGTGTTTGTCTGTGAATTCCTAGAGGTCACTTCTTCAGGACAGGGTCAAGGAGGGGTGGGAGAAAAGGCCAAGTGGAAGAGGTAGCAGATAGAAAAGGTGAGAAAAATCAAGAGGAAGCAAAATGCCGTTTAACATTTCAGCAATCTGGACTAATCTAAGGACATCAGTGAGTGAGGGGACCGCAGGACCCAGGGGCAGTTGTTTTCTTAAAAGTAGAAGAGACCTAAACATATCTGTAATCCAAAGGGGAAGAGGCAGAAGAGAAGAAACTTTTCAAGGTCACACCAGATGATTCTTGGAGGACGAGCTTTAGAAAAGCAACGACAGGAGCCAGACCCAGAGAAAGCATGATAGAGACAAGGAGGAGGCAGACTATTCCAGGACACAAGGGAGACAGGGAGGACTAGGGCAGTGAGTGATGTGTGCCGGGTGAAACTCAAGTCCCACCATACCCTCCAGGGAAGTCATGGCTTCCAGCAACAGGGAGAAAAGAGGTCTGAGGGTTTAGAGCTGCTGTCCTGAGGAACAGGAGCCCAGGCTAACAACACAGACAGGAGATGCCCATGTAGCTGAGGCAAGGTCTGGGGTCTCCTTAAACAGCAGTGCTTGACACCCAAAGCAAACCCAGATTCATCCAGAGCTGGGACTCTGCATGGCAAAGGGTTAGAGGGGCACAGGTCGCTGAAGATACCAGCAAGACAATGACTGAACTGAAGAAACTAGGGAGCAGAGGCTGGCCAGGGAAAAATGTGACTCAAAAAGGGAGAAAATGGGGGAAGCCTTAAGTCTTGGAAGGAAAATTGGTGCTGTGAGAATATGGTAGAGAAAGTCTGGAAAGGCAGTGGGCAGATCAGAAAGTGAGGAGCAGCAGCAGGGAGCTGGACTTGGGGGTGGAGCAGCCAGAATTTGAACCAGCACTCTGATATGGGATGCCAGTATCACAAGGAGCGGCTTAACCTGCTGCACCACATCAGACCCCAGGCCCTGACCTCCTGCACAGTGGGGTAATGTGTTGTTTTAAGCCACGAAGTTGGTGATAACTTGTGTCAGCAGCAATAAGAAACACATATGTACCCTAGCTATATGGAATTCAAATGAAAATTTTATTACTAATTTATAATGATATATAAAGAAGCTCAAGTAACTTAATTTTTCTCATGGTGACTTTTATTTTGTTCTGAAACAGAAAATTATTTCAAAAAATGTGAATACGCCCTCGCCTTACAAGTACCTAACCCCATGTCCAGTCTGTATTCCTGGCACTCTCACTCTGGCTGGGGAGGCGGGAACACCCTGCTTAGGCATAAAAGGCAGAGCTGGCCTTGTTGCCAGTGACTGAGGACAGGAAGATGTATGGTGTAGTGGGACTGGCTGTTCCCAGGCAGAGAGTGCTGCACCCCCAGGTCAGAGGCTGGCCAGTACAGGGGTGACTGGCCAGTTCAAAGTGGCTGCTGCGGATGGAGGTCAAGGTGCTGCTCAAGGCCAAATACATGGGAGCTGTCTCTGGCCCCTCTGTGACTACTGCACTGTTCCCAACCCTCACCACCACCAACGTGCAGTGGACGGGGCGGGCAGCCACTCAGTCAGTACCTGTTGACAGGCCATGGTGGACAGGCTGGGACAGCTGCATGGAAGAGGAGCATCTTGAGAAAAATAGCAAAAGCAAGAGAGAACCAAAGCCCTTCAAACCTGGATGAAGACTGCGTAGAAGGACCACATGAGGGCCAACCTGACAGGCAGGAAGCAGCTTTGTCCCGGAGAGACTGCAGCTGAGGCCCTACTGGAAGCTGCAATCTCCAGTATTCCAGGACTTGATGTGATGAGCAACGGGGTGAAAAGAACACATTGAGGACCTACATGTGAGGTTGGGAGGACTGGCAGTAAGGAAGGAGAGAGAAAAGCTCTTCACACCAACTTTGAATGACAGAAAAAGCCCAATATTTCATATTTAAATCAAATCAAGATAGGTACATTTCACAGGCCATGGATAGAAAGTTTTTTAAGTTTACTGTGTCGGGGCCAGGGCTGTGGCACAATAGGTTAATCCTCCGCCTGCCATTTCAGCATCCTATATGGTCCCCAGTTCTGGTCCCAGCTGCTCCTCTTCCAATCCAGCTCTTTGCTATGGCCTGGGAAAGCAGCAGAGGAAGGCTCAAGTCCTTGGGACCCTGCACCACCAGCATGGGAGACCCAGAAGAAGATTCTGGCTCCTGGCTTCGGATGGGCCCAGCTCCAGCTGTTGTGGTCGTTTGAGGAGTGAACCAGCAGATAGAAGACCTTTCTCTCTGTCTCTCCCTCCCACTGTATGTAACTCTACCTCTCAAATAAATAAATAAAATATCTTTAAAAAATAAATAAATAAATTTACTATGTCAACAGAAGGTGTTTATATCCTTGTGTACTCATTACTCCAGATGGTAAAACAAATTGTAAGGGATAAAAAAACACCTTACTTTGCTTTGTGCAGAAATTTAAAACAGTCACACTCTCTTCAGTGATTCAGACTGGTCTGCACACCACTAGACACACACACAGAATTAAACAACATGAGTTGCCTGACTCTGATTATGAGGAAGGGGAAAGGCAGGCTAAGATGTCACCCTCTTGTTTTCTAACAGTCCCAGACTCTGCCCACCCTGCACAGGGAGCCTTCCTGTCCACAGCTCTGAGGCTGCCCTTCTCTTGCTGGGTGCTTTCCTCCCTGTGAAGTCAAGGGGGAAGCTCTGTGACCTAGGACTGTAACCCAGCCTTGCCACGATGATTCACGTC
Organism: Lepus europaeus; assembly: GCF_033115175.1. Taxonomy (NCBI): domain Eukaryota; kingdom Metazoa; phylum Chordata; class Mammalia; order Lagomorpha; family Leporidae; genus Lepus; species Lepus europaeus. Next base: position 62,306,143 of record NC_084835.1, on the reverse strand, counting down.
AGGAGCACAAATCCCATACCTGCACTATGGTGGTTTTTAGTCAACACCAAGTAATGAAGGATATTCAGAATGTGGGGGAGAAAATCTCTCTTGTGTAAGTGTTCTTGCTGTGGCTGATTAGCCTTCAAGTATCTTAAAGGGGAAACTCTGAGAATGAAGTAAACACACCTGCTGGCTGAGATCAGGGTCTACACAACCCCTAACAGGAAATCTAATACACTGCTGTCTGCAGCCAAAACTATGTCTTACTCGGAGAAATCGTCCACTTCACCTCACACCGCAGTACTGATGTAGCCCTGTGTGGAGGTCACAGAGGACATGTGCCCTGGGAGCCTGGTCACAGAAAGGAGCAAAAATATGACTCCTAGGACACAGCATCATTCAAGCTAGTTTTGTGACAAGCAAGGTCCAACTGCAATCACTGACTGTCTCTTCCTCATACGACTCCTGGCCATCTTCAGAACCTGGACAGTGATGCTATCAAGGCCCCAGCATCCTATGTATCCTCTGGGTGAATGTCACACCCTGGACCTGCTCTCGGTGTCATGGTATCTGCCAGGCCATAGGCACCTCCTGTTCTGACCTACTCTACATCCTGACCGGAGTGATTCTGCATGCAGGGCACAGGATGCATTCAGGCGAAAGGGCCACCGAGTTACCCCAGGTTGCGCTGGTCCAAGTCAAACCCCTTTAAGTCTTTCTCAGAGAACTAAGAAGCAGTTTCCCAGAAAATATTCAACATCACTGGTCACATGAGCCTGCTCAGCATGGTGGGAACTGTGAGCAGACATGGGAAAAAAAGGTGGAAGAAATCCCCTAGCTTAATGGACTTACATGCTTCCAGTGGACACACTGCCTGAGTTATCTTAGGTGACTGCAACACTGGAGTATTAGGGATGTGATGGCTGAGCAACACTCACTTGGTATTTAGTCTTTCCATGGTAAAGGTCCTCGAGCCTGCACACAGAATGCCCCAAGGAGGTTCTCACACTACCCATTTCCAGGCCCAGTTCCCAAGGTTCTGACCTAGTAGGTCTCCAGAAAAAACCATGCTTAAGCCTTCCAAAGCCCAACAGAAGAGTCTGCTGTGAAGCAGGGGGTTAACAACCGATACTCCAGCACAACCTTTCACACTGCTTGGTCAGTGAAGAAAACTGCCCAGACAACAAAGGACATTAAAGTATTTTTTTTAATTGAAGTGTCAGTCCTTGGTTCCCCTTTTCTTCTTTACCCATACATTTACACATGATAATAAATACTAAAGGCAACCCAAGAGATGTCATGAAAAGTAAAGATTTAGCTTATTGCTGTAGGTTAAAATGCAATATAAAGACACTGGAAACTCAGATCACGAAGAAGAGAAAGGGCAGCATGAGCTTTGGCCTTGGGCAAAGATTAGCCCCTGTGTCAGCAGGCCCTTGTGGCTGGCCAACCAAGTGCCTGCACTGTGATTCATGCTCTGTGCATCTAGGTAGCCAGGCAGAACATGATCCAAGGCAGGTCACTGTCTCCTCCAGCATCTTGCTTGACCCACAACTCCCATGCAACAGAGCAAAATGGATCCCTCCAACCTGAGCCCTCGGTGGACATATGCAAGTACCACCAGCTATATAAATAAAGACTAACATTAATTGTGTATTAAGTGTCCATTGTATCTTATATCCTTCACATAACAACTGAGTTGGCCTTCCAACATCCTGAAGAGGCAGGTAGAATACTTTCCCTACTTTGCAAATGAGGAAACTGAGGCATGGACAGGTTGAATGAACTTCCCAAGATCACAGAATTGGCAGGTGTTGGTGATGTGCTCAAGCACAGGCAGCCCCAACTGTAGCACATGCAGAAACATCCAGGCTTTCATAAGGTCACTTCCCAGTACAGCCTTTAAATTCAGGTAGGTCAGTGGGCTATCTAGGTAGATGGGTTTATTTGAACTAACTTTCCTAAGTGTTGGTTCCTTGCAAAAAAATATAAGCCCTTCAGTGACTAACCTTGGAAAACAGTTCAACAGGTGCTGCTATTGCTTTCTGTTCTTGCAGGTACTGCTCCCAAGACCACGCTGCATGTTCAACCATGGAAAGGTCTGGAAGAGAAAACCCAGTAACTTTTCTTGAAACAATTAGTGACAGAAAAATAACATTTAACTGAAGACAAATGCAAGAAACAGGCTGATTAAGTTGGAAGTCAGAAAACCCAGAAACTAGTAAGAACCTGCTCTTTCGCTCTCTGTGAACATTCAGTAAAATCACAAATCCACTTGGTACACAACTCTTCCTGCTTTGGGACAGGCTAAGAATACTTCCCGCACTCAAGACAGTGCCTGATGAACTCTCCGATGGGTGAGCAGGGACAGGTTTTCTGGAAAGGGATCTGGTTCATTTTAAGTGCTTCACCTGAAGATATTTTAGAACTCCTTTCACTTTCATACCCTTTTTGGGTATGGATGTCAGTTGGTACAACCTGTCAAAACCCACTGTGGCAATATTTGTATAAATCCTTCAAAACTATTCCTACAGTTTATACCAGCAAGTCTCCTTCTCGGAATTTGTCTTAATGAAACGATAGTAGATGTGCACAAGGGAAAAAACACAGGGCTTTTGCATTAGAACTCTGCATAATAATGAAATACTGGGAAGAAACTAAAGGTCCACCAAGGGGGGATTAATTAAATGCATTGCACAGATATGTCATTTTAATAAGAGGCAGTAAAATTACGTTGTGGAAGGCTAATGACAGAGAAAGGGGATGTTAATGGCATACTACTAAGTGGGGAGAAAAAGCAGTTTAGGAAACAAAATGATGCTTTTTGGTAAACAGTAGCAGATTTGAAAAGATTAACATTATGTAAATCAAAATCTTAATACCAGAATTATAAACCATTTCTTCCCAGTTTTTTTTTTTCTTCTTCGTTGTACTGCTTTTCAAATTTTTTAGATGAATGGCTAATTCTTACAATTCAATAGGTATCATTTTTAAATAATAAAAACTGGCAAAATAATTAATAATTGTTTTAATTCTATGTCCTAATAATTAGAACTCCATACAAATGAATTAGTCAAACCCTAAGAAAAGTTGATGGAAAAACATCACTACATAACTATAAAAGTAAATAGCAGAAAGCTGATTACCAGAGGTCCAGGGGAGTAAGGTATGGAAAAGGTAAAAATGCTGATTAATGGGTATAAAATTTCAGTTGGAGAGTAAGCTTTAGAGATGTATTGCATAACATGGTGACTAGAGTTAAAAATCGTGTATTTTAAACTTCAAAATTGCTAAGGGGCAGAGGCAGGGATTAAGATGCTGCTTGGGACACCTGCACCCACATAGGAATTGCTATTTCCAATTCCAGCTTTCTGCTAATGTGGACTCTGGGAGGCAGAAGGTGATGCCTCATTTACTTGGGTACTTGCCACCTATGTGGAGGACACAGACTGAGTTCCAGGCTCCTGGCTCAGCCTGGGCTATTGCAGGCATTTGGGGGAACCAGTGGATGGAAGATCTGTCTCTCTGACTCTTTGTCCTTCAAATTAATAAATAAATAAATTTTTACAAATGTTTAAAGAATAGATTGTAACTATTTTTGCTGAAAAAAAAGGTGAGGTGCTAGATTCGTTAATTTCCTTGATACAATCTTTATAGAATATAAACATGTATAAAAACATCACATGGTGGGCTGGCACTGTGGCACAACAGCTTAAGCCTCCAACTGCAGAACCAGCATCCCATATGAGCAACTGGATTGAGCCCCAGCTGCTCCTCTTCCAATCTACCTTTCTGCTAATAGCCTGGGAAAGCAGTGGAAGATGACCCAAATGCTTGGGCCGCTGAACCCACGTGAGAGACCTGGAAGAAGCTCCTGGCTCCTGGTTTCAGATTGGCTTAGCTCCGCCTTTGTGGCCATTTGGGAAGTGAAACAGCAGTCGAAAGACCTTTCTGTCTCTCCCTCTCTGTAACTCTGCCTCTCAAATAAATAAAATAAATCTTTAAAAGAAAAAAAAATCCCATTGTCCTAAATCTGTACATATGAATTACATGAAATGCGTACCTTAAATAAATTTTTTAAAATTTAAAATTTTCATGAATAAAAAAGATTTTTAAATAAAAATCATCACATTGTATCCCATAAATATATATAATTATTTTTCAATTACAAATTAAAACAAAAATATATACATATTTGTTCATTATTAAAATGTTCATTCATGTACACATTGGGCAATAGGCACATATTCGTTCATATCTGCAAACATGCTCCCATAGAAAAGGAACTGGAAAGAAACAGCACAATATTAACATTGGCTATACATGGATGGTAAGATTAATCTAAATTTTCTTGTTACATTTTTTAAAATTCTCTACAAATATTGCTACTTAACCATACACATACACACACACACACACAAACACATTTCCTTGGAAGAATACTGGTCAAAAAGTGCTTTCTGAATTTTAAATATTCATCATGCTGCAGAACATACTAGAAGTCATGGGTGGTACAAGATCAGCATTGCACTAGCAGTAGCGATGAGAGGTGGTAAGAAACACTTCTAACTCAACATTGAATCCTCTAAAGCCAACAAAGCAACTGGATGGAATTACAAACACAAAACCCATTCAGCTGTGCAGGAATTCATGTATACTTTAACCATTTAGAAGATTTCTGAGCTCCTGTGAATGTGCCCAAACCTGCGCAGTTTGTCCACTAGAATGAATAGATAATTCTGTTCCTGAGGCAGGAAAGGAAAACTAAACAATAGACATTATTTTTCCTTTGATATCCAAATATATAATTGACAGTGAAAGGAGTAATTTAAACTCTGGAGGTAAAGAGAAACATGCTATCAATTTATAGGTAAAAAAAATATGCAAACACATTGACATCAACATTCGCCAACAGTCACAGCACTAACTTGCCATCGCTAAGAAATACATTTGTTAAAGTATGAGATTTGTAAAAAGCATTTTACTCATCAAATAAGACTAAGAATTTTCATCAGTGGATTTTCTTATTTTGTTTGAAAACAAGAAAAAAAAAGAACCACAGTATGATTTCCATCAAGGAGCTTGCAGTCTGTTGGTCCATTACAGCAATAAAAGGTTTGCTGCCATTTCTACCACAACGTGAGATGTTTTATTTTGCTGAACACAGAAAGCAATTTACAAACCCTGAAGATTCTTGGGTAAGATTATTCAAGGTCCTTATCTTCACACAAGTATTTTACTGCCTTATAATTATGTACTTTACAAAAATATTACAGCAGGAGTAGCTCCAAAGCAAATACAGATACTTTGTTTTCTAAAACAGCTGTGTTCTTAGAAAGACTCTGTAATTTCGCAATTTAATCATATTTCCAATTGTCACATGTTACCATTTTACCAAATGCAAATCATATCTAAGAGACTTTCTTTTATGATTACCTAAGTGGGCAAAAACACTTTTAAGATTTATAAGAACAAAAATACATAATATCAAACAATAAAAGCTCCTGAATGAGGTAAGTATCTTTGGGAAAGCAAGGAAACTACTCAGCAACATGGGGCCACAATTGTCCAACAAGAACCTGTAAACTGGCCCTTCCTCTTCCCTGACTCTATAAAGATTGCCTCGCCTCTGCTGTCTCCAAGCGTTATTGCATTATTTTGCACAGGGATTACATTAGCTGAAATTAACCAGTTTGCTTATTTTTAAGTAGAGCATAAGCTTATAAAAGGGAGGGATCTTATTACTATTGTTTATCACTAAATTTTCAGAGCTATAATCATAGCTGGCCATAATATTCATTTAATGAATTAAAGGGCAGCAGGCAAGCAGAGCAGCACTTTCACCTTAAAAACAAACTCAAACATACATATTTTGACTAACTCATTTCTCAGTTTCCTAGAGAGAAGGAACCAATTATGAGGCAGATTGCTTCAGGCACTGAATTTATTTTTTATGCAATTTTCTCAGAAAAACCCCAGATAGGCCATTCATATTATAGAATATTAGATAATCCATGCAGCACTGTAAACTCTAAATTTCATTTCCTTTCACTGTACTCATTAACAATAGAAGAATACTCCAATTATTACTTTTCTACAAAACATAATGTAAACAAAATTTGCGAAGGTACTTCACAATGTTCATGGAAAAATGGAATTAAAAAGTAAGTTTATTTTGGTACAAAACATTTTTGAAATATATACACATCTTTTTCATAATATGTATTTTCATCAACTTTCTGAAGATCCCTTGTATGCACAGATTTTTAATTGCATTAAAATAAACTTTAGTTTTAATAACACTTTTCACAAACTTTTTTATTACTCCCATATTTGATTGGGTATCATCTGTCACTTAATATGCACTTTTTCTATGCCAGGCATGGAATTAAGTGGTTGAGGTATGCCTGCGTGTGTACACATGTGCATGTGTGAACATGTGTGTGAATGTGTATACTTCCATTTGTTCAACACTGAGTATGAAATTAATGATTCTACAGTTCTAAAAAGTTGAAGCTCATAGAGGTCTCACAACTGAAAAAGTCTGACTTTAAACAAAAGTCTTTGTGCAGACTCTCCCATTACAAAGTACCATCTAACCTTAGAACACACAGACAAGATGTAGCAGTAGCAGAAATTATAACTTAGAAAGTGAGTCTTCAGGGAAGTTAATAAACTCACTCATTGATGGCAGCTTTGTAAATTTGATTAAAAGTTTTTAGTCATATTTATAATACATATTTATAGCTATAAAGGATGCTATTTTAATTGATCTATTCACCAACTTTAGTATTATATTCTAAAAAAATGCAAAAGCAATAGATATAGACTTTACAATAGCACAAAGCTGGGAAGAAATATAATTTCCAAGAACAGAAGTCAAATAAATTAAGTTTATGAGGGTCACATGTTACTTTATAAATAGAACACAGCTTGCATATTATCATTTGAACCCTGTATGTTTACATACAATTAAAAATCACCAAGTAGAAAGAAATGAAGATTAAAGTAAAGCAAGACAAAGGCTGACCTGTCAGATCTGGCTGGTGAAGAACCTACTTTTTTTTAAAATCTAGACAATTCATGTCTTACATGGACAGCTAAGGGAGCCAGCTCCTCTGGCCCAAAGGACAGTGAAACTAAAGGGAGCAGATACTGAGACATAGATGGTCAGAGACCCTGCTGTGGAAGATCTGAGTTTATGAGGCAGCCATGCAGCTCCACAGCCTGCACCAGAACACCAGGGTGGAGACACTGTCCTACAAAAGGATGGATGGATGAGGCTTTTAAACATGGAAATGCAGCCCTCCTTCTACAGGGAAACAAGCAAAGCCACCTCTTTCTCTCTCCAGCAGAAATAAGTAGTATATGGTGGGGGGAGGGGTATCCTTTCTTCTAAAAGCAAGGAAGACTCCACCAGCTTCGTTGTCTGCCAGCCTGCACTGTTTGGTTTACTTGACCTTAGCTAAATATGCAGCTCAGCACTAATCATAGCCACTTCTTTCACTCAAACTGGAACGTGTGCCTGCTGAGAAGGCACACCTGCATGTTACCGGCTGCTAAATTCTGCTTTGATTTCTACTCATACCTTTAGGTCTGTTGGATTATTCATCAGATTGGCAATAAAAATGGCAGTAAATTGTAAGCAAAGTACACGGAAAAAAAATATGAGTATTCAAGAAAAACGTTAAGAAAGTTAGAAGCAAGTGGCCAAAGTCCAGTCAATGACCAAATTACATTAAGAAATGTTGATGATGGCTCTCATTACCATCACAGGAGGTTAGCCTCTCATTGTGCTGTTGCTTGTTTTCAGGAGTTGAAGCAGCCATGAGCATCCCCTTGTTATTAATTAAAACCAAAAACAAACAAACATGGCTATGAGCCAGTGTGTCACACTGACCATAATTCTCTCTCTTGCCTACAGCACAAGGCACAGGCCTGTGGGAACTTTAAACACAGCAGGTGGGAAAGAGAAGCCACATAGGACCCAGTCAGAGCGAATGCCAGAGCAATCACAGTGCAGAAGTATGGCCCAAGGGAAGGCAGTGCTAGGAGACAGAACTCAACTGTGGACTGGGCAGTGGAGCAAGAAGATCAATCGCTGAGATAAATAAAGCTAACAGTGCAGCAAAACAAAAAAGTCAAGCAGAATGCAAGCCAAGGAAAGGCAGGCTCAGTGTTCAGACGGGCTGAAGGCTGGTGCTGTGATGAGTTTTCTTAAGAGTATGTGTGTGTAGTCTCACTTTATGAATGAATAGGCACACTTCCCTGAGCCAGGCCATGTCCTTATAGAGAGAACACAGACAGAACCAGGGTTGCAGCTCTCTGAAATATCCCTTTTACAAAGCACTCAAAATGTCTAACAGACTTAGGTAGTAATATCATACTTGTAAAAGGGGCTCACACACTGAGTATGCTATCATCCAAACCAGATCCACTTTAAACTTTTAGATATATGTAACCATACCTGTGTCCTACTTTATTATTTTGAATACGGAGTTTTGAATAACTGAATTTACTTAAATTAATAAAAGCTATAACAATGAATCTCAGTTTTCATATGAATATGCTTTCACACGTGTACACTAATGCTTTTGTTCTCAGCTTTTATCAAAAATCCCTAAAATAAAAATGCAGAGTGTGCTATTTAGATATGGAAAGAAGCCCTAGATGTCATCTAGTAGCCCTGTGATTTTCTCAGACCTTAGAATTCTCTCCAGCATGACTCATTTTCACTTACAAAACTATCATATTAGTAGCCCCAATGCTAGGAAACCTACAAGTACCACTGCTTGGGCTGCTACACAATCTGCCACTTGGCCTCCCATTCACCTCACCTGAGAGCACAAATTGGAAATATCACTGTGAGATGAACTTCTCACTTGGGCAATAAGAATGTCCAGTTCTAGGAAACTGCACAATATTTATTCGTAAAAGGCAGAGAAGTAAAGAATGAATAAATTATCATTCTTACAGACACTATGTAAATTTTAAGACTCATGTCTCAGAGAAGGTCCTTCCCAATTCTACTAGATGTAAATACATTCCTTTCACAGCACTATTTCAACTTCATTTCTAAAGTTTTGGTGTACACAGCTCCATGAGAGAATATGTGAGAAACGATCATTAGTAGCAGCCAACCAATTTTCTAACAGTTATAAATAATGCCCTCCTTTGCGGTACCAACTGGAAATGATACAATTTCTCTAATGTTAACAGCTTATCACTCCCAGATAATGACTCCTGAAGCAGCAGCTCCCTGAGTATAACTGCACTTTGCAGGTTCACATTTTAGTAACTCTGGCATGCCACTGCAACAAGGAACTGCCCATATTCTGTCTACATTTTTCAATTGAACATTCGAGCTGCTTTTCGTCTTGGTACAGCTGCATTTGAAAACAGTGCATCACTCAATTCTCTCAGCAAAGCAGGGTGCTGAGTGTCATTAAGATGCACAGAGAACTGGACTCCTGGCCACACACAGCATTTGCTGTAGTGACAGCCACCTCTGTGGACTGACCATTATCAACCCTAGCATTTAGCAGGTCTTATGTGTTTTGACAAATAAACAAGCAGACATGAATGCTAACATGCACTAGTTAAGAAACTCAAACAACATGTCTGGGAACAAAATGAAAGAGGATTAATTCTGAACAGAGGAAGCTTCTGGGGGACCGTTACTTTTGAGACAAACAGAAATTGAGCAGGCAATCTGGGGAGAAGAAGCACGCAGCATGAGCAAAACAAGGAAAGCTAAAAAATAAAGAGCTGCTTCGGCAAATACCACAAAGGCTGTTAAGCATCAGGCATAAGGCCTGTAGGAACCCATAGAACAGAAGATTGGATGGCTGGACTGGGAGGAGGCAAAAATGAGATAGTGAAAGTTCTTGAAAGTCAGCTTCATAAATTTGACCTTACTTCTTGTGAGACTTCTGGAGACTTCTGAGTGACAGAGGATATCACCAGAACTTACTTTATAACACAGCACTAGGCAAGGGTGAAAAGGATGTGGGAGACGAAGACTGAAGACTGAGAATGACAAGAGATAGAGTGGGAAGGAAATTGAGGAGAAATGCAGAATGCAACTGACATGCTATGGCCAACAATGGCCAACGGACAGGGATGGGGCGGGAATGAGAGAGGGCAAAAATGACCCTGAAACTCAGTCCTTGGAACCCAAGAAGAGGTTAGTGAAGGGAGGGAGCCAGCACAAAATGTTGGAGGAGAAAGGGATTGTTTTCAGAAATGCTTAAAATTATGCATCTGGAATAATCTACCTAAAATATTCATTCATATATATTATATGGATATATATGAATATATGGATTTATATTTATATATATATATATATATCCAACAAAAGGCAATTCCAGATTTTTCAGAAAGAAGCAACAATGTAGTAAATACTCATCAGGTGAGTGAGCAGGAGAGGAAGGGGTATGAGGATCACAGGAGGGGCAGGCACCTCCAGGGAAATAGAGGCCTGGAAGCAAAGGGGACAAAGGGTTTCCAGAGGGCAGGAAGTTTAGCACAGCTAGTGCTGGAGAGCGGTCAGGTAGGAGAATATCAGAGACAAGCTGCTGGACTTGCCAGCTGGGCTGTCACTGAGACCACAGGGACAGGTTTCTGTGGAAGGATGAGATCAGAAGTCAGACTACAAAAGCCAAGAACAAAAAGGACACGTCAGGAAAGCAGCAAGTATGGAGCAGCAATGAGATATTTGCAAATGCAGAGGAAGAGGCAGGTGAGGCAGTGGGAAGGGAACAACAGAGACAAGAGATAGGAAGTGTTCCTCTCTCCCTCCCTCGTTCCCCCTTCCTATTCCCTTTCTTCATCCCCTTCCTTCATCTCTTTACTTCCTTCTTTTTTGTTAGGAACATATGGAGTAAAAGGTATTTCTGTTCATCAGCTAAGGGAAATGAACCCAGAGAGAGAAACGGAACTCTTAGAAGAGAGGGGTGGTCCCTGGGGAGAGAGGCAGAACAGAGAAAGAAAGGTTTAGCAACATGGGTAGGGGCAAGACCCTGAGATTTTAAAAAATGCCCTGGTGAATGAGATTAACAAAGGAGTTTCAGGTGCTAGGGAAGAAAATGTAACATCATACCACCAAATACCCTGATTTACTTCAAGAGGTTGAAGGACATCTGCTAAGTCAAGGTTACAATGTTACCTTTGGAGCACAAGGATAAGCAATCCAGAAATTCTACCAGGACTGCACACTATGCAGTCCCAAAAGGCCCCTCAGCTACATCAGTGGTTCTGCAGAGGAGGCTTGGCACCAAGGGGCTTTCTCCAGCTGCTCCTGGCAATTTGGAAGTGGGGCAGATGGTGAGGTTTATAGCAGCTGGGAGCTGGGAGGACCTGGCCAAGAAGCCTGGCAAACAGGAGACAGAAGGTGTGAGGGACCCTCCTAGAAATGGAAGCAAATAATGTCAGAAAACAACTGCTAAAAACCAGAAAGAATGGAAAGAAACACAGGATATAATTTTCTTTTTCAGTTCCACAAAACTGAAGGAAAAGGAAGAACTGTGAGGTACAAGGTTTATGATCAAGAAAGAGACTTCATAATTTTAGGTCTGGTGAAGCAACAGTTCACTCGGCAAGCATTGTGTTCAGAGTTGACAGCACAGCCATGCAAGGGGCTACCATTGGAAGTCTGAGTCAGCAGAGAGAAGTGGGAGCAAGTTGTTCAATAAAGTGCTTTTCAAAGCACCCCTGACACCTTGTTAAAATGCAATTTGGGGACCACACCCCAGATCTAATGATTAAGACACTCTGGGTGATACCCATAAACTGTTTTAACAACCCTCTAATTGATTCTGAGCCTTGAGAATTCTAGCTTGAGAACAAGCATCCTACTGTAATAGAATGAAGCCTGTGAGCTAATTCTGGCTGACCTCACCAAAGATTTCCCAAATGCTGTGACTGGGCCTTTTGGATAAAGCTCTCCAAGTGTGATACCCAGACCAGCAGCAGCAGCATCCCCTGAAGAACTGTAAAGAAGATGACATTCGAAGACATCAATGAAAACCTGGTGTCTACTGAGTCAGACGTTCCATGGATGGGGCCCTGCAGTTTTTCAAAAGCGTACCAGGGCACTCTGAAGCAGCTAGCATTTCATACCACTGCCTTACAGTGAGGGCCCGACCACTGCTCAAAGGCCCTACGGACAGGGGCAGGGTCAGAACTCTGATCACAGACCCTGTTCTGTAATCTGCTGAGTTTCCATCCTCCTGCAACTACTGGAGCAAGCCTGTGTGATATGTTTTCTTCACAAAGCAAAGTGTCTACCCAAAACACCATGTTCAGAATTTCAGCCTTCAGCATGTATGTCCTGTGAAGCCAGTGAATGTTTCTGAAGAAAAAAAGAAAGAAAGCCATCAGCAATGTTGGACATCTTTCTCTTCTGCCCTGCCTATTGTTCTTTGTGGTTGTTTTGATTTATTTTTAAGATACCACTATTGGCTGTTTACAAGACAATGAGATGGATGGAACAAGGAAGGAAGGCTGATAACAGAAACATCAGGTAAGGAGACAACTGCAAAACTTGGGCATGAGGGGATGACTGCTGATGTGAGATAGCTCCTGTGAGTGTTTAGAGGAGAAGAAAGAATTCAGAGAGCTCACCAAACATGACTTGGCAAAACTGGATGACCTATGAGATGGGAAAGACAAGGCTTTGACATTTCTAGCTTGGGAGACTGAGTTGATCACTGTGCCTGCCATTATGCTGGACAAAGCTGGAGGAGCAGGCCTGAACAGCAAGAACAGTCCCACATTTTCAGAAGTGCTGACTCTTAAATCTAAGGGGATCTGAAGGATACCAAGGATGAACTACACACAAGCATTTTAGCAGAATGCTCAGAACAGGAAACTTGGACTTAATGACCATCCGTGTACAGGGAATGAGGACAGAGGAGATTCTCAGGCAGTGCCTACAGAGCAGAAAACCTGGAGGGCCCAGAACAGAAGCCCAGGAAACCACAGTTTTTAAGATGCAGGTAAAGGAAAAATCAATAAAGGACAGTGAGAAGGAGGAACGCAGAGGAAATACTTTCACAAGGTAGAGAACTGCCACTGTCACACTTGATAAAAATTTACAACAACATGAAGACCAAGACAACTGAATTCAGTAACCAGAAGAGCATAAGTGGCTTTTCCTTGAGACTTGACTCAAGCACAGGGATCAACTGGCAATGCAGGAAAAAGGAGGGATCTTAAGCAATAGAAAAGGTGAGATCAAGCTCAGGTGGTGGGATTAGTCTCAGCATGGTTTCTTCCACAAAAAGCAAGGAAAACACGTGCTTGTTCAGGGAGGTCTGGGGGTGCAGAGGAGAATGGCTGGAAGAATAGTATGTGATAGGGATAAGGTTCACAGGTATGGAAGTGTGTATGGAATTGGTAAACTTTAGAAGTGACAAACTCAAAGAACCACAAGATTGTGGTAATGCAGAAATCACTGATGTTTTAGTCACCTATGGCAAGAAAAAGAGAAAACCAACCTGAGTGATATTTACTAAGTATCCTCTTTGATAGGCAGGAATTACTCAAACAATGAGATACAAAGTTTGCTCTTAAGGAGCATGAGGCATAGTGGAGAAAAATGGATAACTATGAGAAGACAGGGAAAACCAAATTGCAGAGACATGAGCTAAAGGCTGAGAATACAGTAGTCAAAACAGTTGACATTGTTTGGGGATATATTTATTCAGGTTTCATTTTTCGTTCAACAAATATTAATGGAATGCTTAATACATGCTAGGAACTAACGACACAGCAAGAAGCAAATCAACCATAAATTTATCCACTATAACTTCCAATGAGTGAAAACAGACAATAAACAAGATAGATAAATAAAGCACATAGGACGACAGAGAACAATAAGTGTTAAAAAAAAAATAAAGCAAGAAGAGAGTTAAGAAATATTGGCAGAAGCGGTTGTGTAACTTTAGATGTAGCAACTTCTCATCAGAAACAATGGAGGCAAGAAGACAATGGAACAGCATCCAACTTAAAGTGTTTTAAAAGCACTGAAAACTATAAGACTGCCAAGGTAGGAGTGTTTATCCACTGACTAACTAAAGGGAGAAGGGGACTGTTAAATAAAAATACAAGAGACTATTGTTTTGGACTGAACTTTTACATACAGCAGGCTAAAAATTAAAACGGAGACATTCATGCTCAAGTTCCAACTTTCATCAAGTTGGAACTCAGCTATTTATATAATCTTCTAAGAAATCAGGATTAGGGAGTTAACAACCAAATTCCCCAAACAGGACAGTTATAATTGGTATGATGAGGAAGTCAACTCTGCTTCACTCTTATGCAATGGTAACTTGAAGTAAACCAATGTTAACCAATCAGTTATTTTCCTATTTTTCTTTCTCCTTATCTCTATTTTACCAGAAAAGTAACTTGGACATGACGAATCTACTTTTTGTTTCTATTTCTGGTATTTTCAAGCATTTTTCTGTTTATAAAACCAAACTCCTTAGTCTAGACCACTGGAATACTTATTCTACTGTATGGAATGAAGTACTGCCCAATTCTAGAATAAAAAATGAAGCACAATAAGATTTTTTTAAAAAAAGAATTATATGCCCAGTAAGAACATCACTAATGAAATTTTAAGAGTAAATAAAAACTGATTTTGATATGTCTTCCATTTAATTTATACAATACAGATTTTGACTTTTGATGTAGTGCTTCTCATTTAGTCTCCTAAAATGTTCTTATGCAACCATTTTTTTTTTCCTTTTAAACATTCACTTCTTGAATGTATTGGAATTCCTTTTGTCTAGATGGACAAGAGTAATATATTAATATACAAGAGTAATATATTAAATACTCTATGTGCTGTCTCCCAAATTGATTGATCATCTTTCTCATCTATTTTCCTGTATCTATTTCTGGTTTCCCTCTCCTGTCCCAAAGATTTCTGATCTATTACTGTACTACCAGAATGCTGGAGATTTAAGTACAAAATAATTTTCTCTCATTTCAGTTAATGCCATTTGGATTTTTGGATTTCTGCTTTGGAACTGAATTAAATATTAATTTGAGGAGAACTGGCATTTTTGTGGTATATCTTTCCACTGTTCAGATGCTAATTTATGTTTCTAAGTAGTATTTCTACTCTTCTTTACATAAGGTTCTTCTCATTTTTTGTTCACTTTGTTCTAATTATTTTATATCTTGTGAATGGAAGATTTTTTTCCCTTTTTAATTTGTAAGTGTTTCTTGCTGAAATAAGCTAATGATTCTTTATATTTATCTTACATCCAACCAGCTCAAAATTCCTGTATTAATTTCAATAGTTTACAATTAGATTCTCCTAAATTTTCTAGGCGTAAAACCCTATCTTCTGCAAACACATGAACATATGCATGCACATGCACATACACACATACAGAGTAGTTTTATCTCTTTTTTCCAAGTTTTGCAATATTTAATCTTGCTGCTTATTTCACTCATTAAATACTCCAAGACAACACTGAATACTGGTGATAGTGGCCATCCTTGTCTATTTCCTTATTTGCACTGAAAAGTTTTTTGTGCTTTGTTACTTACTGTATGTGCTGTTAAATTTTGGCTAATAATTTTTATCATATTTGATTCTAGTTTACATAAGAGATTTTACTATGAATGGCAGTAAAATTTTATTAAGAGCTTTTTCAGTATCTAGGAATTGTAATTTAGCTTTTCCCTTTAATTGTTGATGTGTGAATTATATTGGCAAATTTTATAATACTGAACCCTGTTTCATTCCCCAAATGGCCACTACAGCCAATGCGCTGTAGCCGGGGCACTGCGCTGATCTGAACCCAGGAGCCAGGTGCTTCCTCCTGGTCTCCCATGCGGGTGCAGGGCCCAAGCACTTGGGCCATCCTCCACTGCCCTCCTGGGCCACAGCAGAGAGCTGGACTGGAAGAGGAGCAACCAAGACAGAACCAGCACCCCAGCCGACCCGCTGACTTGGATCTGGGGAGGAAGACATCTTGCCCGGCAAGCCAGGTAAGAGGGAACTCCATAGGCCCACAGTACTTGGTGAACTGCTTTTGGAGTTCCACATGGATCCCCCATGACAGCAGAGGTGGAAAAAAAAATGGGGGGTGTATCTCTCTCCCTCCCTAGGTCTCCCAGTGGAGATCTACAGACATTGTGGGGAGAGCTGATGCCATTTTTGGTCACAGGCAGGTGGCAGCAGCCCCAGCTCCTGTGTGCGCACCAAGAAATAGCTGGGGTCACGCTCCGCCCAGTTGGCGAGGGCCACAGCAATTCATAGGAAAGCAAGGAGGAGGGCACTGTGCCTGTTGCCCTGTAATGGCAGGGGAGGGGAAGCCACCCCTAGAGAGCAGAAGTGCTGCCTGCAAGACTCTCCTACTCCGCAATACAACTGAGAAGTTAGTGGGGCTACAGTGGCAGGTACTTTGCATGCCTGTGAACCACAGATCTAACAAGAGAGAAAAACCCACTTTCCCCACCAACACCAAATTTTGTTGGAAGGATCACATGCAGACAGCAGCTCTGGACACCTTAGTTTTCTTATAGACTGGACTGGCTAGAGGTGCAGAGAGGCCCCACTGGCAACCCATGACATGGAGAGCCCTGGCAGCTGAGTCTGAGAAAACAGTGACTGCGTAAGAGGAGGCAGAGTGTGGCTAGGCTGGGTAACTATAGAGTGCTTCTCCACACTCTCTAAGCTCTCAGCTGCCTATAGCATAGGGAACGATGCTTGCAGGAAAGACTCCACAGTTTAAATGTGCAGTTCATAAAGCAGTGTGGATGAGTGCTAAGCCAACTGGAGACTAACATCTGTGCATTCCTCAGCTGGGAGGAGAAGGGCTGGTCACAGCAACAGAGGTAACCATTCTTCTCCATCCAGTCAACCACAAGAGAGCTGCCATGCCCAACTGGGGTCTTACTGTGGATATTTGCCCCACTATGGAACACTGAACAGAGCACCCTGACCACACCCAGCACACACCTCTTGGTATTCACAGAAAGTGTAGACGTCCCACTAAGCCACAGAGACACAGATCAAAGTTAAAAGCCATCAGGCAAAAAAAAAAATTCTACAAATGCTGACAAATAAAGGCAAAAATTCAAGAAATAAGAATAAGGAAGACACTATGAGCCCCCCAAAGAAACACTACAACATTTCAATATTAGAATGTAAAGAGGAAGAGATTAAGGAAATTCCGGAAACAGAATTCAAAAAACTAATCATCGGATTACTCAGAAACAATCAGAAGCAAATTCACCAACTAAAGAAAGCTGTATACTATGTGAATGACAATTTTTCCCATGAAATTGAGATCTTAAATCAAAATGAAATACTGGAAATGAAGAATTCAATAGATCAAATAAAAAATACAGTGGAAACTCTTAACAACAGAGTTGGTGAGGAAGAAGAAAGAATATCCGAGCTAAAAAATAAATCTCTGGAAATTTTACAGTTAGACCAAAAACAAGAAGAACAAATTAGAAAACTAAAAAACACTGTAGGGAATCTACAAGATACTATCAAACAACTCAACATATGGGTCTTAGCAGTTCCTGAAGGTGTGGAAAGAGAGTAAGGATAAGAAGGCCTTTTTAGTGAAATAATAACAGAAAACTTCCCAAATTTGAAGAAAGAAAGGGACATCCAAGTACAAGAAGCACACAGAACTCCCAATAGACATGACCAGAAAATATCTTCACAGGACACACTATAGTAAAATTTTCCACAATAAAAAATAAACGATTCTAAAATACACATGAGAGAAACACCAGATTGCTTTCAGAGTATCTCCAATCAGACTCACAGCAGACTTCTTATCAGGAAACACTACAGGTTAGGATAGAGTGGTGAGATATACTACAAGTCTTAAGATAAAAAAAAAAAAACTGTCAATCCAGAATACTGTACCCCGAAAAGCTCTATTTTTGAATGAAGGTGAAATAAAGACCTTCTGTAAGAAGCAGAAATTGAAAGAATTTGTCACCACTTATCCAGCCTTACGAAAGATGCTTAAGGATGTGCTACACATAGAAACACAGAAACATGGTCATCACTATGAAAGAAGCTGAAGGCAGAAAATCTCCCAGTAAAAGTTCAAAAGAAATTCAAAGGAAAAATTGGAACATTTATGGTAAAATGGCAGGGCAAAGTTGTTCCTTATCAATAGTCACCTTGAATATGTAAATGGCCTCAACTATCCAGTTAAAACACAGACTGGCTGTATGGATTAAAAAGCAAAGCCCATCTATTTGCTGTCTATGAGAAAACACATCTCACCAAGAAACATACTCATAGACTGAAAGTGAAAGGATGGAAAAAGATATTCCATGATAATAGAAACCAATAAAAGAGCTGGTATAGCCATCCTAATATCAACAAATCTAGACTTAAAAAAAAAAAGTTGAAAGAGACACAAGGGCACTAAGTAGTGATCAATTCAATAGGAAGAAGTGACTATTATAAATGCATATGCACCTAATGACAGGGCATCTGTCAATTTAAAGGAAATGTTAGTAGATCTACAGGGAGACATATACTCAAATGCAATAGTAATGGGGGACTTCAATAACCCATTTTCAGCAATGGAAAAATCAACCAGACATAAAATCAGCAAGGAAACAACAGAGTTAATCTACAGAACCTACAAAATGGACCTAACAGACATTTGAAGAACTTTCTATCCTATAGCCATAGAATACATACTATTCTTCCCAGTAATTGGAACGTTCTATAGGACTGACCACATTCTAGGCCATAAAGCAAGTCTCAGCAAATCAAAAAAAAAATTGAAATCAGGCCGGAGCCATGGGTTACAAGGATAATCCTCCATCTGCAGTGCTGGCACCCCGGGTTCTAGTCCTGGTTGGGGCGACGGTTCTGTCCTGGTTGCTCCTCTTCCAGTCCAGCTCTCTGCTGTGGCCCGGGAAGGCAGTGGAGGATGGCCCAAGTGCTTGGGCCCTGCACCCACATGGGAGACCAGGAGGAAGCACTTGGCTCCTGGCTTCGGATCAGCACAGCACACTGGGCATGGCAGCCATTCGGGGGGTGAACTAATGGAAGGAAGACCTTTCTCTCTGTCTTTCTCTCTCTCTCTCACTGTCTAACTCTGCCTGTCAAAAAACAAAAATTGAAATCAGACCACACATCTTCTTGGATCACAATGCAATGAACCCGAAAATCAACAGCTCAGGAATCTTTAAAATATATTCAAACAAATGCAGAATGAACAACATGCTCCTGAATGATCAGTGGGTCATTAAAAAAATCAAAAGAGAAACAAAACGTTTCTGGAAACAAATGAAGATGACAATACAACATATTTAAAAGTAAGGGAAACAGCAAAAGGAGTGTAAGGAGGCAAGTTTATAGCAATGAGTGCCTACATCAAGAAACAGGAAAGACACCAAATAAATGAGCTATCAATGCATCTCAAGGATCTAGAAAAACAGCAACAAACCAAAACTAGGAGAGGAAAAGAAATAATTAAAATTAGAGGAGAAATAAACAAAATTGAATCCCAAAAAAAAAAAGAATACAAAATATCAGCAAAACAAAGAGCTGGTTTTGGGAAAAAAATTAAAAAACTGATGCACCATTGGCCCAACTAACCAAAAGGAAAGAGAAGACCCAAATCAATAAAAATAGAGATGAAAAAGGAAATTTAATAGCCAACACCACAGAAATAAGAAGACTCACAAGAAATTATTACAAAGAGGAGTATTCCTTCAGGGAAAAGTACATCCTTCTTTGATGACGACTTCTTCCCACTGGGATATCACTCAAAAAGATCTTTCATGTAGAACAATTTTTGCCACAGTGTCTTGGCTTTCCATGCCTGAAATGCTCTCATGGGATTTTCAGCCAGACCAGAATGCCCTAAGGGCTGATTCTGAGGTCAGAGTGATAATTAAGGTGATTGTCATTCTATGGGTCTGCTGTATGAACTGCTTCCCATGTTGGCACAGTCACTCCTTTTTAATTCTAACTATATTATTACCAAACACTTTGTCTTATTTATATGATCACTTTAACACATAATCCTATCCATATGCTCACTTTAACACTTAGAATGCTATTTTTACCACCCAGCTTAATGGGATATAGGAGTCCCATGGCAAGTTTTTAAACTGTATCCTTAGAAATAAGTCTGTAGCTGGCGCCGTGGCTCACTAGGCTAATCCTCCGCCTGCGGCACTGGTACTCCGGGTTCTAGTCCTGGTTGGGGCACTGGTTCTGTCCCGGTTGCTCCTCTTCCAGTCCAGCTCTCTGCTGTGGCCCAGGAGGGCAGTGGAGGATGGCCCAAGTGCTCGGGCCCTGCACCTGCATGGGAGACCAGGAGGAAGCACCTGGCTCCTGGCTTCGGATCGGCGCAGCGCGCTGGCTGTTGCAGCCATTTGGGGAGCTAGGGGATGTGGTTGGAGGGAGATGCAATTGTAACATGGCAGTCAGAGAGATGGGACTCTGCTGGCTACGAAGATGGAGGGAGGCTCTATGTGCCAAGCAGTGCAGAAGGCTTCTAGAAGCCAGAAAAGGCAAAGAAACAGATTATCTCCTGGGCCCTTCTGAAGGGGCACAGTGCTGCCAACACCCTGGTTTTAGCCAAATCAGATCCAGTATAAACTTCTCCAGGAAGATTTTTTTAAAAAATTTTATAGACAAATACAATTATGTGTCTTTGTGGGATAATGTGTGATGTTTTGATACGTTTATACATTGTATTATGCACAGTCAAGGTAACTATACCTCCTGAAACATTTAACATTTCTTTACAGTGACAACATTCAAAATATTATCTTTTGTGTTTTTTTCTATTCTCTAGAGAAATATGCACTATACTAAAATTATCAATAGTCACCCTACAATAGAAACCCAGGACTTCTTCCCCATATCTAGCTGAACTTAGCACCCATTCTTCCCTCTATGAGATCACTGCTTTTTTAGATTCCGCATGTGAGTGAGAGCACATGATGCTTTCTTTCTTTCTTTCTATTTGGCTTATTAAGAACCTCCAGTTCCATCCATATCATTGTGAATGACAAGGTTTCATGTTTCTTTATGGCTGAGTAGTATTCCATTGTACACATACACCACATTTTCTTTATCCACTCAAGGGATGGGCACTTAGGCTGTTCCCATTTCCTGGTTATTGTGAATAGTGTTGGGAGTGCAGATGTCTCTTCAACAAATTCATTTCATTTCATTTACACTGGATATACACCTAATAATGGAGTTGCTGGACAAAAACAAAAGTAGACAAATGGGATTTCATCGAACCAAAGAGCTTCTGTGGAGCCACCATTGTCTGCTAAAGTAGTAAAGTTAAGGTCACACAGCTGTTTTAGATGCCACTTTGAACACTGGCATCCCAAACTGTTGTGCCAATTCAATTCCCAGCTATTCCACTTCCCATCCAGCTTCCTGCTAATGCACCTGGGAAGGCAGTGGAAAATAGCCCAAATGCTTTTATCCATCATCCATGTGGGAGTGGGTGGAGTTCCTGGCTCCTAGTTTTGGCCTGCTACAGACCTCGCTGTTACAGCCATTTGGAAAGTGAACCAGTGGATACAAGATGTTTCTCTCTCTCTCTCTTTATCTCTCTCTCTCTCAGCCTCCCTTCCACCTTCCCCCACCTCCAGTTGCTCTGCCTGTCAAATAAATAAATACATCTTTTTTGAAAAGGATCTTCGGGTCCAGCACCGCGACTCACTTGGTTAATCCTCTGCCTGCGGCACTGGCACCCCGGGTTCTAGTCCTGATTGGGGCGCCAGATTCTGTCCTGGTTGCTCCTCTTCCAGTCCAGCTCTCTGCTGTGGCCAAGGGGGCAGTGGAGGATGGCCCAAGTGCTCGGGCCCTGCACCTGCATGGGAGACCAGGAGGAAGCACCTGGCTCCTGGCTTCAGATTGGCGCAGCATGCCAGTTGCAGCACGCCGGCTGCAGCGGACCAGCCGTAGCAGCCATTTTGGGGGTGAACCAAGGGAAAAAGGAAGACCTTTCTCTCTGTCTGTCTCTCTCTCACTGTCTAACTCTGCCTGTCAAAAATTTTAAAAAAAGGATCTTCTGCACAGCAAAGATACAGAGTGAAGACACAGCTTAAAGAATGGGAGAAAAAAACTTGCCAGTTATATCTGACAAAGGGTCAATATCCAGAATATATAAGGAACTCAACATAAGGAACAAACAACTTCACAAATTATCCAATTAAAACTGGGCAGTAGATCTAAACAGACATTTCTCCAAGGAAGGCATACAAACAGCCAACAGGTACAAGAAAAAGTGTTCAATGACACTAACCCTCAGATGCAAATCAAAACCGAGGTACTACCTCATTTCAGTTAGATTGGCTCTGATCAAAATAACAAGGAGTGAGAACCCCTGAACTACTGGTGTAAATGAAAATTACTATATACCACTGTGGAAACAGGGTGGAGATTTCTCAAAAAACTAATAATAGAACCACTGTATGAGCCAGGTCAGATTTCTAACATACAGAAATTTAGATAATAAAGTTCTGCCATCCAAGCCTTTCAGCTGTGGCTGTGGCAGCAACAAGAAAGTGATAGAAAAATGTATCTCAGGAATAACGAGCATCAACATTAGCAAACTGTTCAAACTCACCACCAAATTCTCTGTAACTGGTAAAATGAAGCAAATAATGACATTTAATTTTTCTCATAAAAAGGAATCTATAAACAATAAACTACTTTAGGACTACAGTCATCTCAAAATAGGTACCATTTTCTCTGATTTGGACTGAGGCTCACTGTACAAAACACAGAACAAGGTAATATTTACCTGCTTCTTTGAGTTGAGGAACTAATATATAGCAGTGCATGGGGACAATGAAAATAAGCCACCACTCTCCAATGGTTTTCGTACATGAAATTTATATGCTAACTCTAATATGATTTCAAACATGATCATAAAGTTCAAAGCTTAACTGTGTCTAACAAATCAGCTAATCATTTTAAAGACAAAAAATGTAATTTCCCCTTAGGTTTAACTGTGGCATAAATGCCTTATTTCATGGACCAATTACCCCAGTAAGCCATAAATGTGCATTAATTTGAATAACTGGTTTCAATTCCTATGCATCCTTTCTGTTTAAAAACTCATCCATAAAATACAGTTTCCTTGTCAAGTTAAATTCTGAACTACTGAATTTACATTTGCTATTGTAAAAAATTAATTATGACAACATTTCCTGAGAAAAAATAATTTCTCCTAAAATCTTGAGCACTGTGAAAACAACTACAGATAATTAAAACTGCAAAAGAAATTGGAAAACGTGGCATAATTAGCAATATATAGCAAAAATTAAAATAACTGTCATAAGCTTCTAAAATTTAACCTTATGTACTTTTGATGCTAATTTGTGAAAAACGTGTTTCTATTTAAAAAGCTCATCATCACACAGACAGATTCCCTCTGAAGACTAATGGTGCACACACAGTTCCAATAGCAGGTCCTGGAGCACAGAATGCCACACACCCTGTCCCCTGTCCCATGACCTGGTTCCCTGGCCCATTGCTGTTCCTCTAGCTCTGAGGGCTCTGCCTTAGTTTCTCTCCCTATCAGAGATGTTCCCATTGTGGCCCTTAAAGCTGATCCCAGTTCCTTCTGTGGGTGAATGGTATCTACACTGGATCTGGTGACCCTGCCTTTTCCAGCTGCTGTGGTCAGTTGTTTACCAAGCCCTGTGGACACCCCCCCCCCAACCTTATTGAATCAGTCTACTCCCACTGTCTCCACAGACACAACAACTGAGCAAGCCCAACTCTCAGCTCTGGGCAACACAGCCATCTCCCATTTCCCTTCAACCTGAAGTGACACCCTGACAGTAGGGACTCCATTTTGGAGCACCTGAGACTCCATCTTGAAAAAGCAACCCCACCATGAGACTACTGGTCTGAAACTAAATATGGTCTAAAAACAAGACAATAATAGTACACTACATCCCACTTGGCAGAACAGAGAAATCTCCTAGCATGATCGCTTAAGCTTAAAACAGATAGGCTGCACCTGGATTAATGTCATGATTGTAATTTGTATATGTCCCACATATGATTTAGATCAGTACCTGGACTAATGTCAAAATTATAATTGGTATTGTCAAAATTGTAATTGATATTAGTTTCCCACATGCTTTAGGTGAGCTTGGCCCTAGTAACCATGTATTCCCCCTCCCCTCCTTGTGATTTTTGCCTTTATAAACCCTGTTGCTTTGAGCTTTAGGGTCGAGAGTTCTTTAGGGCATGAGTCTGCTCTTAACCACTGGCATTAAAGGACTTCAGAGTTTATCAGTGTGTGGTGCTCTTCTATCAGCACTCACTCAGGCACACCTTTGCCTAAGTCTCCATAAGGAAGCCCATGCCTCCACTGCTCCAAAGCTTCAAATGAAAGATATATGAAACACAGGACAATGTCCAACAACCTGAGTGCAGCACACAGTGCTTCTCCCCAGGGCCCAAACCAATACCAACCTCATCCACTGTTCTCTCTAGCACTAATTCAACAAATACTCAGGGAGGACCTACTACATACTATGGGCACAAATCTGGACAAAAGAAAAAACAGCACTTCCCTCACAAGCTTTAAAATCTAGTGAGGAGTCAAATAATCAAAAATATAATGACAAACTATACTACGTGCTTTCATAGATGACAGCATGGAACAGAAGCCCAGCCTAGTCTAGGAGATCAGGGAAAGCTTTCCTAAAAACATTAAAGCCAAAACCTTTAGCAACAGAGACAGTTATAACAGGCAAAAGAAGGAGCTGGAGAGACAAAGGCATTCCAGCACAAGGGTGGCAAGTACAAGGGTCCTGTGGCAGGACTTCAAGCAAGGGCGACACTATCAGAGCATGAGGGAAGAGAGGACACATCATGGGAGTCAAGGCTGAGGACACAGGAGAGGGCTGGATTCCACAAGGCTCAGAACCTTAGTGAGGATGCTGCCCAATCCTCTCTGACAGGCAGTGGGAAGCACGTGAATGGTATTAAGCAAATAAAAGGTGGGTCTGTTGACAGGGCCAGGCCTATATTCTGAACAGAACAATCTGGTCAGCACCGCATAGCCTGGGTTAGACAGTACTAGGAATGGATCTACATGAGTCAGCTAGGAGGCCCAGCTAAGGGATGACAGCTTGGCCTCAAGTGGCACAGGAAAGATGAAAAGAAGTAGAAAGACCCAAGTAATAGTCCAGAGGTGGAAGCAACAGCCCTTGAAGACAGACTGCCCACAGGAAATGGAAAAAATAGAAGTGTCAAGACGACCCAAGGCCCCAGCTGTGCCCCTGGTGGGCTGGGCTTTCACTGACCTCAGAGCATCCTCATCCCTTCTGGACCACTGAGCATGGGCTTCAGAAAGTGGCAGGGACTCTCAATCCCGCATGTGAGATCCCTTTTCTCCCAAAATAATCAAAGATTTCTTGGGCTCTTGGAGAGTTTTTGTATTTTTAGAATCCTACACCTATATATCTTTGAAATCTGTTCAACTTCCTAAAGACCATATCCATGCCACAATCATTTTCTCAGGATCTTCATTTTCATCAGAACAGTAGCAATTATTGGCAGTAATCTTCTATTTTCACTTAAAGAGTGCTTTTCCAAAAAGTTATTTTCTACACATAGCTACATCCCAAAGAGGCTCTTCAGGAAAGGCTTGTGAGAAACATATTGTGCTGCTTCCAGTTATATAAGGAGAGAGAAATTAAGTAAGTTTTAAAGGTTTAAACTTCATATCTATCTACTCCTCGAATTAAAATAAGTTATTTTTAAGTAGGATAAAAACACCAGAGAAAATGCTTCAATTAATGTTAATTCTCTAGAGCAAACAGTTTTTAAAATAGTCCTCTAGGAATCTCCCAAGCAAAACATAAGCGCCTCTAACAAAAAGAATCTAAAAGTCATTAAAAAACTAACATATAACTTCCACCATTTAAGCTGCTCAAGAAAAATACCATTTATTGAGTATTTAGAAAAGAATGTAAAAATTGTCAGAATCAAAATGAAGTTGTCTATGCCAACTCCAACAAAAACAAGTAAATAGAACTGGAAGAGTATGAAGGAAGGATTCTTACACACAATCGCTTGATAGCAACTATCAAAAAAGACTCAGAAAAAATGACCACATGTTTTGTGATCAGGCTTAAATTCGGCATGCTTTTCCAATACCACCTTTATAAACTAGCAAAAAAAAAAAGTATTTTCTTTGCTTGTTTCACCAGTTCTACTGTAACACACTCGTGAGTATACAGACGTGAAGCAATAATAGGAGATGGGGGAGTATAGTTTCACAAAAGGGCTGGAACTTGCCTTAAATCTTCCTCAACCAGACAAGCATTTTGTGTACTAGTGCTTGAGAATATGAATGTAGGATGGGTTCGGCTGCACGAAAGGAAGAGATCTATACCACTTTATTTTAAATAGAGATACAAAGTGAAGAGACTGCTTCTTAGTGCTGACATGGTATCCAGTACATGAATATGCCTTGTGTAATTACAGAAAACTCCAGAACTTGTACTATTTTTTTTCCATGTAGAAAGGCAAGGACATTTCCCAAGCTTTCCTGGACAGTGGATAAATGAACAGATGCTCTAGTGTGTGTGTAGGTACAGGTGCAAGGATCACTATGTGCGTACTCTTGGATTATTTTGAAGAAGTAGGTGTTCGAATGTAACAAGAGAAATGAACTTGAGTGGTAACATATTTTGGGGAATCGGATCACTACAAATTGTGAGTGTAAACATTGTACTGTAAATGTTTTATAGTTTTCTCCTAATAAAATTTTTTGAGGAAAAAAAGACTCTACCAGAAGCACATTACAGAGAAACCACAACATCCTTATACAGAAAGTAAACATCTAAGGCACTTTCTGTTCAACCTTAGACTAACATCAATCTGGTTATTAATTATAGTGGCCAAATATCATAGCTTAAAAATTACTGATATAATCCACCCTCAATTTTGCCTTTATAAACTTTCTTTTGGGTGATGGCACAGCAGATTTAGTTGCTGCCTGAGACATCTGCATATCATAGAGTACTGGTTTGAGTCCTGGCTGTTCTGGTCCAGCTCTCATTTCATACACTTAGGAAGGCAGAAGATGTTGATACAAGTACTTAGGACCCTGCCAAGTATTAGCAAGATCAGTTCCTGGTTCTGGCTTCAGCACAGCCCAACCCCAGCCATTGAAGCCATTTGGGCAATAAGAAAACAGTTGGAAGATGTCCTTCTCTATCTCTCTTATTTCTGTCTCAGCCACTATGCATTTAAAATAAACCAATATTTAAAACACACAAACACACAATGAAAATATTCCCTTGTCTCATCCTCCTAGAATATTCCCATAGCTTGCTATGGCACATATATTCCATGGCAATGCTCTGTTATTCCCAAATAAATATCACTATTCTCCAGAGAGTGTCTTTCTGCTTGTTGTTTGTTTTGTTGTTTAGGCTGACAATATCTACCAAAACAGTCCAACATGTTAAAACATTTTCTCATATAATCTCAACGATCTGAGGGATACAACTCGCTGGAACTTACACAGCCAATTAAGTGGCAAAACTAAAATTCGAACAATGTCTGTTTGTAAGAACACATTCTACACTTCCTTTCAAACATCAAAAGAAGTGATTCTTCATAAAGAGTAATTAAAAGTTTGGACTTCCTTTTTATTTTTAAAGATTTATTTATTTATTTGAGAAGCAAGATTACAGAGAGAGACAGGGAGATATAGATATAGATATAGATATAGATATATAGATGATATAGATATAGATATAGATATATAGATATATACAGATTGAGAGAGAGACAGAAAGCTTTTCCATCATCTGGTTCACTCCCCAAATAGCCACAATGGCCCTGGTTGGGCCAGGCCAAAGCCAGGAGCCAGCAGCCAGGAATATCTTCCGAGTTTCCCACATGGGTGCTGAAACCCAAACATTTGGGCCATCTTTGGCTGCTTTCCCAGGTGCATTAGCAGGAGGCTGGATTGGAAGTGGAGCAGGCAGGACTCGAGCAATCACCCATATGTGATGTGGGCACTGTGGGCAGCAGCCCAATCTGTTAAGCCACAACACCAATTCCATGTTTGAACTTCTAAAAGATAAAATTTACCCTGGGCTAAAGACATAAACCCTGGTTGACTCCTCCATGTTCAGGATGCCTACTTGCCTATCCATCTGCCTATAAGTCTATCCACCCATCCATCTGTACACGTGCCTTCCATTCACTGGCTTGAACATTAGAGAATATTCCATATACTGCACAATAATTTATTCAATGTGAATTAAATGCTTTCTTAGAGAAAAGCTGCTTCTCATTTAAATCATTCAATTGTACACATGGAAATCAGAAAGAAAATAAGATTCTAATCTTGAACATTAATTTCCAGGTAAACTCACAAAGAATTCTTCTGTTTTATAAAGTGAACTACCACTCAAATCCAGGGTTGCATTTAAGCACTGAAGTAATTAACATCTTTAGCAAAGCAGCAAGAATCACTCCTAATTACTACTTCTTGCAGGCTTTTGAGGGAAATGCACAGTACTCTCTCTTAGTCCAGTGCCAGGTTCACTCCCAGACATTCCTACTTGGTCTATACAACTGTATAATCATAACTTGGGTTTCATGTCACAGTGCAAAGGAGAAGTGTAGGTACCAGTGTAGGAAGAAGAAAGCTCACGGTTGATTCAGGCCTGACATGGACAGTAAAGCGAGGGGCAAGGTAGGACCTGGCGGGAAATTACTCTCAACTTAAACCACCCTGATCCACAGGAGCCTCTCCAACATTCTGTGATTATCTGGATATGAGGGACACACAGGCAGGAAGGAGACACAAACTGGACTCCTCACACTCAGTGTTTTTTGTTTCCATTCAGGGCTCTCCTCTGTTCTCCCTCTGCAGAAGATAATATGCTCTTCCTCACTCCCTTGGCCTTCTATCCGATCTCTTTCTTCCTCAGCATTCAGTTCTTTTTTAAAGATTTGTTTTATTTATTTGAAAGACAGAGTTACAGAGAGAGGTAGAGACAGAGAGGTCTTCCATCTGCTGGTTCACTCTCCAGATGGCTGCAATGGCTGGAGCTGCACTGATCCGAAGCCAGGAGCCAGGAGCTTCTTTTGGGTCTCCCACGTGGGTGCAGGGGCCCAAGGACTTGGGCCATCTTCTACTATACCAGGCCATAATAGAGAACTGGATCAGAAGAGGAGCAGCCAAGACTAGAACCAACACCCATATGGGATGCCGGTGCATCAGGCTAGGGCTTTAACCTGCTGCACCACAGGGCAAGCCCCAGCATTCAGTTCTAAAGTCAATGTGTGGGGCAGAGCAAGGTAAGACAGAGTGATGAAGTCAGGCAGAGCAACTCTTGTCCAGAGCTGACTGGCCTAACTCCAGGAGGTAAGGAGGGCATCTGCTCAACATGAGAAATGCAAACACGTGGGCGAGTCCAGCACAGGAAGACAACCTTACCGAGGAAGGAAGGCTCACCATGGAGAGGCAGATTGGTATGGGTTGGAGACAAGGATGAATCCTAAACAAAGCATTGAGAGAGTATCTACCTGGAGGGTAACCAGAGTCAGGAATCAAAGCTCAAACACAGTGAGCAGAATGACTCCTGTAGGGCAGGCTGGTGTGCAGCCTCAAGTCCAGCTGGAGTTCATAAGGCATGTTCAAGGGTGGCATGATACATCAGAGCAAACCAGTTACAGGGTAGGGCGCAGGGCGAGGCAATCTGGACTGGTGGCACCTAGGTCCAATGAGCTGGCCATGAATGCCAGGCAGGGATGTGGACAGCTCTAAAGAGGTTGACATAGATTACTCAACAAATAAACAGAAGTAGTAGGAATGATGGGAGCCATGTGTCTTACTGACAAAAACTAGAGGGAAAACCAGAATGAATCCTGTGTGATGTTACTGAAAGTGGAGACAACACTTTGAAGTCATGGATATCCATAGAGAGACACAGATGTAAAAACAGTGATATAAGGTTGTGTGCATGTAAATTCCTAAGGACGTACATGTGCTTATAAACCCATGGGAACTCTCTAGCTCTGCTCACTGAAAGGGCTGAGAGCAATGACACCTTAACAGCAAAGAATACACTTAGCTCCAGTCATATTAAAGAATCAGAGTTTGGTGGAGAAATAACTGAGTTAGGATCTAGGACAAGGAGAGTAAACAATGAGTCCAAAACATCTTGTGCCAGAAAACATGGAAGTGCTCAGAGATGGACACACACATGAAAGGACAACGAAACCAGCATAAAGAGGGCCCTAACGCCAAATTGGACAACCTGGGCATCAGAACAAGACAGAAATGGGTTAAAATCGCTGAGTAAAATAAAGAGCCATAGATCCACAAGGAAATAAATAAAATAAACAGAAAGTTGGGTAAAAAATGGGGTATTTTCAATTCAATTACCTCTCTACAAGACATTTAATTCTCGAAGAAAACTAGTAACTTTACAATGTAAAAACACAGAGGACAACACCTTAATCAAGAGATCGGAGTTAACACCAAGAATGATACGTATCATATGGACACCAGTTCGAGTTCTGGCTGCTCCACTTCTGACCCAGCTCCCTGCTAATATGCCTGAGAAAGCAGCAAAAATGCCCCACTTCCTTGGACCCCTGCATCCACTAAGGAGATCCAGAAGAAGCTCCTGGCTCCTGGCTTCAGATTGGCATAGCTCCGACAGCCATCTGGAGAGTGAACCAGCAGATGAAAAGACCTCTCTCTCTCTCTCTCTCTCTGCCTCTGCTCTCTGTAACTCTGCCTTTCAAATAAATAAATAAATCTTTTTTTAAAAATGAAAAAAAAGAATGTGACATATCAAAATCTTGAGCCATCTGATATGATTCAAGGAGGGAGAAAAAGGCATTACTCTGATACGTCCGCAAAGATACGTAACTTAGGTCTCATTATGAGGAAGCTCAGACAATTCCAAAATTTTATATTTTATAAAGCAACTGGTATGAGATCATCAGAACTGCCATGGTCATGGAAGTTCCTAAAAGGCTGAGGAAGCATCTCAGACTGAAGAGACCAGTACAACACAACACCACCACGAAACGTATGACTGAAACAGCTGTGTCCATAAAGCACATTGTGGGGATAACTGGATAACTGAGATTTGAAGCTTGGAAGGGAGCAGCACAACCATGTTGCATTGGAATTGGCTGTATTTCAGGACAGACCATGTTCTTCTTGTTTATCGAAAGCAGGTAATAGAGTATAGAGGAGGTATATCCATTTGGCAACTTACTGTCTAATAAAGGAAAAAAAAAACCTTTCTTACTTGTACTTTACTTGCAGCTTTTTTAAAAAAGTGTGATAGAGTTCCATTTAAAAAAAAAAAAGACTTTTCACTCTTCAGCATTGAGAAAGAGAGCACAGAGAAATGAAGCAGTCATTTAAGATAGGCATGTCAGCAATTTGCTATGAATGGTATTTGACTGCCTGTATGATGAGGCCTGTATGACAAGGAGGTGCTATCTGAGAATGCCTTCTACAAATAGGAGAGCAGCACAGACCCTGCCCAGCAGAACAGGAAGGGTGTGGCCCTGTAATGCATTACTGCATTCTTTGCATGGCTGTGGGAAGCAGCAAATAAGCCATGATCCAAATATTTCCTGTGAAAAAGTTTAGGTCTGTATGAATATTAAAAGACCCTCCCTCCAAGGAGCAGCTTTAATATCAGTAGCAAAATATGTTTTAAAAGAATAGAAAAAGCATATTGGTAGAAAGAGGCCTTCGGTTCAACTCCTCAAATGAAGCAGAAGCCCAGCTTCAGGAAAAAAAAAATATGAGCAAGGCTCACAGGAGGGAGGATGATACTGACACCAGTGAAATAGGGGCTGGCTACCACGTGGCCACCTGTGTGCAAGGCACTGCCCACACAATTTGAAGGCTTCACAGATGTCTCCACTGGAACAAAGGATGCACTGTGACATTTTCTTCTGCTGGATCCATCTAAACATCAAAGTACACTGTCTGCTTTCCAGTGTTCAACACTTTCATTATCCACCAGGAACATCCAAGCACAGAAATAAGAGACAGCACTGGCGTTAGAGGAGGTTCCTGTGTAGTGTGGCTTGAGGACATGAATAGGAAGCCTTCACATGAAGCTCTTCAAGGAGGGCAAATTTTGATTATGGTGTTTACACTCTCAGGAATTCTACACAGGGGAGTAGGCATTTAACCTAGCAGTTAAGACAACCACATCCCACATTAGAGTACTTGAGTTCAGCTCCTGGCTCCAGCTCATGATTCCAGCTCCCTGCTAATGTAGATCCTCAGAGCCAGCAGTGAGTGATCAAGTCATAGGGTTCCTGCCACCCTTGTGAGACCCAGATAGTTTCCAGTTCCCAGCTTCAATCATTGACCTGCTTTGCCCAGGCTGTGGGCATTTGAGGAATAAACCAGCAGACAAGATATTCTCTCTCTCTCTCTTTCTCTCTCTCCTCTCCCTCCCTCCATCCTTCCTCCCCCTCCCTCATATAAATAAATAAAAAGAATTATACATGGCCCATAAAGACCATCTCCATAAAACAGTTTTCATGAACAGAAGTCTTTGCCCCATTGTGGTGCTTTACACAGTTTCATTCATTGATCTCATCTCCTGAATACCTCCAGGCATAAAACAAATGTGCTCCTTTCCTTTGTAAGCACCTACATTCACAGCAGGACTACTTTACCCCGAAGCAACAGAATGCCATAGGGAAGGTTTGGCAACTCAATCAGTAAAGATCAAAGAATAGCTCATCTATAAACCAGCATCAAGAGCAAACCAATGATTTGAAAATACATACTGAAAACAACTTGTTTCAGAGTTGTGCATGCAGATGCTGTAACATGCTGTGCATGCAGTGCCCCCCGAGAAAACCCATTCCTTAGTTATTCATCCTCCAATGAGTGGCATGGTTCAATGAAAACAAAATCCTTTAGCTTTAAAGTAGCCAGATGCCTAAATAATTAAATGTCCATTTAATGACAGTAAATGCCATCTATATTAATAAGATTCAAATAAAGTAAAGGCAATTTGGCTTTCCCCACTGCGATACTGATACGCACTCCTGGGTAAGGAATTACCTCCACAGAAATGAATGGATCTCTCATCAAGTTTAGAAAATACAGGCATTAGTTCCACTGACATGTTATTCTTTTGCAAGAACATCTTTATGTCATTACACCTAGAAGTAAACTAGCCACTCCAACAAAGACTCCTGGATAATACACCAGGGGTCACCTCAAAAGCCTTCAGAATCACGTAATGAGCCTGTCCTTCAGCATCAAAACCACTCCTTGAAAGCAAGTTAAGCGCTTTTTGAAGCTGTGTTAATTCTTCTTCAGGACATTTAACTAATTAATACTTTGGAGTGTAGGTAAATTATTACTGCAGTACACCAAACTACAGCTTATATACCTGATCAGATCTGATAATATACATTTATAAAGATGCTAACTTACCACATAGTAGGCTGTAAAGTAAATCTCATCAAATTCAAAAGAATCAAAATCATACCATGCATCATCTAGGAACATAATACAATGAAGCTGGAAATCAGCAACTCAGGAATCTAGAGAGCATATGCAAACACATAGAGACTGGACAGCATACTCCTGAATGAACAGTGGGTCATAGAAGAAATAAAAAGAGAATAAAAAAATTTCTTTAAACAAATGAGATGACAACACAACATATCAAAACTTATGGAATATAGCAAAAGCAGTGTTAAGAGGAAAGTTTATAGCAAGAGGTGCCTACATCAAGAAATTGGAAAGACACCAAGTAAATGAGCTATCAATGCATCTCGAGGATCTACAAAAACAACAAACCAAACCCAAAACTAGGAGGAGAAAAGAAATAATTAAAATTAAAGGAATAAAAAGTGGAATCAAAAAATACAAAAGATCAGCAAAACAAAAGCTCTGTTTCTTTAAAAAAAATAAACAAAACGGATAAACCATTGGCCCAATTAACCAAAAAACAGGAGAGAGAAGACACAAATCAATAAAATCAGACATGAAAAAGGAAATGCAACAAAAAACACCACAGAAATAAGAAGACTCATCAGAAATTACTAAAAGACCTGTATGCCAGTAAACAGGGAAATCTAGCAGAAATAGATAGATTTCTGGACACATACAACCTACCTAAATTGAATCATGAAGACACAGAAAACGTAAACAGACCCATAACCAAGACAGAAATTGAATCACTGATAAAGGCCCTCCCAACAAAGAAAAGCCCAGGACCAGATGGATTCACTGCTGAATTCTACCACACATTTAAAGAAGAACTAACTCCAATTCTTCTCAAGCTATCCAAAAGAATTGAAAGAGAGGGAATCAACCAAAATTCTTTGTATGAAGCCAGCATCACCTTAATCCCTAAACCTGAAAAAGATACAACAGAGAAAGAGAATTACAGACCAATTTCCCTGATGAACATAGATGCAAAAATCCTCAACAAAATTCTAGCCAATAGAATACAAAGCACATTAGAAAAAGCATTCACCCAGACTAAGTGGCATTTATCCTTGGTATGCCAGGATGGTCTGACATTTGCAAATCAATCAGTATGATACACCACATTAACAAACTGCCAAACAAAAACCATATGGGTATCTCAATAGATGCAGAGGAAACATTTGATAAAATACAACATCCTTTCATGATGAAAACTACAAGCATATTGGGTATAAATGGAACATTCCTCAACACTATCAAAGCAAAATATGACAAACCTACGGTCAATATCATATTGAATGGGGAAAAGTTAGAAGCATTCCCACTGAGATCTGGTAGCAAACACAAATGACTACTCTAACCACTGCTATTCAATATAGTCTTGAAATTTTAGCCACAGTCATTAGGCAAGAAAAAGAAATCAAAGGGAAACAAATTGGGAAGCAAGAAGTCAAACCCCTATTTGCTGATGATGCAATTCTTTTTTAGGGGATCCAAAGAACTCCACTAAGAGACTATTGGAACTCATAGAAGAGTTTGGCCAAAATGGAGGAATCTGGAAAACATCATGCTGAGTGAAATAAGCCAGTCCCAATTGGATAAATATCATATGTTCTCCCTGATTGGTGACAACTAACTGAGCACCTAAAAGGAAACCTGTAGAAGTGAAACTTATACTATGAGAAGCAATGACTTGATCAGCCCTTGTCCTGACTGTCAAGGAACAACTTACTATTTTATTCCTTTTAGTATTTTTTGTTCTACTTAATACCATTGGTTGAAATCTTTAATTAACAAACAATTATTCTTAAGCGTTTAAATTTAACTGAAAAGTGATCCCTGTTAAATATAAGAGTGGGAACGAGAGAGGGAGGAGATGTAAGTTCGGCAGATACTCACTTGGACTTACCCCTAATGATAGAGTTAGAAAAGTGCCAGGGGATTCCAATTCAATCCCATCAAGGTGGCATGTACCAATGCCATCTCACTAGTCAAAGTGAACAGTTTCAGTTCATAATTGATCATAATGATAGGATTAAGTGTCAAGGGATCACATAAACAAGACTAGTGTCTGCTAATACTAACTGTTAGAATTAAAAGGAGAGAATGATCCAACATGGGAAACGGGATACACAGCAGACTCATAGAATAGCAGTTGTCCTAAACAGCACTCCAGCCTCAGAATCAGCCCTTAAGGCATTCGGATCTGGCTAAAAAGCCCACAAGAATATGTCAGGCATGGAAAGCCAAGACACTGTGGGGAAAAAAAAAAATGACCTAAATGAAAAGTCTCTGTGAGTGAGATCCCAGCGGAAAGAACGGGCCATCAGAGAAGGAGGTACCTTTCTCTGAAGGGAGGAGAGAACTTCCACTTTGACTATGACCTTGTCTAAATAAGATCAGACTTGGCGAACTCAAGAGGCTTCCCTAGCCTTGGTATCTCATGACAAGAGCCTCGGGTGATTACTGACGTTATAAATAAGGGTGTCAGTTGTTAAATCAACAACAGGAGTCACTGTGCACTTACTCCCCATGTCGGATCTCTGTCCTTAATGTGTCGTACTATGTGAATTAACGGTATAACTAGTACTCAAACAGTACTTTATACTTTGTGTTTCTGTGTGGGTGCAGTCTGTTTAAATCTTTATTTAGTATATACTAAGTCGATCTTCTGTATATAAAGATCATTGAAAATGAATCTTGATGAAGAATCAGATGGAATAGAGAGTGGGAGATGGGATGGTTGTGGCTGGAAGGGAAGTTATGGGGGGAAAAAGCTGCCATAATCCAAAAGTTGTACTTTGGAAAATTTTGTTTATTAATTAAAAGTTAAAAAAGAAGAGTTTGGCAAAGTAGCAGGATATAAAATCAACACACAATAATCAACAACCTTTGTATACTCAGACAATGCCATGACTGGGAAAGAACTTATAAGATCAATACCAATCACAATAGCCACAAAAACATTCAAATACCTTGGAATAAATTTAACCAAGGATGTCAAAAATCTCTAAAATGAGAATTACAAAAATTTAAAGGAAGAAACAGAAGATACCAAAAAATGGAAAAATCTTCCATGTTCATGGATTAGAAGAATCAATATCATCAAAATGTCCATTCTCCCGAAAGCAATTTACAGATTCAATGCAATACCAATCAAAATACCAAAGACATTCTTCTCAGATCTGGAAAAAATCATGCTGAAATTCATATGGAGGCACAGGAGACCTCGAATAGCTAAAGCAATCTTGTACAACAAAAACAAAGATGGAGGAATCACAATATCAGATTTCAGGAGATACTATAGGGCAAGTATAATCAAAACAGAATGGTACTGGTACAAAAACAGATGGAGAGACCCATGGAACAGAACAGAAACACCATAAATTCATCCAAAGATCTACAACCAACTTTTATTTGATCAAGGATCTAAAACCAATTCCTGGAGTAAGGACAGTCTATTCAACAAAATGTGCTGGGAAAAGTGGACTTCCACATGCAGAAGTATGAAGCAAGACCCCTACCTTTCACCTTACACAAAAATCCACTAAACATGGATTAAAGACCTAAATCTACAACCCGACACCATCAAATTATTAGAGAACATTGGAGAAACCCTGCAAGATATAGGCACAGGCAAAGACTTCTTGGAAAAGTCCCTAGATGCACAGGCAGCCAAAGCCAAAATTAACAACTGGGATGACAACAAATTGAGAAGTTTCTGTACTGCAAAAGAAACAGTCAGGAAAGTGAAGAGGCAACTGACTGGAGAAATTATTTGCAAATTATGCAACTGATGAAGGATTAATAACAATAATCTACAAAAAGATAAAGAAACTCCATAACAACGAAACAAACAACCCACTCAAGAAATGGGCCAAGGACTTACACATGAAAAAATATTCAGGAACATTAGTGGGGGTGGGGGATGCAAATCAAAACCACAATGAAGTTTCACCTTAC
The DNA here is from genome assembly GCF_033115175.1 of Lepus europaeus. Taxonomy (NCBI): domain Eukaryota; kingdom Metazoa; phylum Chordata; class Mammalia; order Lagomorpha; family Leporidae; genus Lepus; species Lepus europaeus. Next base: position 62,268,707 of record NC_084835.1, on the reverse strand, counting down.
TCCCATTAGAATGGCTTTCATACAGAAATCAACAAACAACAAATGCTGGCAAAGACTGTGGGGAAAAAGGCACACTAATCCACTGTTGGTGGGAATGCAAACTGGTAAAACCACTATGGAAGACAGTTTGGAGATACCTCAGAGATCTAAATATAGCCCTACCATATCACCCATCCCACTCCTCAGAATGTACCCAAGGGAATTTAAATTGGCAAATAAAAGAGCTATCTGCACCTCAGATAGCTCACCTCAGTTTTTATTGCAGCTCAATTCACAATAGGTAAGACATAGAATCAACCTAAATACCCATCAACGGAAGACTGGATAAAGAAAGTATGGGATATGTACTCTAAAGAATACTACATAGTAGTAAAAAAAAAAAAAAATGAAATCCAGCCATTTGCAACAAATTGAGGAATTTGGAAAACATCATGCTGAGTGAAATAAGTCAGTCTCAAGGGAAAAAATATCATATGTTTTCCTTGATTTGTGACAACTAATTGAACACCAAAAAGGAAACCTGTAGAAGTGAAACTTATACTATGAGAAGCAATGACTTGATTAGCCCTTGTCCCGACTGTCTAGGAAGAACTTACTATTTGATTCTTTTTAGTATTTTCTTGTACTACTTAATATCTTTAGTTGAATATTTACTTGACACAGAACTATTCTTAGGTCTTTAAATCCAATTGAAAAATTGATCCCTGTTAAAAAATAATAGTGGGAACAAGAGAGGGAGGAGATGTACAGTTCGGCATATGTTCCGAGGCAAAGGGAACTAAGGGTAAAGCTAAAAACTTGCCATGGGACTCCAAAATCACATTAAGTTGGCAGCTACCAATGTTATCTTACTAGTTAAAGTGATCAGTTTAAGTTCATAACTTAAGTTCATATTGATAGGATGAAGTGTCAAAGGGATCACATAAATAAAACAAAGCGTCTGCTAATAATAAAACAGAATTAAAAAGGAGAGAATGATCCAACATGGGAAGCAGGCCACACAGCAGACTCATAGAATGACAAATGCCCTAAACAGCACTCTGGCCTCAGAATCAGCCTATAATTTACTCGGATCTGGCTAAAAAGCCCATGAGAGCATTTCTGGTATGGAAAGCCAAGACATTGTGGCAAAAAAAAAAAAAAAATGACCTAAATGAAAGATATCTGTGAGTGGGACCCTGGTGGAAAGAAGGGGACATCAAAGAAGGAGGTACCTTTCCCTGAAGGGAGGAAAGAGCTTCCACTTTTATTATGGTCCTGTCTAAATAATGTCAGAGTTTGTGGACTCAAGAGGCTTCCATAGCCTTGCCAGCTCATGACAAGCGCCTTGGGTGATCACTGACATCATAAATAACAGTGTCAATTGTTAAATAAACAACAGGAATAACTGTGAACTTGCTCCCCATGTAGGACCTCTGTCCTTAATGAGTTGTACTATGAGAATTAACGGCAAAACTAGTCTTCAAACAGTACTGTATACTTTGTGTGTGGGTTCAAACTGTTGAAATCTTTACTTATCATAGAGTTGATCTTCTGTATATAATTAAAAATTAATCTTAATGAAGAATGTGATGGGAGAGGGAGTAGGAGGTGGGATGGTTTGTGGGTGGAGGGTGGTTATAGGGGGAAAAACCACTATGCACTAAAAGTTGTACCTATGAAATTTATATTTATTAAATAAAAGCTTTATATAAAAAAGATGCTAGCTTAAGCAAGAGATAAGGCATATGATATAACTGAATATTTTTTAAAACCAGATGCCCTTGAATGTGATGAGAAATAAACAAAATTGGGAGAAAAAAATAAAATAAGAAAAAAAAAAGAGAAGACACTGAGATTTTTGAAGGAGTCAGCCAGAATAAAGAATGTCCAGGCAGAGAAAATGATTATTCAGACCACACATTCTAAACTGAGTGCTCTGGATAACTGTAAGGCAAGTTAGGGATGTGAGGCGAGGCTTGGTAGCAGGATCCAGGCAAATGCCAGATATGAGGAAGGACATGATACACTCTACTAATAGAATTTCATATCCATTCCAGTTGAGAAAGAGAGGGTATGGCAAGACTGAAGATAAGTGAAAAGTGACAAAGAACTCTCTCATCTGGGGAGACATTATCTGAGATATATCATAAAGGACAGGCTGAGAAAAGCTGATCCCTGTGCTGCTGGAGTTGGGCAGATGAGAGAGGGATGCCATTTGTGGGATTCCAGTTTGCCTACGGGTTCAGAACAGCACTTCAAGCGAGGCACTATGGGCAAGGCAGACAATACAGTGCAGAACAAAGATGAGTTCAGTTTTAATGTCTGAGAGAAATTTCAAAAGGAAGAAAAACATGAGCATGAAGATGGCATTGAGTTAGGAGGTCCCTGTTTCCATTCAATCAAACCTATTTTAATGACTATGGTGAGGGATTAAGAGCTAAGCAAGAACAGCTTCAGTGGGTAGATGAGTTAGATGCCAGTTGGTACCAACATGATGAGTTGATGGCAGGTGAGGAAATATTGCAGCTTTCCAGAAACTTGGATGCTACTGAAGACTTCTGGCTATGAAAGAACAAGATAAGAATGTGCAGTAAAAGTAATCTATACACCATTCTAAATGTATAGTGATATTCTGAATTGAATCTTAGAAAACAAAATGGATATTATTGCAAAAACTGGTGAATAAAGTCCATAGTTTAGTGAATAGTAATGCACCAATATTAATTTCATAGTTCTGACAAACTTTCCATGGTCTTAGAAGATGCAAACGTCAGGAGGAACTAGGGGAGAGGTATATAGGACTATCTCTGCATAATCTTAGTAGCTTTTCTGCAAATCTGAAAAGATTTCAAATAAAAACTTAATTACCCCCCAAAAAAGTAAAATCTAAGAATAGATTTCCCTACAACACCCTCTACTCCACAAATCAAGTGATCAGGAGTTAATGACTTTACTTTTACTAATATTTGTCTGATTATAAAGTTATTATGTTATCATTACAAAACAAACTTGGAAAATACAGAGATATATTTTCATCTTATGACTTAGAGATAATGTTAACATGTTTTTCTTTTACTCTTTAAATTTGTGATTTTTTGAGACACCATTTATACTAATTTTCCAGAGATTTTCTTCCTTAATATCTTAAAATAAGCTTTTCATCTCATGAAATTCAAACATCTTCCTTTGAAAGAATTTGACTATATAATTGTCTATACACAATTGCACACATTAATTTGTTTCATTTCTTAATTTTTTACTAATATAAAAAGAACAGATTTTATGCATTCCATAGGTAGAGTTCCAAGCAGACAACCACACTTCCCTCACTTGCCGAACACATTATTTTATTTATTCCCAATCAGCTGGACATCTAGATTATTTATGATTTAGCAACCACTTACAAATGATGCCATGATGACCACTGTACATAGATCAAATGTATATGCTCATTTCATCAGGAGAAATTTCAAAAAGTGGGGTTCCTGAATTGAAGGAAATATTTATCTAACACTTTCGATAAATACTATCAATATGCCCTCCTAAAAGAGAGAAACAAATACTGCAAATGTATACCAAACCAGGCTTCCCACCCTATAGCAAGAGGTAGGTACACTTTTATTAATTGTTAATTTGGTAGACAAAGACACATGATCACTACTTTTAAATTTGTATTTCTTTTCCTTCTGTTCTGCTAATATTTTAAATATATTTATTTTAGCTATTTTATTTTTTCTTCTATGAATCAATGTTATGCCTTCTGTTTTTGAACTGAAATCTTAATCTTATTTTTCTAGTTGTTCTATCTATTATGGACCTTTTGTCAGTGAAAATTGTGAAGAATACTTTCTAATTTTCTATTTCCCTTTTAATTTTGTTTATTATGATTTTCTTTGACATACAGAGTTTAATTTCAACATAGATACATCTCATTTTCCTTTACAATTTCCTAAACTACTTTTATGTTTCTAAAATCCTCACTGCTGCAACACTAAAACTACAAAATATGAGTGTTATTTTAAAAAGGGCACTTACAAATTTAAAAAGGGAGAAAGAAAGATCACTTGGCCAAACAAAGAAATCAAGTGTTTTTATTTTAAAGTCTTCAAATGTAAAGGCATATGGCCTGAAATTACATAATGATCGGCAATATTATCTCTATAACTTTATTTTTTAAATTTTACTTAAGTTATGTAAGTATCATGTATTTTATATATACAGATTTAGGAACATAGTGAGACTTCCCACCCACCTTCCAAACCGTCTTCCTCCTATCTCTGTAACTTTAATCACAGACAGTTATTGACAAGTAATACTTGCTGAGACCAGTGCAGTCTTAGAGGTTATCTAAGATAGCTGTTAAATTTTGGGAATTACTAGGAATAATTTGGCTCACAGAGTTTCCCAAAGAGCCCAAAAATTAATCTTAGGGCATGACTATGTCAGGGGAAATCTAGCTCAGCCAGACCTCAGAGACACAGAGAGCTGGATGCACTACACACCATTAACACTGTAATTAACAGCAATTACTTTTCCCATCCCATTTCCAAGGAAGATTCCAGTTTTCTCTACCTCTGCCTCAACAGCTACAAAGAAAAAAAGACCATGAATGTAAAAATCCCAAAAGCTTTAGAACTTGCTGGTTATGGGTTAAAACCCTGGCTCCACCAGTAACTAGTTGAGTTTACTCTAAACAATTCAAATGGCCTCTCAAAGCTTCATTATCTGTAAGAAAGGCCTCAGGGTTAGTGACACAGATTGAGCATTCAGTAAATTATTTTTTGATGGTGTTCAATGCTTGTTATAAAATTACCACTAATGGTTGTTTCTCAATATAATTTTCTGTTCACATATAAGTATACTTGTGAACACACACAGTTTTCATTTTTCTTTTTTTATTACTTGTGAGGCATATGGTAGGTAAGGTAAGTGACTACATCTCTTCTATTTCGTAAGCAATCCAACGGAATAATTAAACTATTTCCACAAACTATAGGAATGATTCAACAGGCAACTTGGAGAATTATGGTAAACATGTAAATTATCTCATAATTCCCTCAAATATCTTCACTACAACTAGACATTGGTAGTATCTATATATACAAACCACATTATTTCATCCTTTTTCTAAACCTTTAGTTATGTTCTATATCTGGTAAAATCAGAAACAGTAACATCCTCAAATCTGCAGCAGAATAAACCTGTGTGATACCTTTGAGAATATTCCATTCCCTATAAAAAAACAAACTCCAGCAATCAAAGAACAACAACAGCAAAGATTACTGTCTATTAAAAAGAGATAAACATACACCTGGTTATTACAAAGCCGTAAATACTAAATTAGCAAGGAATCTTTCTTTGGATGATGAACAATTTTAAATTGCTGATCTAAGTCTGTTTTTCTTTTTTTCCTAGAGTCAATGCTTCAAGCACAGAATAAAAGAACCTAAAACAATTTGTATTAGTGTACAAATACAGCTGCGGGGGGGGGGGAAATAGCATCATAAATCACAACCTCTCTCTGAGAAGAAAAAAATCATTTAAAAAACCCCTGCTGTTCAGGCCAGGTACGGTCCAAATTTATGTCTAAAATCTCAGGGTTGCATAACTGAAGTATCTTTCAATGGAGCTGAACATCAGGTTATGCAATTATCAAAGTGCAGCATTAGATTTTGCTTTTTCAGCAAGAACATGACAGGTTTGGGATGGCAGCAAAGGAAGACTAGCAGTTTAAAGCAGAATATAGTATGTTCCTTATAAAAAAAAGAACTTTCATTTTTTAAATCATTCAGACAAAGGATCACAAATTTTTATGATTGTCCCAAAAAGAGGTAATCTAAAATGATCTTTATAATTGAAAATGAATCTTATGAATGGAATGGGAAGTGTTGTTCCACTTTTAAAAGCATAAAAAAGCTTAATAAATAAAGTACTATAAAAGTTTACTAGAGTATTACCAATTTTCATGCTTCCTTGTTAAGAATAGCACATATGTTGGATTTTCAACCACATTTCATGGGATATTAGTAACAGTCATCGGTTTACATAGCAATAATCATACAATATGTGGAAACAACATCTGCATTTCTTGATTTAAAGTTAAGGCATCAGAGAATTAGCTGATTACTAAAAGGCTGATATCTAAAACTTATTGATGTATTGACAGTCATAATGAGGTATATGAATTCTAGAGTAAAAGTATAATCTCTTCTGACAAAGAGCTTTACTCAGAAAGTATGAATACAATCAGATTAAACTAATCTGGGAAAAGCTTAAGCAAAGAATTATAAATGAACTAAATAGCATCTCTTGCTTTCTTGCTTACAGAGAATTTATAAATCAGAAGTTGTTTTCCTGAAAGCTTTTTTTAAAAAAGGAAATAAATGAACTAACAGTGTCATATTTTTTCTTGATATAGACAGGTGGAGACTTAAAAAAGTTAATGAAAATGATATTAAAAGTTTATTTTGGTGCAAAGAAACTTGAAATCCATGCAGTTTTTTTTCATAATACATATTTTCCATTAACTTTTTGAAGATTCCTCATATTTGAAACCCTTATATAATTCTGCTAAGGTCTAGAGAAGAGTACATAAAACACTATGAATTATAGGTAATATTATTATATATTTAAATTAAACCCCAAACAATCAATACAATCTAATAAATCTCTCACTTTAAAGATATTCACTGAGAACTAAAACTAACAGATGGTGATGATTACCATGACTCAAAGAGGGCGCGCCAGCCACGGGCTTCTCTTCTTCAGCTTCCTCCTATAATACAGAAAAAGTAATTTAGGCTATATTTCTGGGTACTTGTTTTAAACACTGAAAATTAATGTTTCTGTTTACAGGAAGAAAAGCCATGACCATCCCTGTACAACACACAGCAGCCAGCACCTTCCAGTGGGTGCCAGAGGGGCTCACCACAATGCATTCAGATGTAGGAGGAATCTTTTATTACCGTCTTAACCATTTGTGGGCTACAGCACAAGACAAAACAAGCTTTAATCACACTTCATTAATATTACAGTGGACACAATACTCTGTCTAACTGGATCTCAAGTCTGACAATCACGTGGGAGCTGGCTGACAAGAAGAGGCTTGCTCCACACCAAAATCAAGATGCTGACCTACTTTTGCTTTTACTACAACCTAAAGTGCTCACTTATAATAGTATTAATTTTACCCAAACTCTTCATCATAGAATGGATAAACCTCTTCAAAAATTCCTGCAAAGAAACCACAGACTGAAAAAAAAAACAGGTACAAGCACAGAAAAGGCAGCAGAACCTCTCTCCACGAAGCAAGAAATTCATCAGGCACACTCAGTGCAAAGCCTGAAGTAAAGCACACATCACCTAACAAAGACTGAGAAAGCAGACATGCAGGTACGTACATCATTTGCAAAATTTCATGGCCACAAATAATGCATGACAACTAATAAAAACTTGTAATTATGTAGTAAAAAATACAAAACTAAATTTCCCAATTTGAAATGTTTCCAAAAGAAGGGTTTCTTTCGACTTTGAACTCATTTTTGAAAACACAAATATGCAACGCTTTGCTTAAAGATTTATTTTTATTGATTTGAAAGAGAGAGAGAGAGAGAGAGAGAGAGAGAGAGAGAATCTTCTATCTGCTGGTTCACTCCCCAAAAGGCTGTAACTGCCAGGGCTAGGCCAGAACAAAGCCAGGAGTCAACAGCTTCTTCCAGGTCTCCCACATGGACACAGAGGCCCAAGCATTTGGCCATCCTCTGCTGCTTTCTCAGACACATCAGCAGGGAGCTGGATCAGAAGTGGAGCAGCTGGAACTTGAACTGGTACCCATATGAGACGCCAGCTCACAGGTAGTGGTTTTACTCATTTGTTCATTTCCAAGAACAACTAATTGTCTTAAGAGAAAATGAAAATTCTACAGCTGAATTGCTAAAACCCTTCCATACTTGATGGTTGATGTTGAAAATTGAGTATCAAGATTTAGCAAGCTCAGTTAACAAACATTTCTTCAATTTATTCCCATGTGAGAAGGATTCAAAATGTACATGAAAAAAATTATGCATGGGCCTCAAAAAATTATGCATGGGCCACAATAAATTCATACCAACTTGTTATAATGTGTCTAACCAGGATCTAATCTGAGGCACGAAAAAGGATAAAATATCACTTTGAAAAAAGCAATGTGAATTCTGCTCAAATGGATGCAAAAGCAATCTTCCAGCTGATAGTGAAACTTGGGTGGAAATCATGGATGCCTAATGAAAATCTAATGGGGAAAATGCCCCCAAAGAAACCAGCAGTTTAGAATGGAGAGCTCATTTTAAAGAAGGGTTGAGATGCTGCTGAAGATAAAACAGCAAACGATCCACAACAAATTGGATGAAATATTAATCCTGTTGTGCCCGCAATGAAGAGGACTCATAGCCAACAGCAGAAAAAATAGCCAACACCAGAGACATCTAAACTGGCTCAGCCTAGAGAATCCTGACTAAAAATTAAATTGGAGCAAGTTTCTTCTTGGTGGGTGCCAAAACTGTTGCACTCAGATCAACTACAGACAGAGCTTCCAATGGAAATTTTAAACAAATGGGTTTAAGATTCCAAAGCATTTTGTGGGAGAACTGAAATGAGAGATGGAACATGGTTTTACCAGTGTGATTCTAAAGGCAAAGCAAAGCCAAAGCATTGGCTACCCAGAGGTGGAAGTGATCCAATCAAAGCCAAAGCAGGGACAAGATTGTGGCACAGTGGGTTAAGCCACACTTGAGATGCTGGCATGCCATATATGAGTACCAGTTCAAGTCCTGGCTACCCTGCTTCTGCTCCAGCTTTCCTGCTAGTATGCCTGGGAAGCTGGCAGAAGAAAATGCAAGTACTTGGGCCCCTGTAACCCATGTGGGATAGCAGGATTGTGTTCCTGGCACCTGTGTTCCTGCCCAGATCGGTCTGCTTCAAGCGTTTCGTGAGTGAATCAGCAGATGGAAGATGTCTTTCTCTCTTTGTGTATATGGGTGCGTGTTTGTGTGTGTGTGTATGTGTATGTGTATCTCCTCTGTGTGTTGCTGTGCCTTTCAAAAAAACATTAAAAATAAAGCAAAAGTGTACTGAACAAGAACAAAGGTCTTGGCATAAGGTTTTTTTTTTTTTTTTTTTTTTTTTTTTTTGAATGCTCGAGGTATTTTGCTTGTTGACTTTCTGGAAGGCCAAAGAACGGTAACATCTGCTTATTAGAAGAGTGTTTCAAAAAAGTTACCCAAAACTTTAGCAGAAAAACACCTAAGAAATCTTCACTAGGGTCCTTCTCTACTACAGCAATGCCACTATTCAAATGAGGGCAATTTTGTGAGTACTCCTTGGGGAATATTTAGGCATCCACCTTACAGTCCTGATTTGATTCCTTCTGATTCAATTCTGTTTCCTAGTTTAAAAAAATCTCTCAGGGCATCCATTTTTCACCAGGTAACAATCTAATTAAGGCTTCATTGACATGGTTAGATTCCCAGGACCCTTAGTTCTTTAGGATTGGACAAAGTGGCTTCTATACTTATCAAGTCTTGAACTTGGTAGGATTTAGGTTGAGAAATAATGCTTATATTTTTTACATTTGTCTTTTAATTCCATTTTCCAACTTTATGAAATCCTCCTATATAATTGTGGAATATATGATGAGAGTCCCAATTTTCCCAGGACTGACAACACTAACAAGTTTCTCATGCAGGGAAACCCATCAAGGAGTCCTAGGCAAGCAGGGATGGTGGATCACTCTATCAATGGCAAGTATTAAAACCAAGACAAAAGAGCAGGCTGCAGGTTATGTAACACAAAGCTTTAAATTACTTTCAAAAGAAGAACCATGCATATTAGTTCTTAATTGTTACATACTATTAGTAGTATTAATTACATTTTTATATTGTGTGTTTTTTTTTTATTTGACAGGCAGAGTTAGACAGTGAGAGAGAGACAGAGAGGAAGGTCTTCTTTCTGTTGGTTCACCCCCCAAATGGCCACTGTGGCCGGCGCGCTGCGCCGATCCGAAGCCAGGAGCCAGGTGCTTCCTCCTGGTCTCCCATGGGGGTGCAGGGCCCAAGCACTTGGGCCATCTTCCACTGCCTTCCTGGGCCACAGCAGAGAGCTAGACTGGAAGAGGAGCAACCGGGACTAGAATCCAGTGCCCATATGGAATGCCGGCACTGCAGGCAGAGGATTAACCAAGAGGATTAACCAAGTGCCGGCCCTATATTGTGTTTTTTTAACATATTTTCTGGTCTAAAATAGGTACAAAATACAATTTTCACAGTAGTAAACCATAAATATTTCAAGTAAACAAATAACTCACATATATCCAGATATGTGATTAAAGTTTCTTTATTGATGGGATAGGCAAATGAGTTTGAAGATAATTACATCAAGGTCCAATTAATGTGATGGATTCCCTGACATATTTTAGCTTGATATCTTTCTATGTATATAAGTTATTTTGTTATTTTACTAACTTTTTGAGGTTCTTATGTTTCAAGATATACTCAAATATAACACACACACATAGAGAGGGAAAATACAGTACAGAAGCAGGTGTGGCACAGTGGGTTATGCTGCCAATTGGGAATTCTCACATACTATTATCAGAGTGTTGGCTCACATCCTACCTCCAATTTATTATTTTATAGAAAGTTTTTATTTAATAAATATAAAATTCATATGTATAACTTTGGGATTATAGCAGTTTCTCCCCATACCCGCCCTCCCACTCTCAAACCATCCCAACTCCTCTCTCATCCCATTCTTCACTAAGATTCATTTTTCCATTTTAGATCCAGTTTCCTACTAATGTGCCTGAGAGGCAGCAAGCAGTAGTCCAAGTACTTGGTCACTGCCCACCCATGTGGTTCCTGGCTTTGGCCTGACCCAGTCCCAGCTCTTTGAGGGCATTTGGAGAGTGAATCAGCAGATGAGCAGATGGAAGATCGATCTCTATCTCTCTCCTCCATCCTCTTTCTCTTTCTCTCCCCTCTCTAAGTCACTCTTTCAAATAAATAAAACAAATAAGGGGGAAAAGAAACTACAGTGAAAATTTCCCCCAGATGTCCTCTCCTTTCTGGCTAGTTCATATATTCTCACCTAGCAATTACTGGAATTAGTTTCTAAACATACTTTTAAAGTTTTTGTCATAAAAACAGAAATAAACAAAATACATATTCTAATTTTCTTGTCCTTGCACTCAGAAATACTAATATCATTTTCCATCTCTCATTTTACTTAATAGAATACCTCAGAGATCCTTCTCTATGAGGTTTAGAGTGCATACTACACTGTTCAGCTGCATATCATGCTGATATGTCATGATTTAGTCAGTTCCTTGTGAATGTTTAGGTCATTTCTAATTTTTCATCAGTTGTAGAATGCTGCAATGAAACAATACACACGTACTGTTCTACACATGTGTGTGGGAATCTATAGGATGGCCTCTCAGACTGGGCCCACTGGGGTACTCCCTCTCTCATGAAGTGTCTCTTTATGTCCTTGTGGGGACGATTATCCCTTTTTGACTTGATTAACTAGGAAGATTAATCTTTGTCTACATTATGATAGACAATATTTTCCCAGTCCATCATTTCTCTATTTACTTTGTTTATGATATTTCTAATGCAGAGAATTGTTTATTTCAAGAAATCAAATTATCAACCTTTTCTTCCATGGCTTCTGGATTTGAGTAATGGCTAGAAAAGTCTTTTCCACTGTTCAGATAATGAACACCTTCTCCTTTGTCAGTGACCATTACATGCATCAATCGTTTCTCACATGGAAATTTTTGATGAATCTGGAACATATGTGAGGACATGGCATGAAGCAAAGACACAGCACACTTGCCTGGATGGCTGTCATGTGCCCCAGCACCATCAGTCTAAGACATGTGCAGTATATACTAAACGCTCACATGCAGTTGATCCTTTTTCTGACTCTATTCTCTTTCTCTATGGGTCTATTTATGTGCCAGTACTGCATCATTTTAATTATTACAGCCTTATGCTCTAAAAAGCTTCCTACGCTACACAGTATTTTACCCAGAATAAGTGTTTTGTGTCTGAACAAGTTTTAGAGTCAGACAGATGAATGTTCAAATTGCAACTCCATCTCTTACTAGTTGTGAGACACTGGGCAAGTGATTTAACCTCTGTGAGCCTCAGTTTCCTAATCTGTGGCTTGGAGATAATCTTAAATTCTTTTCAGAATCATATGGAGGATGAAACACTCTCACTGTAGCTATGATACATGGAAGATGCTCCATGAATGGTCTTTAGCCCAGCTGTGTGGCTAGGTTTCAAATAGCTGAGAATGCATCCAGGGACTTCACAAAAATTAAGTCAACCCGCTTGTTGGCTTTAGCTACTAAGACACAGATCTAAAACAAAATCTCGAGAAAGAATTCTGAGGGACAGAAAAGAAGAATCTTAAAACCCTAACTGAACCAAGCACCCAATTGAAAATATCTATTGAGTGTGCCAGGATCTGCATTAGGTTTTAAGGGCACAAATAAACTAAAATGCCCAATGTCTGAGCACTCACAGCCCTGTGTCTATTAAGGGCCAACACAGAGTGAAGGGATGTGTCACTTGCTGGCCTCTCATCATTGTAATAGCCTTGAAATCACTGCACTCCCAGTTCTCCCTCCACAGTCCTGGGTTCTCCTTTGTATTCCCTGTTTATGCCTCTCTATGCACAGCCATCCCTGCTACTCTCCCCAAGGTTCCTTGGCTTGGCTACATTGTCCCTGACTCCATCACTCCACCCTATAAACACAACACCAGTGAATACGCACACATACCCACACACAATTTTCCCATCAAGTTCCAACATGCAGACACAAAGTCCCACTTCATCTGAATGGCCTACAAGCTCCTACAGCTCAATCATTACAAAGGAAGAGTGCATCATTTATTCCTCTAAACCTGTGCTTATTCCCAGTTCCAAAGTCACCTGAAGCCAAACTGCAGCTTCCTGCATTGACATTTCAGTCATGTGGTGCCCACTGCTTCTCTATGATAAGCAAAGCTCTAAGATGCTGCATATAATTCCATCGCTAGTGGGGAGAAATCTGATTTTATCTGGATCCTATGGCAAAGGAGACAGGACAGGCATTCCCAACTGCTTTACAATACAGAACTGTCTCACCTTACTGCAGTGAGGAATTTCCTTGCTGGTCTTGAGGACAGGGGCACCACACTGTTGGAGCATCTATGACAGGACCATGAGGCAGAGAAATGCAGCTTACAACTCCTGCTTGACAGCAAGAGAGAGCAGGGCCCTCAGTCCTATAGCCACAAGGAAATGAACCTGCCAACAACCACAGTGCTTGGAAGAGGATGCTGAGTCCGAAGAGCTACTCAGCCGGGCCAATACCTTGATTTCATCCTGAGACTTTGAGCATAGAACCCACTTAAGATATGCCTGGACTCCTGGGAAAGCAGCCCAAGATGGCCCAAGTCCTTGGGCCCCTGCACCTGCGTGAAAGACCCAGAAGAAGCTCCTGGCTCCTGGCTTCAGATCAGCGCAGTTCCAGCCATTGCAGCCAACTGGGGCGTAAACCATTGGGCAGATGACCTCTCTCTCTCTCTCTCTCTCTCTCTCTCTCTCTCTCTCTCTCTCTCTCTCTTCCTCTCCTCTCTGTGTAACTCTGTCTTTCAAATAAATAAATAAATCTTAAAAAAAAGATATGCCTGGACTTCTAAGAAACTGTGCATTTAACAGTAAATGGATGCTTTAAGCTTTTAAGTTGGTGGCGATTTGTTACACTACAGAAAATATCTACTTATCCTTTGGGAGTCAATTCAGGAAGCTCTTTGTGACCCTCTGTCCTCCACTCCCACCCATGCTAAGCCAGGAGTACCCTACACAAATCTCTGCTACTGGGCCAATCACGTAGCACTACAGCCATCTGTTTTGTTGGTCTCTCCTGTTTTGGTGAGCTGGCTGAAGGCAGATAGCATATTAACAATTCTTTATTCCTAAATCATAGCCTAGCACCTGATCTAGTTCAACAAGTATCTGCTGAACAGAAGCATGGAGGCAAGGTTCAAGAACATTACCAATGGGGCCAGCGCTGTAGCGTAGCGGGTAAAGCAGCCGCCTGCAGTGCCGGCATCCCATTTGGGCACCAGTTCAAGTCCTGGCTTCTCTACTTCCAATCCAGTTCTCTTCTGTGTCCAGGGAAAGCAGTGAAGGACGGCCCAACTCCTTGGACCCCCACACCCACATGGCAGACCTGGAAGAGGCTCCTGGCTCCTGTCTTTGGATCAGTGCAGCTCTAGCCATCGCGGCCAATTGGGAAGTGAAGCAGTGGATGGAAGACTCTCTCTCTCTCTCTCTCTCTCTCTCTCTCTCTGTGTGTGTGTGTGTGTAACTCTGACTTTCCAGTAAATAAATAAATCTTTAAAAAAAATTTAAAAAAGAACATTACCATTTTGGCTGCCAGATTTCACATCCAAAGCTATCATGGATATCTCTGTGCAATTAATGAAGCAGCTTCCTGATAAAATGTACCAAAACCTAGGGCCTCCCACACTTTAACATGCATATGAATCACCTCAAAGATCTGGATGACATTCAGATCTTGACTCAGCAGGTGTGAAGTTGGGCCTGAGATTATGGGTCTCCAAAGTGCCACAGCAGATGCCACTGCCATCAGTTTATGAACTGTGAGTAGCAAAGCTACTGCCTATCACCAGAGCAGTGTTTGGGAGTGTAACATGGTGATCAAATACAATAGTTTACACTATTCTGCTGCATGTGAGATGACGAACTCCCGAATTGGGTCTAATGGTCTATGATAGCTTGTTCCCCCAATTTTATCTCTCTTTACTTACTCAATACACAGGGAATATACATAATTCAAAACAGCAGGGCTGTCTTCTACTGCAAAACTGACACAGAACAAGAAACAGCAATAAAGAGTCGGTTATGCAGCACTCTGGCCTCAGAATCAGCCGTTAAGGCACTCGGATCTGGCTGAAGGGCCCATGAGAGTATTTCAGGCATGGAAAGCCAAGACACTCTGGCAAAAAAAAAAAAGAGAGCGAGAGAGAGAACCTAAATGAAAGGTCTCTGCAAGTGAGATCCCAGTAGAAAGAACAGGGCCATCAAAGAAGGAGGTACCTTTCTCTGAAGGGAGGAGAGAACTTCCACTTTGACTATGACCTTGTCGAAATAAGATCGAAGTCAGCGAACTCAAGAGGCTTCCATAGCCTTGGAAACGCATGACTAGAGCCTAGGAGATTTCTGACACCATAAACAAGAGTGTCAAATTGTTAAGTCAACAACAGGAGTCACTATGTACTTACTCCTTATGTGGGATCTCTGTCCTTAATGTGTTGTCCAATGTGAATTAATGCTATAACTAGTACTCAAACAGTATTTTACACTTTATGTTCTGTGTGGGGGCAAACTGATGAAATCTTTACTTAATATATACTAAATTGATCTTCTGTATATAAAGAGAATTGAAAATGAATCTTGATGTGAATGGAATGGGAGAGGGAGCGGGAGATGGGAGGGGTGCGGGTGGGAGGGAAGTTATGGGGGGGAAAAGCAATTGTAATCCATAAACTGTACTTTGGAAAATTATATTTACTAAATAAAAGTTAAAAATAAAAAGAGTCGGTTATGCTCACAGGACAGCTACAGAAACCTTTTTATAACCACTGAATCATTCAAAACTAAAAATAAATGTATCATATGATATATGTCACTCATTGGGTTAGGATGTTTGCCTTACACTTCCTAATTTGTTGCTGAAATTTTGTCTATCAAAAAAATTCAGTATTCCCCACAAAAGTAACACTACCTCTCATTTCAGATTTAAATTATACAAATCCCTATTGTCTTCAAATGGACCAAGGTCACAGACATGAAGACAGGCACATACATACACAATTGGTCACAATTTTGTATTTCAGGCTATGTCTATGTTTCTTTTATGATATACTGACCTCAGTTTTTAACAATTTTGCCAATAACAAAATATGTAATATATGACAGAGCAGGAAAAGTTCCTTATTATGCTAGCTTGTTTTTTTTAATTTTTAATTTTTATTTACATAAAGGGAACAAATTTATAGTTTATAATCATAAGCTTAACCCTCCACTAAATAAAAAATTCAACAAGTAGTAAGTAGAAAAACCACTGTTTCTCAAGAATGTAGACAAGAGCTATCAACAATAATAAAATCTCAAAATGTCAGCTTCATTCAAATACTTTACTTTTTTTGTACTCTGTATTTTAGTCACCAAAAATCAGGAAAAGCATATTATATTTGTTTTTTGGGACTGACTTATTTCACCAAGCATAATGGTCTCCAATTGCATCCATTTTGTGGCAAAAAAAAACAAAAACAAAAAAAAAAAACACAGGATTTCATACTTTTTTATGGCTGAATAGTATTTCATCATATTTATATACCACATTTTCTTTATTCAGTCTTTGGATTATGGACATCTGGGTTGATTCCATATCTCAGTTATTGTGAGTTCTGAGTTTGGGGCTAGGTGGTCTTAGTTTAAATCCTAATCCTACCCATGCAGAGCTATTTACTTTCAAGAACTGATTTATATTCTCTGACCTGATTATCTTGATTGCTAAAATAAAAGGACTAGCCAAAATGTTCTCTAAAGTTCCTTGGAAGCTTTAACATTGTTTGCTTCTGTCTGGGCTAGTTAATTATACCATTAAGGTAATAAACATATACTGCTATCAAACAATGGAAATGAATTCTAAAGAAAGAAAAATGAACACTTTACCTTATCATCCCAGACAGAACATTTCAGGAAATCAATATGAGTTGAGAAAAATAGGAACATTATTATGCTTTCTCATGTTTCAAATCTCAGATCTGAAAACCAAAAATAAAGCTTTACAGAAAACACATTCTGAAGAACAGGAGACAATGGTTTAGGATCATAAAATAACCCTGCTATGGTACATTTCCATTTGCCAATTAAAGTCCATCATTTGGGTACAGATTATGAGGTAGAAAAAGAACCAGAAGGGTTGATGCCCCATTACTCCTGGTGGTACTGGACACATGGTAAACCCATATCAGTGCAGATCACAGTAGACCAGCCATTGCCTACATTACTCTGTTTATGAATTCCAACCAAGAGGACAGTACAGGATTGTCAACCACTGTTCTGTGTTCATGGTTTCAAATCATGCCCCTGGAATTCTCACATAAGAGCCATTCTTGTACTTTCACTGTCAGTCTCTTGAACACCAGGAATTTCTGAGTATCTTGCTATTCCTGTTCCATAAGAATATGACACCTGTGCCTCCAGGGGGATACAGATTGATTTCATGAACTGCAGATAATGCTGGTATCCTATGTAATAACTCCAGGAACAAACTGCTGTTTAAATTTTACTTGCTGCTTCAGGTCTACTTTTTCAAATTCTCTGTTGCTATAATCCAAGGTGAAAGATGAAGTGACAAGGAATTAATTCAACCTTTCAGATAAGCAAACACTGAATATTGTAGGACATTTTTCCCATAGCTCTCCTGGAATTCAGTTGCAATCTGAGACAAGGAAAACCTACAAAATATCACATTTCTGTGGTTCTTCTTTTTTTCCAAAAAAAAAAAAAAAGAAAGAAAGAAAGAAAGAAAGAAAAGATAAATTTATTTGAAAAGCAGCTAAGCAGAGATGAGGACAGAGACAGAGATCTTCTAGCTGCTGATTCATTACCCCTGCCCAAGAGGCCAAAATCAGGAACCAGAAACTCATCGACATATCCCTCACAATTGGCAGGGTCCCAAGCACCTGGGCCATCTTCCTCTGCCTTCTGAGGCACATTAGCAGGAACCTGAATCAGAAGTGCAATACTATCAAAAGCAGTGTACAGATTCAATATGATCCCAATCAACCTATCAATGACATTCTTCTCAAAACTAGAAAAAAATTATGGTAAAATTCATATGGAAACACAAGAGACCCAGAATAGCTAAAGCAGTCTTAAACAACAAAAACAAAGCCAATCAGAGCCACAGACCTTGCTGGCTAAAAGCTGAAAAGCCCTTCACTCAGCCCAGCTTCCAAAGTAACCACCACTGCTGAGAGGATGGCCAAGTATGATCAGTAACATTACAGGCAGAACTGTAAAATTTCCTCTTAGAGATGCCACTTGCCTTTACCTGGCCAGCTCTCCTCCCAGGCCAGTTAGGTAATGGAAGTCAACAGGGTGCTTCCCCAAGGAGGTTCACACCTCCCTTAGGATGTACCCCATGTGAAGAGAACATAGGCCTGGGCCTCATAACTGACAAGGCCTTAAAGCCCACCAGATTATTATCAAGCTATTTCTGTCAGCTTCTATTTGCCTCTCAATTGGAGAACTTATTTGTGGTTTAGACAGCACCTTTCTTAGGTCCTCTAATAATGACTCTGTCCTTTGTTCTAGACCCTGTCTAGCTCACTTGGGGCCTCATTCCTTTGCAATAATAGCCTCTACTCTAACATCAATGGCTCTACTCACGATCTCTGTGTATTGATGATCATCTCTCCCACTTAATGTTGTATGATTATTTAGGATTTCTCTACAGACAAACTCCCCTACCCACAAAAGATGAGTGGCCTTTCTCCCTGTCTTTGTTGAGATCAGCTTTAAACCACATCCATCGAACAGTCTTCACAAGGGTCTAGAGAGCCCCCTCATTTCCTGTCCTCTATGAAATCCTCTCATTACTTGGTTAATGCCATTCTTAGAATCATTGGTTGCTATTCTCATGCTGTCTTTTATACGACCATGTCTGTTTAAGTATTTACAGGAGTTGATAATGGAACAAACTAAGGCCTTCACCAATCATGTGGTCAAACAAATGCTGCTACAGGGATGTACTTGGCTCCCTATCCAGAAGACAGCAGCTTGAGACATCACCACATGCCAGCAGAGAGTACCTCATCACCCCATGTCAGCAGGAAGTAGCTCTAAAGACAGATCATCATCCCTCTACCCCTCCTGGACTTTGGGGGCTAATGTAATCCCATACAACTCTTGCTTTATAAAATACAAAAGGGTGGAATATTAATAAAATGGCACAGTCTTATCTACGGTGCGACCTACACCCTGGACACCATCCTAGGCCCTAGCCGCCCCCCCCCCACCATGGCTGGAAGCCAGGTGACCACATGGTCCAACCACCGGTGTCAGCCCCAC
The DNA here is from genome assembly GCF_033115175.1 of Lepus europaeus. Classification (NCBI taxonomy): domain Eukaryota; kingdom Metazoa; phylum Chordata; class Mammalia; order Lagomorpha; family Leporidae; genus Lepus; species Lepus europaeus. The sequence continues at coordinate 62,249,525 of NC_084835.1, read as the reverse complement.
CCCCATCCTAATGAGATTTGCTGCTCCTACTTCCCTGCCCACCCACCAGCAAAGTTTTAAGAGAATCTGTTCCTGACCATGTGGCTCTCTCTTTCTGTCTCCTGATCTCTCTCCCTCTCTCTCTCTCAATCTCCCTCTCTGTCTCTTGCTCTTTCTCTCTTGATCTTTCTCTTGATCTCTTTCTCTTACACTCTTTTCCCTCTTTTTCCCTTTTTGCCCCTTCCCTCTAGCTTGTAGGGTTTCTCCCAGTAAACCCTTTCCCTTAAAAAAAAAAGCCAGAGGTATCACAATATCAGATTTCAAGACATACTACACAGGAAAGTTATAATCAAAGCAGCCTGGTGGTGACACAAAAATAGACATGTAGACCAATGGAACAGAATAGAAATTCCACAGAAATCAATCTTTGCATCCCAACTAAACTTTGACAAATGAGCTAAAATCAAATTCTGAGAAAGGACAGTCTATTCAACAAATGGTCATACGAAAATTGGATACCCACATACAAGTATGAAACAAAACCCCCAACTTACATCTTATACAAAAATCAACTCACAATGGATCAAGCATCTAAATCTATGATCTGATCCCATAAAATTGCTGGAGGAGAACATTGAGGAAATTCTACAAGATACTGGGATAAGCAAATTCTTCTTGGAAAAGAATTCAGAAGCACAGGCAATCAAAGCAAAAATAGATAAATGGGATTACCTCAAGCTAAGAAGCTTCTGTACTGCAAAAGAAATTTCAACAAAGAAGCAAAAAACAGAATGGGAGAAAATATTTTCAAACTATGCAACTGATAAACAATTAATATCTAGAATCTATAAAGAGCCCAAGAAACTCAACAACAACAAAACAAATAATCCAGTTAAGAAATAGGCAAAGGACTTGAAATGACATTTTTCAAAAGAGGAAACTCAAATGGCCAACAGATACATGAAAAAATGCTCAGGATCACTAGCCATCAGAGAAACACAAATCAAAACCATAATGTGGTTTCCCCTCACCCCAGTTAAAATGGCTGTCATACAGAAATCAATAAACAATAAATACTGATGAGAATGTGGGGGGAAAAGTACTCCACTCCACCACTGGTGGGAAAGTAAAGGAGTACTTCAGTTGTACTAGTACAGTGGAAGATAGTAAAAAGATTACTCAGATTTCTGAAAATACTTCCTGAGAATTTATCCAAAGGAAATGAAATCAGCATATGGAAGAGTTATCTCTGTCCTCCATGTTTACTGCAGCTCAATTCACAATAGCTAAGATATAGAACCCAGATGTTCATCAACCAATGACTGGATAAATAAAATGTATGCATACACTACAAAATCAGCTGTAAAAAAAAATGAAATCCTGTTTTCACAATACGATGGATGCAACCAGAAACCATTATGCACATTAAAATAAGCCAGTCCCAGAAAGACAAAAATCACATGTTTCCCCTGATCTATGGTAATTAATAGAGTACTAAAAATGTAATATATATAAACAAAATTGACATTTTGAGATTCAACGATTGTTTGTAGCCCTTGTCTCTAATGTTGAAGAGCAGTGTTTTTTTCTTCATACTATTTGTTGAATTCTTTACTCAGTGGATGGTTAGGCTTATGATTATAAAATAAACTGAAAGTATGTCATTGTAAAAATTAAAAGAAAGAATAAGAGAGGAAGGAGTAGGGAAGGTGGGAGCATGGGCAGGAGGAGGGTATGGTGGAAACTATCACTTTGCTCCTAAATCTGTATATATGAAATTTGTTCACCTTATATAAACTTAAAAAATTGAAAAGAAGTGGGGTATCCACAATTCTAACTGGCACTGTGATATGGTATGCCAACATCACAAGTGGTTGTTTATCCTACTGTACCACAACGCCAGGCCCTCTTTCACCTTTGGATGCATTTTACTGGATGTTGCAAACCCACAGCAGTCTTGAGTGTAGTGAATAAATAAATACTTCTGAAAAATGAGAAATGAAAATAATCCTACCCAAAATATTTTCTCAGCATCAATTTAGAGATTTTCAAAACAGATTTCATTACATTCAGCCAAAGCTGGTATCTGCTGTAGCTCCCTGCTGTCTTCTTGTCAGGGCTGGTAGCCACCATATCAATGAAACTTTCCCTACAAAAATATGGCTACTAAGATCTACCCTATTCATCCCGAAGTCTCATTATGCACCATTATGTACCTTAGAATCACTGAAAAGGAAAGACCCTTAAGATCTTCTACACTAAGTGTCTTATTCTATACACAAAGAATTGAGCCCAACCTGGGGAAGGGACTTGCCCTTGACCATGGCAATCATCCCAGAGAGGATGATCCTGAGGGAGCAGGAGCAGGATCCACATCTATAGTTATTCTTTAAGTTATTCTTTAAGAATAACTTAAAATACACCAAATGCTGAGTTTCCCCAGAGTCTGTCTCTTCAAAGCACATAGTACAGCAAACCAAAAATGCTGAGGAGAATGGCATCCTCACAGTACATAAGACAGGTCCAGGCAATCTCTTAAATACAAGTTCCTCTTGAGGAAGCACTTAGACCCATGAACTCCCCTACAACAGATCTAAGAGATGGAACCAATGTGGACCTAGGGAACTGGACTCCAGGCCCATGGCAATCATCCCAGAGAGGATGATCCTGAGGGAGCAGGAGCAGGATCCACATCTATAGTTCAATGACAACCTCAGATCACACTGTCAGTTAAGATCCAGTTCCAAGCCTGGAGCTCAAAAACCACACTAACCTGGGCATTGCACCAAAGAATGTCTTTGATTATATCACTTTACCAAGTACAATGTATAAATGCATAACCACAGACCACATGAAGAGCTCAAAACCCAGAAATAAACAGCTGACAAGAGCCCACGAGAGTGTCATGAATGAGAATTCTATAATGGCCCATTACCCCCAAAACTGTCACCAGGGGCTTCTGCTCACTCGGCCAACCATTAAATTTGTAGGAATAAACAGTTGTCACAAGGAACCAGCACAGGCAAGGTCACTAGAAACATGATGAACAATATACTTTCTAGTTATCTATATGTTGCTGTGAAAGTAATTTTTAGACGGGATTAACATCTAAGTCAGTAGACTGAATAAAGCAGATGATCTCCACAATGTGGATGGGTCTCATTCAAGCAGTTGAAGGCTTAATAGGAAAAACTGAGGCCCTTGGGAAAGAAGGAACTCTACCTCCAGACTAACCTGGGGTCTAAGACTACAAGAATCCTTCCCTGGCCCTCCAACTTTCCCACTGCCCTTCAATTTTCACACTTATCAGCCCCCATACCTCTGTGAACCAATTCTTTAAAATCCATTCTCTTCTGTCCCCCACCCCTCAAACACACCCATAGGTTCTGTTTCTCTGGAGAGCCCCAAAATAGCCTCTGACAGCTCACAACTGCACCCACTTACTTAACAATAATTACCTCTACATTTCTAAAAGAAAAGGCCTCTGCTCACCTTTAAAATAACCTTAAAAATGTATGAGTCTACACCACTATACATAAAACTCAACAAGAAGCAAGTCATTTGATGTAATTGGAACACTTCTCAGTTATGGTTATATAAGCTATTCTATTCCCCTGTGAGGTTCAATAGTGCCAGGGTTTGGCTGTGGTTTTTTTGCCAAAGGGTTCATGTGCTGGAAGGTTGGTCCCAGTGTCGTGACTGAAGTGGAAGAACCTTTAAGAGGTTAGATCCACTGTGAGGCAAGCAGTTCATGTGGGTACTACCCTCTGAAGGAATTAATGCTGATCTCCCAAAGTGAATTCGTTCCCATGGGACTGGGTTTTATAAAACAAAGATCCAGGACCCTCACAGGTTTCTTGTTTCCCGTCTCACTGTGTGATCTCTTCCATAACTTCTCAGAGCACTGTGAAGCTGTCCACCACCAGCCCTAAACTGGAGCCTGGCAGAAGCCTGTGCCTTACTATCGGACCTCCAGAACTAGGAGCTGAATAGGTATTTTCTCTTCATAAAGTGCCTAGGCTCAAGTATTTTGTTACAGTCACATGGAATGGACTGAGACAAATAGTGAGTACACACTGTAAGGAAAGAAGCAGGAACCAAAATCTCATGAAGCATCCAACCTGGTCCAGATGCTCTTGGGAATCCATGCTAAACTTCCTCTTCTTGCTGGGCTGTTTCATCCTCTGTTCAGCACTCTTTAGCTGTGTTTCTCTGCAAAACAGTGCCACATTAAAAAGTTGAAGAATCCTTGCCCTTCAGAATCACAAAAGCACACAAGGAAACAGTCTTTCTATCATTGACTTTTATAAATAACCCGCCAATGAGCTGACAAAAATTTCACCATTGGTTTTAGAGCCCAAATATAATCATAAAATAATGGAGTGAGAAAGGTTTGCTGGCTCATCTAAAATTTGTATCACAAAGAAAAAAGCTATCACTATTCGCTCTTCTCTGTGACTAAATACATGGATTTTTGCTTAGAGGACTTAGTCCATTAGGATTCACTACAACCTGCCAACGTGGCCCTGTACTCACGTGCTCTGACCGTCCACAGTGTCAAGATAAAGAAAGGTATTTCTGGTAAGAACTCTTAGTCATTCAAGGAATAGACCAGCAATCTGGAACATATGAAATAAGAAAAAAGTGCTAATCTAATTTATTAAGACTATTTTTTAAATATATTAACAGTGTAGACACTATTCCAACAAAAAGTTCTTTGAAATGCATTTTCTATAGAGCAGCTCAACTATTTTGGAGAACCAACCACCAGTTCTGCACCAGTACATTGGAGCTAAAATTAAAAAAACAAAAATCGTGAATAACATTAACAATAGCTATGTGTGTGTGTGTGTTTTTTTTTTTTAAAGTTTAATGCCTTAAATCCTCCAAAGTCATCAGTGCTTTTGGGCCACAGCCAAGTTTTTCATGGACATTTCCATCTAAGTAATGATACTTACCAAGCTCATCATTTCATTCCTCGATACCTCCCAATTCTATTACCTTCCTATTCACATCAATGATTAATGATCACCGATCTGCCCACAACCAACTCTTACAGTTGGTCACATTGTGCACTGCTCAAGAGCCTAGGACAAGTGGGGCTAAAATCCACCTGAGACTCCATACATATAGTTCTTTCTGCCACAGGGTTGCATCTGCACAGAAGAAAATGCATATTTTCTAATTCAAACAAAACACCTTTGTGGATAATGGCAGCCACACTTGCACTGAGCCAGAGACTGAAGAGTTGCCATAGTTTCATTTTTGCAATTCATCGCTTCATCACAGCACATTTGATAAACCATCACTACCACATCTTTATATGTCCAGAAAGAAATGGAAGTTTCTACACCAAGGAGTAGTATCAAAATACAATTTAGCAGCAACTGAATTCCCTTTATATTATTTATTATCAGAATATTAATTTATTTTTTTTCACATAAACATTTCTTGAATTTAACTTCTTCTATTCCTCCTTTTAAGAATTCTGATCACTGGGCTGGTGCTGTGGCACAGCAGGTAAAGAAAGCTGCCACCTGGAATGCTGGCATCCCATATGAGTGCCAGGTCAATTCCTGGCTGCTCCACTTCCAATATAGCTCTCTGCTGATGTACCTGGGACAGCAGCAGAAGATGGCCCAAGTGCTTCGGCCCCCACACTCATGTGCAAGAACCAGAAGAAGCTTCTGGCTGCTGGTTTTGACCTAGCCCAGACCTGGTCATTGAGGCCAATTTGGTAGTGAACCAGCAGATGGAAGCTATCTCTACCCCACACCTCCCTTCTCTCCCTAACTCTGCCTTTCAAATAATAATAATAAAAAAACAGAATTCTGATCACCTCCAAATTATGGTCAATCAACCCAAAAGGCCTTATAGTTGTTTGCTACACAATGTGCCTGCTGTTTCTTAGCCCCAAACTTCTGCTAGTCCCTCAAACTCATAACATTCTTCTTACTTGTGCAGGTCTTAAACACAATACTTAACATTTCATATTATACTATTTTGATTTGCAGATCCATCTCTCCTAAACATCCTTATGACAAATATTGTGAACTATTGAATTGTTTTCTATTTTCTAGATTGTACCCATCTCCGAACACACTCTCAATCTGCTTGTTGACCTGAACTTCATAAACATTCTCTCATAATTATATGACAGCCTCAAAGCGCTTAAGTACAAGGGAAATTACAAATAGTTCTTGGTCCACACATTACTCCTTTTGCAATGCTATATCACTGTAGGTAGGCTAGTTCTCAAACTTAATTCCTTTCTGCTTTTCTTTAATATACAAAATTTAAAAAAAAAAACTTCCTCATATTGATTTGCCTCTAGTCGCATGATATTTATGTCCTGAAGACAGGCACTTACTGACTAAATTCAATAGCATCACATTCATTTTGCAGGATGTAAATACAATTTATCTTGCCTAGCTCCTGGTAATACTCTGAATTGTCTATGCAAATGAGCAGCTTAAACTTGATGCCTTTAGCAAAGTATTACTGTGGAAGACATCAGCATTGCCCAGGCAGGCTTGCCTGTCACAATGAATAATACTCCATGGCTTGTCAAACTGAAATCTTCTGGCTATGATGGTCTCCTCACCATCAAAGTAATCAGCCTCACTAATTCATAGTAATTATTTCAATAACCCTGGTTTGTCTAAAACAACATGAAAGCCTGGATTTATATTATTATATGTCCAGAAAAAAATGAAAGTTTTTACACCAAGGAGTAGTTTCAAAATACAATTTAGTAACAGTTGAACTCCCTTTATTTATTACTAGAAATAATAAATCAAAAAAAAGAAGCTTCCAACAGCACATATAATATTTTACTGCCAAACAATAAAAATAATAAAATAAAATATACTAGAAAATTTTTACAAAGTAGAACAGAATAATAAACAACAGAGAGACAGACAGTCTGACACACAGGAGACTTATAGAGAGCCTTTGGAATACCATTTTAACCAATACAACAGAATACTTCTTTTGACACAAACTTAATTTGGTATCTTTGACACAGTATCAAATTACAAGTACTGTTCTGATTGTCCCTGACACAATAAATAATGGCCCCCTTGGGGGGTTGGTGCAAATACCACATCAGCCATGTGCCTCCCTGCTGAGCTTTAAAGAATTCAAAGTTTTTAGAATCAAGGAAGAATAATGTCAAGTTATAAACACATTAAAGAAACAAATTATACAGGGGAAATACAGGTAAGTGATGACTGGACTGAGCTACTCCTCAGTGTACTTTGGCTCTGCAACAACACCCAAGAACTAAGTATAACAGACAAGGTGATTGTAAATAATTTTAATTAGAGGACCTTGTAAATAGTATTTACATTTTAAAAATATGGCAGATAGCACATGTATATGGCATTTCTGTAGAGAACTTGGAAATACTGTATTGATTTTTCACATAATCCTCTTAATCAGTTTTATCTACCTCACAGTTAGTAGAAATATGATTGCACATTGTCTGACATGGGGTGGGGAGTGACAACTGTGGGCTGTATAGAAGTCCCGTGAAATCATTTGGTCTGGCCTTGCCAAGGCAACAACAGGCAGGTCACAAAATTCAATAAATCTATAGCAGAATAATTTTTAAGTTGATAAAAACTGGCCTATGGATGATGTCATAAATATCCAAAGGGCCCTTGGCAGTAAAAAGGTTCCCCACCCTGCTAACACTGGTCTTCCTGACCTCCTAGTTAGGGAGACAAATTAGACTGCTATTTGAAAAGCATCTGAACACTGTCAACTCTCCCTATTGCACAGGTCTATTAAACAACAAAAGTAATTTACCATCTGCTTATGTCCAGGTGTTATTTGGTAATTCTTTCAAAAAGGATTTATTGATCACCTGTTATCACAACCCACAGCATAACAGGTACATCAGGGATACACAGGTGATTCATCAGACATCCAGGACAGGGAGATAAGCAAAGGAGCTGCAGCCCTATACCCAGGAGAACCGTCCTTCTGCCATTATCCTGGGGCAAGTTCTAACAGCACCACCTTTTGCAATGTGCCAGTGTGAACAAATCATACAGCACTGTGTGGCTAAGAAATGTACAGAAATTAATATGAAATGTAGCTGGCACCATTGCTCAACAGGCTAATCCTCCGCCTTGCGGCGCCGGCACACCAGGTTCTAGTTCCGGTCGGGGCGCCAGATTCTGTCCCGGTTGCCCCTCTTCCAGGCCAGCTCTCTGCTATGGCCCGGGAGTGCAGTGGAGGATGGCCCAAGTCCTTGGGCCCTGCACCCCATGGGAGACCAGGAGAAGCACCTGGCTCCTGCCTTTGGATCAGGGCTGTGCGCCGGCTGCAGCGGCCATTGGAAGGTGAACCAACGGCAAAGGAAGACCTTTCTCTCTGTCTCTCTCTCTCTCTCACTGTCCACTCTGCCTGTCAAAAATAAAAATAAATAAAGAAATAAAATAAAATAAAGAAATGTAGCACATGCCATTACAAATCTCACAGGGACAGAGTGTTCACAGGAGGGAAATATATCCAACAACATCCACTGTGGAGGAACAGGTCAGCTTCTTCTAGAGTACTGCACAGAATTTAAAATGACTTAACACCAAAATATTGCATACAAGTATCTGAGCATCCTACTGATTTTCTGCTACTTCAAAAATGTTACTAAACTAAAATTCATTTATCCAATTGATACTCAATTGAATGTGTATCCAACTGATACACAGTCATTGGTGTTTAAATAAATCATTTAATTACAACTGAATTCATGTTGTCAACTTATGCATGAAACACTGATCCTTTCTAACTGTATTAATAATAATAGCTAATGGGCCTGGCACTGTGGCACAGTGGGTTAATGCCCTGGCCTGAGGCAACGCCATCCCATATGGAAACCGGTTCAAGACCAGGCTGTTCCACTTCCAATCCAGCTCCCTGCTATAGCCTGGGAAAGCCGTGGAGGATGACCCAAGTCCCTGCACCCACGTGGAAGACCCAGAGGAGGCTCCTGGCTCCTGGCTTTGGATCGGTGCAGCTCCAGCTGTTGCGGCCAAATATGGAGTGAACCATCGAATGGAAGACCTCTCACTTTCTCTCTCTCTCTGCCTCTCCTTTCTCTCTGTGTAACTCAGTCCTTCAAATAAATAAATAAATCTTAAAAAGAAATAAATAAAGAAATAATAGTTAACAGGGTTGAGCTCTCACATAACAGGCATAGTTAGCAGCCTTCTATCTGAACACTTTCCATGGATACTTATGACAACATCAAATAATGTCACACAACCACACCCCATTTACCCTTAAGGAAACACAGAGGTTCAGTAACATGTCCAAAGGTACACAACAGATTCCCAGGTGGTATGATTCTAGGGTCCCTCTTTTAAACACCATGCTGTCACTATTATAAGTTCAGCTATTAGAAGCTTAACAATTCAGTACCCAGCCAAACCCTTTTTACATACAAGGATCTAGGTCAGAATCTGACAGTAAATTCCCTGTGGGCAGCCCTGTCCCTCATGTAGAACTGAACTGAGGAATTGCTCTGGATCATCACTCTACAGACATAAGGGAAGCCACCTGCTTTAATAATATTTTCTATTTTGTCTTTATTATTCTGAAATCTTAGCAAGTGGATAGTTAATTATGGACTGAACATGCATTCCTATGTCTCACCCAAGGCTTTGTGAGAATGGCACAAGAAGCCCTAAGATTCAGGGTTCCAAAGATAAAAAACAGAGCTGCTTGAAACTGAAAATGTTCTAGGCCAGCATCACGGCTTACAAGGCTAATCCTCCACCTGCGGTGCCGGCACCCAGGGTTCTAGTCCCGGTTGGGGCGACGGTTCTGTCCTGGTTGCTCCTCTTCCAGTCCAGCCTCTGCTATGGCCCGGGAAGGCAGTGGAGGATGGCCCAAGTGCTTGGGCCCTGCACCCACATGGGAAACCAGGAGGAAGCACCTGGCTCCTGGCGCTGGCCGTAGCAGCCATTTGGGCGGGGGGGGGGGGGGGTGAACCAACGGAATGAAGATCTTTCTCTTCGTCTCTCTCTCTCACTGTCTAACACTGCCTGTGGAAAAAAAAAAAGGAAATTGAAAATGTTCTAAACAGTTATTGACTAGACACATCTTCCAGTTTGAGTCCTCTGTATCAAGTGCAGCTACAATCACATCAGATCATCAGAATAATAATCTTTTCCTCCTTCCCCCACCCTACCATCACACACACACAATTGCTCAGCCCTATGAAAGATAGAAACCTCAACTTAAAGACAAGAACATCAGCATAGTGGTTAAGTCTGGTGTGTCTATTTTAATGACTATCTGTTCTGAGTTCTTTCTAGAACAATATTTAACACTTTCTACTCTATCCAAAATAATATAGAAGCTAACACAGATAAACATGCCCTCTTTATCTCCTTATAAGAAAATGCTTCTTAGAAGTTGGTTCATATGGAGCTCCCTAACTCTGAGACAATTATGTTTTTTTAAAACTCATTGTTGGAGACCAACACTGTGGCATGGTGAGTAAAGCTGCCACTTGCGGTGCCAGCATCCCATCTGGAGTCCTGGCTGCTCCACTCCAGATCCAGCTCTGTGCTAGGGTCTGGGAAAGCAGTGCAAGATGGCCCAAGTGTTTGAGCCCCAGTGCACACCTGGGAGACCTGGAAGAAGCTCCTGGCTCCTGGCTTTGGATCGGCACAGCTCTGGCCGTTGCAGCCATTTGGGGATTTAACCAGTGGATATAAGACTTCTCTCTGTGTGTCCCTCTTTCTGCTTCTGTCTCTCTAACTCTGCCTTTCAAATAAAGAAATAAATCTTTTTTTCCCCCAAATAAACCTTTTATTTAATGAATACAAATTTCATAAGTACAACTTGAGGAATACAGTGATTCTTCCAATCATATCTGCCCTCTCATCCCTACTCCCTCTCCACCTCCTCCTCCCTCTCCCATTCCCAGTCCCATTCTCCATTAAGAAAAAAAAAATGTTCCTGAACAATCAAGACAAGCCTTTTTCAAGTTGCTTCTCAAAGTATCAATTTCACTTCTACACATTTCCTTTTAGGTGCTTATTTAACCCTGGTATGCAGGGTTAAATTTGCAAATCAATCAATGTGATACATCACATTAACACACTGAACAGCAAAATTATATGATTGTCTCAACAGATGCTGAGAAAGCATTTGATAAAATACAACATCCTTTCATGATGAAAGCTTTAAGCAAATTGGGTATAGAAGGTATCTAGGGAATTTATGACAAACCCACAACCAGTCTCATACTGAATGGGGAAAAGTTGGAAGCATTCCCAGTGAGATCTGGAACCAGACAAGGATGCCCACTCTCACCTTTGCTATTCAATATAGTCCTGGGAGTTTTATTCAAAGCCATTAGGCAAGAAAAAGAAATCAAAGGGATACAAATTGGGAAGGAGAAAGTCACATTATACCTATTTGCAGATGACATGATTCTATATACAAAGGATCCAAACAACTCCACTAACAGACTATTGGAACTCATAACAGAATTGGGAAAAGTGGCAGGATATAAAATTAATACACAAAAATCAATAACCTTTGCATTCACAGACAATGCCATGGATGAGAAAGAACTCTAAGATCAATTCCATTCACAATAGCTACAACAAAATTAAACATCTTAGATAAATTTAACCAAGTATGTCAAAGATCTCTATGACAATTCTAAAACTTTAAAGAAATATAAGAGGACACAAAAAATAGAAAATCTTCTATGTTCATGGATTGGAAGAATCAATATCATCAAAATGTACATAATACTTAAAGCAATTTACAGATTCAATTCAATTCCAATCAAAATATCAATGACACTCTTCTCAGATCTAGAAAAAATAATGCTAAAATTCATATGAAAACACAGAAGACCCCCAACTAGCTAAATCAACCTTATGCAACAAAAACAAACCCAGAGGCATCATAATAACAGATTTCAAGACATACCACAGGGCAATTATAATCAAAACACCCTGGGACTGGTGAACAAAAATAAATAAATAAAAAGATGGGTAGACCAATGGAACAGAATAGAAATTCCAGAAATCAACCCGTGCATCTACAATCAACTTATTTTTGACAAAGGAATTAAAATCAAGCCCTGGAGCAAGGACAGTCTCTTCAACAAATGGTGCTAGGAAAACTGGTTCTCCGCATGCAGAAATATAAAGCAGAACTCCGATTTTACACCTTACATAAAAATTCACTCAAAATGGATCAAAGACTTAAATCTATACCATCAAATTATTAAGAGAACATTGGAGAAACATTTCAAGACACTGGCATCAGCAAAGACTTCTTGGAAAAGAACCCAGAGGCAAAGGCAATCAAAGCTAAAATTGACAAATGGGATTACATCAAATTGAGAAGCTTTTGTACTGCAAAAGAAACACTCAGCAAAGTGAAGAGGCAACTGACAGAATGGGAGAAAATATTTGCAAACTATGCAACTGATAAACAATATCCAGAATCTATAAAGAGCTCAAGAAACTCAGTAACAACAAACAATCCAGTTAGGAAAGGGGCAAAGGACTTGGACAGGCATTTTTCATAAAAGGAAATCCAAATGGTCAACACACACATGAAAAAAGCTCAGGATCACTACCCATCAAGGAAATGCAAATCAAGACTACAATGAGATTTTACCTCACCCTAGTTAGAATGTTCACATACAGAAATCAACAAAGAACAAATGCTGACTAGCATGTGGGGGAAAAGGTTCCCTTAATCCACTGTTGGTGGTAACATAAACTGGTACAGACACTGTGTAAGACAGTATGAAGATATCTCAGAAATCTAAATGTAGACTTACCATATGACCCAGCCATCCCACTCCTGGGAATGCACCATAGGAAATGAAATAAGCATTGCAAAGAGTTATCTGTACCTCCATGTTTATTACAGCTCGATTCACAATAGCCAAATATAGAATCACCCCAGATGTCCATCAACTGAAGACTAAATAAAGAAATTATGGTATATTTACACCATAATTATTTCTATCACACAGAAGTAAAAATAAAATGAAATTCTGTCATTTGCAACAAAATGGATGCAAATGGAAACCATTAGTCCCAATAAGACAAATACCATATGTTCTCCCTGAACTGTGGTAACTAATAGAGTACGTAAAAGGTAATCTACAGAAGTGAAATTGACACTTTGAGATGTGATGATTTTGAACAGTCCTTGTGTCAACTGTTAAGGAACATTTTGGTTTTTTTTTTTTTACCCCCCCACTATTTGTTGAACTCTTTACTTAGTGTAGGGTTAATCTTATGTATATAAAGTTAATTGAAAATAGATCTTTGTAAAAAATAAGAATGGGAATAAGAGAGGGAGAAGGAAGAATGTTAGGGGTGCTGGTGGGAGAGAGGATAAGGTGGGATGAATCACTAGGTTCCTAAATTTGTATATATGAAATGCATGAAGTTTATATACCTTAAATAAAATACTTCTAGGTAAAAAAAAAAAATGAGTCAATCACTTAACTGTAAGCATGAAAACCATAAAACTCCTGAATAAAATGTAGGGGTAAACCTTCATGCCTTAGGGTTACGTAATGATTTTTTGATGTGACACCATCAGGACAAGTAATTAAAAAAAAAAAAAAAACAGAAAGTGGACCACATTAAAATTAAAATTCTTTGCTGAGAATTATACTATTAAGAAAGTGAAAGTAAAACTCACAGAATGAGAGAAAAAATTTGTCAATCATTTATTTAAATGACTTCTATATAGAATATACAAAGAAGTCACATAACTCAGTAATAAAAAGACAACTGACCTAAAAAGTATAGAAACATTTGAACATTTGAATGGACTTTTTTGTAAAGAAAGTTGCTCAAAAGCTCAATAAGCACATCTAAATGTGCTCTACATTATTAATCAGGGATAATAGAAATCAAAACACAATGAGATATCACTTAACATCTACTAAAACAGCTATAATCAAATAGGACAGAAACAAAGATATTGAGAAAATGTAACTTTTATCCCACAACTACTTTGGAAAATAACTTGGCAATTCATCAAAATGTTAAACAAATTAAACACCAATTCCACTACTAGATCTATACTTAAGAAAAATGAAAATGCGTCCACACCAAAGCCTGTGTATGAATGTTCACAGAAGCATGATTTTTATCTGCTAAAACAGTACAAACAATCTAAAGTCCATCAGCTGATGTGTGGATAAACAAAATGCAGGTATCCACAAATGGACTACTATTCAGACATGAATATGCAATGATATGTACCACAACATAGATGAACCCTGAAAACACTATAAGTGAAAAAAAGGATGTTAGCAAAGACCACCTATTATATGACTCCATTTAGACAAAACTTCCCTAGACAAGGCTATGATGATAAAACATCAATAACTGGTTCCCTAGGACTGGAGATTGGAGAAGATAGAATGAAGGGTGCCTGTTAATGGGTATTGGACATTTTTAGAGGGGATAAACTGTTCTAAACTTAGATTGCACAACCCTGTGAATAAAGAATCCGAATGTACACTTTAGATGAGTGGTTTCACAAATCTCAGTAAAGCTGTTTTTAAAATGTAGTTGGTGTCTAAAAAGGAAATCATAATCCTACAAAAGACTGAACCTGGACACAGTCAATGAGATTAAAAGTGAATTGGAGGCTGGTGCCGTGGCTCAATAGGCTAGTCCTCCACCTGCAGCGCCAGCACACCAGGTTCTAGTCCTGGTTGGGGTGCCGGATTCTGTCCTGGTTGCCCTTCTTCCAGGCCAGCTCTCTGCTGTGGCCCAGGAGTGCAGTGGAGAATGGCCTAAGTCCTTGGGCCCTGCACCTGCATGGGAGACCAGGAGAAGCACCTGGCTCCTGCCTTCAGATCAGCATGATGCACCAGCCACAGCACGCCAGCCGCGGCAGCCATTGGAGGGTGAACCAACGGCAAAAGGAAGACCTTTCTCTCTGTCTCTCTCTCTCACTGTCCACTCTGCCTGTCAAAAAAAAAAAGTGAATTGGAAGTGAAGAGCACAAGGAACAAGCTAACAAAACAGAACTAAAGATTTATTTTAATCAAACAAAACAGATACATTGGTAAATATCACAAAAAGAGCAATAATGCTGGAATTAATTTATAAGTCAATAAATTCCAATCAAAATCTTGTTTGGTCTGGCAGTTAAGATACTGCTTGGAATGCCTGCATTCCATATTGGAGTGCCTGTGTTTGACTCCTGGCTCCACTCCCTATTCTAGCTTCCCGGAAGCTATAGGTGAGGGCTGCAGTAGTTAGGCTCTTGCCACCCAAAAGGAAAGCTTGTATTGGGTTCTGGCTCCCAGCTTCAGACTGGTCTAGCTCTCACTGGGAACATTTGGAAATGCTCTCTCTCTCCCTCTCTTTCTCTCTCCTCTCTGTATGTATGTGTGTGTTTCTGTGTGTGTGTGTGCGTGTGTGTGTCTGCCATGCAGATAACTTTTTAAGAAAATCCTAACATAATTTTTCTTGAAGTTTGTCAAAATTTTTCTAAAATGAATAAACAAAAGACAAAAAAAGCTAAGAACAGGTGTGTGAAAATATTTACCTTATCATTTTATTATAAAGCTATATTTATTAAGGTAGTGTGAAACTTGTGCAGAGACAAGCAAACAGACCAATTAAAGAGATTGAGAAAGCACAAAAATGTAAGGGTATGTATGAAAATGTGATTACCAGAGGAAGTATTTATAAATTATTATGGAAAGAATAAATACACTAATAAATGGTAATACCACAACTTTTTTAGTCATATGTTCAAGCCAAAAAACAAAAACCACTGGAGTTAACTTTGATTGCTTTATTTCTCGTGATAAACAAATCTACCATCAAATCTTATTGACTTTAAAAAACATAGAATTCCTCAGTCGTCTCCACCCTTGCTCCCTTCAGTCCAGTTCCTACCAGTAGATAGAGTATTATTCAACAAACAAAATAGATCATATTGGTCACCTACACATAGCCCTACAAAAACTTCCAAAATAACTCATGAAAGTTACACAAGTTTTAAAAATTTAACTGACTGATGAGATACTATCCATTAAGTAAAGAGGACTTTTATTTTAAAGCTTCCGGTATGTTGATGGCTAGTGTATTGTGTAAAATACAATACAGGTTATTTGGTTGGCTGTATGACGACATTTCATTTACTATCATGAGAACAGGTATGACGTAAGAGAAAGAAAAGAATTATAAAATTTTTAATTTTAAATTTTTAATTTTAAAAAATTAACTCATGAAGTTACACAAGTTTTGGGAGCCAGCGTGTGGCACAGTGGGTAAAGCCGCCACCTGCAGTGCCGTTAGCCCATGTAGGCACCGGTTCAAGTCCCAGCTGCTCCACTTACAATCCTGCTCTCTGCTTTGGCCTGGGAAAGCTGCAGAAGATGGCCCAAGTCTTTGGGCCCCTGCACCAGCGTGGGAGACCCTGAAGAAGCTCCTGGCTCCTGGCTCCTGGCTTCGGATCAGCGCAGCTCCAGCCATTGCGCTCAACTGGGGAGTGAACTAGTGGATGGAAAACCTCACTTTCTCTCTCTCTGCCTCTCCTCCTCTCTCTGTGTAACTCTGACTTTCAGATAAATAAATAAATCTTTAAAAAAAAGAAAAGAAGTTACACAAGTTTAAAAGGGTTAATATATGTAAAGCAGTGCCTTGCACACAGTAACAATAAAGAGGCAATGTAGTCTTCTCATTTGGTTCTACCTTTTCCCTTTTCCTTCCCATCCTTTCCTTAACAAATTAGACCTAAAGCCAACAGATTAGGCAGAGTAAGGTAGGTGTCAACATGGGGAGGGCAGAAAAAGCCACATGGGCCCAAATGACGTTAGATCCAAAGAGGATAAGGAACATATCACATGTTGGGAGAGGAAGAGTGTCCTGCTTGGGAACTGGAAACTAGTTTGGGATGAGTACATTTGATGAAGTTTCAAGAAAGTTAAGGGGAAATAGAATTGAGAGACACTGTATATTTTCCATGAACCTCCTGAAGACCCCTTATATATTTCCCAGGTCGATCTACCAAGAGGCAGGAGAGAAGTGATACTTCACTGCAAGTGGTCACACTGAGCACACCCAGCGCCCAGATCTTGACTTCTAAATACTATTCTCCATTAAAAGGAACCAGAGGTTCCTTGGAAAAAATAGCTGGCTACAGGATTGGTCACTGGAAGAAAAAGATGAACTTGAAATATCTTGGTGTGTCATAACCCAAGAAAGTTCAAGAAAGACAGAAACATGATGAAAGGGCATGGAAACAAGAGGTTCCCTCTGATAAAATCAGGGACAATTTCAACATCAAAATAAGTAATGGACCTTGAGAGCTTGTTTGGAGATTCTAGCAGGGGAGCGCAGCTACTGGTACATCCTTGACGGAAGATCAGTCCTCCTCTAGCAGGGAACGTTGTCCTCTTCAACTTTGGGAGGAGTGCTGAGGGAGGAAGCAGACACCCACCTAGCCAGCCAGATCAGCTCAATCAACCCTGGCAATAAATGGGGTGACAGATGACACAGCCAGATTGCCCTCACATCCAAAAAATAAGTAATGATAATAATGGTTTACAGCCCACTAGAGACCTATGAGACTACATGGATACAGATAAATATATACATTTGCAAATCCATGCATAATTTTTAGGAAAACATATTTTACATGAATTTTTGAAGAATCTTCTTATGAATAAATTTCCTTTCTTTTGGCACCAAAACAAACTTACCTTTTAATTGCATTTTTCCATAAATTTTTTGAAGTCTTCTTGTAAAAACATAGCTGAGAATGACATCAGCTATACACAGCAATTACATCTCAGGAGGGGTAAAGATAAATAGGTTTGGGGGTAGGAAAGCTCAACTGTAATTATAATACTTTCTTCCTGTTAAGAAATGTAAGTAAATATGGCAATGTGTTAAAATTATTAAATCTGCATGGTCAGTATTTTCTTATTCTGTGTACACCATTGCATACAGGAAATATTTATAATAAAAATCCAACATTCAGGAATAATTTTATAGGAGGAATTTTATGGGTCCTTACCTTCACTTCTTTATTTTTTTTAATATTTGTTTTATTTATTTGAAAGGTAGAGTACACAAAAGGGTTGAAGGATGTGGGGGTCTTCCATCCACTGCTTCACTCCACAAATGCCTGCTACAGACAGGGCTGAGCCAGTCATTCAGAGCCCAGAACTCTGCCCATGTCTCCAATAAGGTGCAGAGGCCCAACCACTTGGACCATTGTCTGTTGCTTTCCCTGGTACATTTCCCAGAGTTGCATTGAAAGTGGAACATTCAGGACTTAAGCCAGCACTCCAATATGAGATACCAGAATCACAAGTAGGGTTTAACCCTCTGCACCACAATACCAGCCCCATCTTTACTTCTGTAAGGACTTGTTTGGCCTACGAATATTGCCATCAAGAAATGAATTATCTACCATCACCCTTCTGTATTGACAGGTTGTAACCCACGAATTCAATCAAGATTGGAAAATATTACAGGAGCTGGCACTGTAGTGCAGCAGGTTAAAGCCCTGGCCTGAAGCACCAGCATTCCATATGGGCACTGGTTCTAGTCCTGTCTGCACCTCTTCCCATCCAGTTCTATGGCCTGGGAAATCAGTGGAAGATGGCCCAAGTCCTTGGGCCCCTGCACCCACGTGGGAGACCCGGAAGAAGCTCCTGGTCCTGGCTTCAGATGGCGCAGCTCTGGCCGTTGCTGCCATCTGGGGAGTGAACTAGCAGATGGAAGTCCTCTCTCTGTCTCTACCTCTCTCTGTAACTCTGTCTTTAAAATAAATAAAAGAAAACTTAAAAAAGGAAACATTACAAAAATAAATCTGTTAAGTTCAAAAAGAAAAAATTTGATTTTGATGCATGCCAAGCATTACACTGAATCCACATGAATGATAGGATATTTAGGCACTGTGTTAGATATTACACATAAGCTACAGAGGATGCAAAGTGTACAAGAAGATGTTGGGTAAGTTATTTGCAGTTTATGTAAGAGACTTAAGGACCCAGGGATTTGGGTATCCACAGGAGCTGAGGTGGTCCTGCAGCCAATCCCCTATAAACACCAAGAGATGACTATACTTTATCCATATCCACCATTTGCTCAGAACCTCAAGTAACAACTGGGACATTTAATAAATTATATCATCATACTTGCAGCTGCCTTTTATTTATTTATTTTTTAAATTTTTGACAGGCAGAGTGGACAGTGAGAGAGAGAGAGACAGAGAGAAAGGTCTTCCTTTGCTGTTGGTTCACCCTCCAATGGCCGCTGCAGCCGGTGCGCTGCGGCCAGTGCACCACGCTGATCCAAAGGCAGGAGCCAGGTGCTTATCCTGGTCTCCCCATGGGGTGGCAGGGCCCAAGGACTTAGGCCATCCTCCACTGCACTCCCGGGCCATAGCAGAGAGCTGGCCTGGAAGAGGTGCAACCGGAACAGAATCCGGTGCCCCGAGCAGGACTAGAACCTGGTGTGCCGGCGCCACAAGGCGGAGGATTAGCCTGTTGAGCCACAGTGCCGGCCACAGCTGCCTTTTATTAAGCAAGCTCTTCTCACATGCCAGGCAAGTGTTGGTGGCCTCACAATGCGCACTCAGGCTGAATTAGCAAGGTGGCACCATCAGTAGCAGCAAAACTGGCTTTGGACTAATCAAAAACTTTACATCTTAACCAGCATCTCCATTTCTAAAAGAATGTTGCTGCTGCCTCTGGCTACAAAGGCAGAGCATTTATTTAATCCATAGGAGTAATATTAACATATATTTTGACTGCTGAATAGTGAGGAAATGTGTAAACAAATCACCCACCTATGCTCACATGGGTATTTGGTAGCAGAACTAGAACTAAATTGTAAGATTTAAACAGATCACTTCATACTTCATTGAGGAGGACAGAGTACACTCATTACAACAGATTTTCCAACAAATGCCACTGTGGGGCCTTGCCAAAATTAAATGTTCCTAATATCACACCACTAAGCACCACTCAAATACATTGCCTTCCAGGAATATCTTTAATACATTGGCTCTTAAATCATGACAACTGGTACTGCTGCCTAAAATGACATACTACACTAAATGCCATGAAAGCACATTATTTGCAGAATAAAAATCAAACTGTATTGTTATTAGAGCATGTCTCTCTATTAGCATTTCGGGACATCATCAAATCTTTTGTGAGTTCTACTAATTAGAATTTGCATGAGGCAAATAAAAACTAGTACTACAGGAACTTTCTCCAGTCTGAGATAATGACAACAAGAAGGCAGACTACCCTAATGGGAAATTCATTGACACCAGTTGTAGGTCTGTCTCTCCAACTAACTCACAACAAGATCATGGCCAATCAGAGCTCCACCAAGCCTCACACACCAAATGACCTGCAGAGTTCTTAAGGAAAATAAGATAGTGTTTGGGAACATACTATTTTTAAAATAAAATTGTAATATACATGCAAAACAGACATAAAAAAGGAGTGTACAGCTAAACAGATTTTCAGACACTGGATACACTCCAGTAACCAGAACCTTGTAACCAGAATTGAAACCAACAACACACCATGTGAAAATATCTTTCACTCACTATCAAGGATAATCTTGCTAATCCTGATGGTTATCTCAATTCTAAAACAATAGCATACTTCTGTCTCTTTTTATATACTTCTAAGTGGAATTACCAAACATGCATTGTTTCTGCCTGGTTTACCTGTTAACATCATCATGGCTGTGACAGTCATTCACACTGTTCCATGTATATGGAGGTGGCATAGTATTGTAGAGTGTGTAAAACACACTATTTCATTGCTGATGGATATTTGGTAACTTTCAGGTTTGGGGTATTACAAGCAGTGGTACCTGAACATCATACTACATTTTTTTTCTCCCAAAATGCACATTCAGCACAATTCTCTTAGGTCCATTCCTCAGATTAGAATTTCAATATCATACAGTACATGTATTATTTTCTTATTTTAACAAACTACCAAAAAGTTGGTAACTTAAACAACACATATTACAGTATGAATGTCAAAAGTCTTAAATTGACCTCAGTAGGCTAAAATCGAGATGTTTATGGAGCTATGTACCTTTCTGGAGACTCAAAGATCAAAATCTATTTTCTTGCCTTTTCCAGCTTCCAGAGGCTCTCTGGCACTCTCTGGCACAGGGCCACTTCTCTCCATCTTCAAAGCTGGCAGCAGCTACTAAATCTGCAGAACAAGTCACCCTAAAAGTCCACATCTGAGAGACCTATGCTTCTGCCTTTCATGGGATATATAGACTTTGAAACTGTTTTTAAAATTTTAAGTACTATAAACATTTTATACAATAGTAAGTCAAACTCAAATTTCTTCCTTTCATGCAGTAGATATAGTCTTCAGTTAGCCTTGTATGTCTTCTCTACAATCAGAAAAATCTTTTTGTAATTAACATCATAACAATAAGTTTTAAAACTTTTATGTCCTTATAATTAATTTCTACTTTATACTATACAATATACTGGGGGTTTCAGAAATACAAAATAAGTAGGTCATTTCTTTCCAAAGTATCAATTGAGCTGATGCACAGAAAAAAAAATTACAGAATTACTCCAGAAAAAATGATAAAGCTGAGGTAGCTAAATATGATATTTAGAGACTTTGCTTCTTATTTCTACCTGGGAGTAGAAATTGAAGCCATAACCTGTATGCTTGGTTTTTGAGCTAGAAACCATCGCTAGCTACACAGCCAAGAGCCAAGAAAAAACTGCCCTATTTTTGATGAAGGACTAATAAACCTTCACTCACTGGCTTTGGCAACACCACAGAAGAGTGCCACCTCACTGAGACATCGGAAGGAAATCAATCATCAAGACATCAGAAACTCGGGGTGGACATTTGGTGTAGTAGTTAATACACAGCTTGGAATACACACATCCCATATCAGAGTGGCTGGGTTTGAGTTCTGGCTCCACTCCCAATTTCAGCGTCTTGCTAATGTGCACCCTGGGAGGCAGCAGGGATGGCTCACTCAGTTGGATTTTCACCACACACTTGAGAAAGCATGACTGAGCCATTGCAGGCATTTGGAAAGTGAACCATCAGATGGAAAATCTCTCTCTCTCTCTCTCTCTCTCTCTCTCTCTCTTTCAAATAAATAAATAAATCTGAAGAATAGAAGGACACAGAGCATGAAGTAAGAGGCTGTAACAGATATCCAACAGGAGATTTAGGAGAAACAAACACACAAAATAGATTTAAAACCTAAAGGTAGGATATATTTTAAAAGCAAGGCGAAGTACAAACCTTGCCCTCCAGGAACTTTTAATCCAGCAGGAAAAAAAGCCTGGCCTATGTTCTCAGAGAGAAAGTAGTATATGAGATGACTTTAGAGCTCCAGGGAAGCATTCACCAACATTGGCATTCTACCTCTCTGGCACGGCACCAGCTTCTAGTGTTACACTACAAACTTGAGTGAGCCAGAGCTGAGGTCAGACATCTTTCCTGAGTTTAATTACAGACTTTCTACAGTAGTATTTACCTTCCCCTTCTTGTTCACATAAGCCAAAGAGTTTCCATCTTCCGAGGACCCCTAGGCTGTGCTCAGAGCACCAGGAACCAGGAAGGAGGATCTGTCAGTTCAGCCAGCAAAACATTTTACTTCTCTGCCCAGATACGTGATACTTATTTTGGGGCAGGGAGCTTACTCATGGTCCATATGATCCTAGGATAAGTAGATAACCCAGAAGGGGACAATTTAATAAAATGCATCCTCTTGGCAGCAGTATTTGTTTCAGTGATATGTAAGCCAAGCAAAACCAAAGAGATTAAATTCTAGGATTCTCACTGGGAATGGCAAGCAAAAGAATTTTTCTCCCAGAACTGTTAGGTTAGTTGCCTGGATCTTTTATGATCACCAAGTAAAAAAATCAGTTCACTGAGACCAAAAACACCACAGCAGACGAAGTAACTACTAAATACGAGCAGTCTCTAGATCCAGTCAGACCTGATCCACAACCCCTCCAGGTCTGTGGGGCATGAGCACGGCCATGGCATGGCCAGGCCAGGCCCGGGGGCTCCGCATGCGCAGCTGCTCCAGGGTGCCCCCGCCCGAGCTGCACGGAACGAAGCCCCGCGAAGCCAAGTGAGATGGCGCCCAGAGGAAGTAAGATGGGCGGAATCCAAAGTTGTTTACCACTAAAACTAACTGGCTGCGCAACATCAGGGGAGGTAACAAAACTAGTAACAAGTGTATAGACATAGGGCTAGTCCTATAGAAATCCCCCCATAAGGTGATTTTTTAAGTGATTGGTTGGTCCTTAGCCCTGCCCCAATGACTCTGCAGTTTTGTGTTATAAAAGGTACTATTATACAAAAGGTAAATGAGTCCTTGCTAGACTTGGCTCCCCGCTGCGTCTGATTGTCTCCAGGACCAGGAGGCTGGGGAACGGGCGAGCGGCGCGCACTTACCTTTCCTCGGACCCAGTCCATCCTTGTACGGGTGGACTAAGACCCAACACAGGTCCTCTTAGTTTTAGGAGCTATTAACTTTCTTTTTCTGGTTAAGGCAGTTTGAGATGCACTTCTGTCATTCAGACCAATGAAAATTTTAGAAACTTGGAAGCAACAGGAGCAGTAGCCATAGCTACTGCAAAAAGAACAGCTGTTCTCTAAATAGATAATCAGTTTAAAATATCAAGAATGATCTGGGCCGGCGCTGCAGCTCAATAGGCTAATCATGCGCCTTGCAGCGCCGGCACATGGGGTTCTAGTCCCGGTCGGGGCGCCGGTTCTGTCCCAGTTGCCCCTCTTCCAGGCCAGCTCTCTGCTGTGGCCCGGGAGTGCAGTGGAGGATGGCCCAAGTGCTTGGGCCCTGCACCCACATGGGAGACCAGGATAAGCACCTGGCTCCTGCCTTTGGATCAGCGCAATGTGCCGGCCTCAGTGCACTGGCCGCAGCGGCCATTGGAGGGTAAACCAACGGAAAAGGAAGACCTTTCTCTCTGTCTCTCTCTCTCTCTCACTGTCCACTCTGCCTGTCAAAAAAAAAAAAAAAAAAAGAATGATCTGGATTGTAATCCCAATATTATCCTAACTCTTTAACCATATCCTACTTTGATAATTCAATCATCATTTGATAACATCTTAGAACTCTTCTGACCACCTTAAAAGATTTCACAAAATTATGAACAATTTAAAACAAAATGATTTGACTGATTAAAATACAAAAAAATCACATTTAGGATTTTATGGAAATTAAGAGATGCCAAAAATAAAGGCCTTATTTAAAGGCTTGAAAGGTAGAAATAAGTAATATTGACATTGAAAGATTTGGGCATATGTAGAAGCAAATATAGGTTAAGATTTGGGCACACGAAGAAAAGCAAGACTATTTATGAATAGGGGAGGATATAGGTGCAATGGGGAGAGATGTCCACAGACGTATTTAGATAACTTGGAGCATAACCCCAATCAGACAGAAGTGACTACAAAAATCCCCAGGCACCTCAATGGAAACAATTTATCTTTTTTTCTTTCAGCCAGGAACTCTTATTCCTCACCACTCCATAGTGTTACTAGGATCTTCCCCATAACCCATGAGTATCAAATATTAATGTTGAGCAGAGCACTAAACTCGTCCCTTATCTTCATTCTGTCTGTGGGAACCAATGTATATGTGACCAGAAATACAGAGCAAATAATGTATAAAGTATCCAATATGAAGTTACTAGAATGTATTCCAAAGCAGGCCATATTTGGTTGATAACAAGACATAATTTGTACACTTCAACACATCTGAAATCAAACTGTCTTACTCTATTGTCAGCAAGATATAGCCCTTATGCAATTATAACTGCCCGCCCAAACACACATTTGGCTATCCTTCCTGCTTGATGGAATAACCGTAACCTTTTGACACTCCAGTCAACAAAAAATTTGCAGATCATCTGAATAAGGAATAGGAGTGGCCGGCGCCATGGCTCACTTCCCTAATCCTCCACCTGCAGTGCCGGCACACCAGGGTTCTAGTCCCAGTTGGGGAGCCGGATTCTGTCCCAGTTGTTCCTCTTCCAGTCCAGCTCTCTGTTGTGGCCCGGGAGTGCAGTGGAGGATGGCCCAAGTGCTTGGGCCCTACACCCGCATGGGAGACCAGGAGGAAGCACCTGGCTCCTGGCTTCGGATCGGCGTAGCGCCAGCCGTGGCGGCCATTTGGGGAGTGAACCAAGGGAAGGAAGACCTTTCTCTCTGTCTCTCTGTCTCTGTCTCTCTCTCTCACTATCTAACTCTGCCTGTCAAAAAAAAAAAAAAAGAAGAAGAAGAAGGAATAAGAGTCTTACTTGTTGTCAGGTAAACCAAACCATGTGATGATACAATCAATGTGTACAGAATGTATGCCAACAGCTTGGAAGAAAATCCCAGAGACAATCAGAGCAATGGTTTGAGTTCTGGTTGTTCTGCTCCTGATCCTATGAATGCACCTGGGAAAGCAGTAGAGGATGGCTCAAGTATTTGGGACCCCTGCCATCCATATGAGAGACTCGGATGGAGTTTCTGGCTCCTGGCTTTACCTTGACCCAGCCCCAGTGCTTGTGCCCATTTGGGGAGTGAATCAGAGGATGGAATATATCTGTTCCCCCCTTTTCTCTCTCTGTCAGTCTGCCTTTCAAATAAATAAAATAAATCTTTTCTTTTTTTAAAAAATAAAAGATTCAAGATTAATATCCCTGAGGGCACAGAGGCTGATATCATGAGGGAAAACAGACATTGATGAAGCCAAGTCAGAAGTGTTTCAGTACTCAGGTCTGCAAGCTACCCAATTGATTAAGCTAACATATTTCACTTTAAATATGTACAAGAATGATAAATTAAAAATGTAAGCTTAAAAAAGAAAAGAAGGCTGGGAGTGGGGGAGGCATGGGGAAAAGCTGATAGGTAGCTGTTACAGTTCAATGACTGTCTAATGTTCCACAGCACAAGAGGGTGACTACAGATAACAACAGTGTACCTCATATTTTCCTATAGGAGTTTAATATAATATATTCTCAGTGATATGAAGACATAATAAAATTATTTGACACTATTTTTGCTTCCCAAAGGTGCTTAAAATAATGAAAAGAAAATAATTGTGCATTAGATTCAATGAAGTAATTTATATGTAATCACACATAGCAGATCTACATTCTAGTTTGTGGAAGGTATAGTTTGTTTTGGCATAAGCAGAGTTCTTTGTGAGTCCCAAAACACTATGAGCTGATTTCCTTACAACATTGCCCATGGACTTATAAATCTCTCTTGACAATTATGTAGTCATATCTTTGCCCTGCCAAATCTGTTTTGGGAACAAACAATACTATTAACTTTATTTCTGAAATGTCCTCTTAATATATTTCTAAATTCACAGAAAGAAAAATACAACCCTAGCAACACTTAAACCAGAAAGGCATACACTTACACTAAGGCCTGTCTTGAACCATCAGTGTTTCACATTTGTCCCTCCAAAGTTTGTTTTCTAAGGAACTAAAGCTCTTGGAAATCAATTGCCTTTTTAGAGATACAAATGATATACTCTCACAGAACACTAATTATATGAGTATTAGAGTTTCAAGATTTATCTAAAAATCAATAAAAATTTACAAACAAAATAATGGATGCTTCTTTGCTCTAATAATATACTTTTAAAATCACCTAGGATAGACAATATGCTAGGCTGCAAAGAAAATCTCAGCAAATTAAAAAAAAATCAAAATCATGCCAAGTATCTTTTGTGAATACAAGGAATGAAGCTAGAAATTAACAACTTAGGAATTTCTAGAAAATATGCAAACACATGGAAACTGAATAAAAGGCTCCTGAATGAACACTGGGTCATAGAAGAGATCAAAAGGGAAACCAGAATATTCCTAAAAACCAATGAAAGTGACAATACAACATATCAAAACTTACAGGGTAGTGCAAAAGCAGTGTTAAGAAGGAAATTTATATTGATTCTTCCAATCCATGAGCATGGAAGATTTTTCCATTTTTTTGGTATCCTCTTATATTTCTTTCTTTAAGATTTTGTAATCTCATCATAGAGATCTCTGACATCCTTGGTTAAGTTTGTTCCAAGGTATTTGATTGTTTTTGTAGCTATTGTGAATGGGACCGATCTTAGAAGTTCTTTCTCAGCCATGGCATTGCCTGTGTATACAAAGGCTGTTGATTTTTGTGCACTGATTTTATATCCTGCTACTTTGCCAAACTCTTCGATGAGTTCGAATAGTCTCTTAGTAGAGTTCTTTGGATCCCCTAAAAAAAGAATCATATCATCTGCAAAGAGGGATAGTTTGACTTCTTCCTTCCCAATTTGTATCCCTTTAATTTCTCTGTCTTGCCTAATGGCTCTGGCTAAAACTTCCAGTACTATATTGAATAGCAATGGTGAGAGTGGGCATCCCTGTCTGGTACCAGATCTCAGTGGAAATGCTTCCAACTCTTCCCCACTCAATAGGATTCTGCCTGTGGGTTTTTCATAAATCGCTCTGAATGTATTGAAGAATGTTCCTTCTATACTCAATTTGCTTAGAGTTTTCATCATGAAAGGGTGTTGTATTTTATCAAATGCTTTCTCTGCATCTATTCAGATAATCATATGGTTTTTTTCTGCAGTTTGTTAATGTGGTGTATCACATTGACGGATTTGTGAACACTGAACCATCCCTGCATACCAGGGATGGCCAGGATTTTATTGAGGATTTTTGTGTCTATGTTCATCAGGGAAATTGGTCTAAAGTTCTCTTTTTTGCATCTTTTTCAGGTTTAGGAAATAAGGTGATGCTGGCTTCATAGAAAGAATTTGGGAGGATTCCCTCTTTTTTGATTATTCTGAATAGTTTGAGAAGAATTGGAGTTAGTTCTTCTTTAAATGTCTGATAGAATTCAGCAGTGAATCCATCTGGTCCTGGGCTTTTCATTGTTGGGAGAGGCTTTATTACTGATTCAATTTCTCTCTCAGTTATGGGTCTGTTTAGGTTTTCTATTTCTTCATGGTTCAATTTAGGTAGGTTATATGTGTCCAGGAATGTCTCCATTTCTGATAGATTTCCCTGTTTGCTAGCATACAACTCTTTGTAGCAATTTCTGATGACTTTTTTTAATGTCTGTGGTGTCTGTTGTTACATTCTCTTTTTCATCTCTGATTTTTTGATTTGGGTCTTTTCTTTTTTTAGTTAGTTGGACCAATGGGTTGTCAATTTTGTTTATTTTTTCAAAAAACCATCTCCTCGTTTGGCTGATCTTCTGTAACTTTTTTTTTTATTCAATCCTGTTGATTTCTTCTCTAATTTTAATTATTTCTCTTCCCCTACTAGTTTTGAATCTGGTTTGCAGCAGTTTTTCTAGATCCTTGAGATGCACTGATAGCTCATTTATTTGGTGTCTTTCTAATTTCTTGATGTAGGCACCTATTGCTATAAACTTTCTTCTTAACACTGCTTTTGCTGTATCCCATAAGTTTTGATATGTTGTTATCCTCACTTACTTCCAGAAGTTTTTGATTTCTCTTTTGATTTCTTCTAAGACCCACTGTTCATTCAGGAGCATGTTGTTCAGTCTCCATATGTTTGCATATGCTCTTGGGATTCCTGAGTTGCTAGTTTCTAGCTTCATTCCACTATGGTCTGAGAAGATGCATGGTATGATTTCAATTCTTTTGAGTTTGCTGAGACTTGCTTTATGGCCTAGTATGTGGTCAATCCTAGAGTAGGTTTTTTGTACTGCTGAAAAGAATGTGTACTCTTTAAGTGTAGGATGAAAAGTTCTGTAGATATATGTTAGATCCATTTGAGCTATAGTGTCTATTAAATCTGCTGTTCCTTGTTGATCTTCTGTCTGGTTGATCTGGCTTTTGATGAAAGTAGAGTATTGAAGTCCTGCAATACTATTGTATTGGAGACTAAGTCTCCCTTTAAGTTCCTTAACATATCATTTAAATAAACTGGTGCCCTGTAATTAGGTGCATATATGTTTATAATAGTTACATCTTCCTGCTGAATTGATCCCTTAATCATTATATAGTGCCCATCTTTGTCTCTCTTAAAAGTTTTTGTGTTAAAGTTTATTTTGTCTGATATTAAGATGGGTATGCCAGCTCTTTTTTGGTTTCTGTTGGCATGGAATATGTTTTTCCAACCTTTCACTTTCAGTCTGCATGCATCATTGTTGGAAAGATGTGTTTCTTTTTTTTTTTTAAAGGCAGAGTTAGACAGTGAGAAAGAGAGAAAGGTCTTCCTTCCATTGGTTCACCCCCCAAATGGCCACTACGGCCAGTGCTGTGCTGATCCAAAGCCAGGAGCCAGGTGCTTCCTTCTGGTCTCCCATGTGGGAGCAGGGCCCAAGCACTTGGGCCATCCTCCACTGCCTTCCCAGGTCACAGCAGAGAGCTGGACTGGAAGAGGAACAACCGGGACTAGAACCCAGCGCCCACATGGGATGCTGGTGCTGCAGGTGGAGGATTAGCCTAGTGAGCCATGACACCATCCCAGGAAATATGTGTTTCTTGTAAGCAGTAAATAGATGGGTTTTGTTTTTTAATCCATTCAGCTAGTCTGTGCCTCTTAACTGGAGAGTTGAGGCCATTTACATTCAATGTGACTATTGATAAGTAATAACTTTGCCCTGCCATTTTCCCAAAGATACTTTAATATATACGTTGAACTTCCTGTGATCTTTCACTGGGAGATTTTTCTTCCATTACCTTCTTTTGTATTGATGGACGTGTTGCTGTGTTTCTGTGTGTAACACATCATTAAGCATCTTTTGCAGGGCTGGATGAGTGGTGACAAATTCTTTCAATTTCTGTTTGCTATGAAAGGTCTTTATTTCACCTTCATTCACAAATGAGAGCTTTGCACGATGTAATATTCTGGGCTGGCAGTTTTTTTCTCTTAGTACTTGCACTATATCTCGCCATTCCCTCCTAGCCTGTAGGGTTTCTGATGAGAAGTCTGCTGTGATTCTAATTGGAGATCCTTTGAGAGTAATCTGACATTTCTCTCTTGCACATTTTAGAATCTTTTCTTTATGTTTCACTCTGATGAGATTTATTACAATGTGTCCTGCTGAGGATGTCTTTTGGTCATGTTTATTGGGGGTTCTGTGTGCTTTCTGAACTTGGATGTCTCTTTCCTTCTCCAAATCCAGGAAGTTTTCTGCTAGTATCTCACTAAAAAGGCATTCTAATCCTTTTTCTCTCTCCATGCCTTCAAGAACTCCTAGAACCCGAATGCTGGCTTTTTTAATAGTATCCTGTAGATTCCCAAGAATATTTTTTAGATTTCTAATTTCCTCTTCTTTTCTTTGATTTGTCTGTATACTTTCCTGTGCTCTGTCTTCTAAGTCCAATATTCTCTCTTCTACCTCATTGATTCTGTTTTTAATGCTCTCAAATGTGTTCTCCATTTGTTCTATTGAATTCTTCATTTCATTTTGATTTCTCTTCCATATCTCAATTTCAGGTTCCACTATGTTCCTCATTTCATTTTGATTCCTACTTAAGATTTCATTTTCACGAGAGAGATTTTCTTTCCTGTCCTGTATGGATTTCTGTAGTTCATGAATTTGTTTTTGATAACTTCTAAATGTTCTTATCATAAATTTTTTGAAATCCATATCTTGCATTTCTTCTATCTCATCATCTTCATAATATGTACTGGAGTGTCATGTTCATTTGGGAGCATCATAATGTCTTCCTCGTTCTTATTTCCTCAGTTTTTGCATTTGTTAGTTGGCACTGTGGAGATATTCTTTGGTTTCTTCTTTGGCACAGCTGTTACATATATCCAAATGGCACCTGCTCTATTATCTCACATACCTTTGTAAGGTGTGTGAAGAGAGAGAATCGTGTCCGTACCATCCCTTTTGTTTTTTCCTCTCCTCTAGTTAGGCTGGTGTACTTTCCCCCACAGGGCTTCAAGCCTCGTTCCCTCTAGG
This sequence comes from Lepus europaeus, assembly GCF_033115175.1. Classification (NCBI taxonomy): domain Eukaryota; kingdom Metazoa; phylum Chordata; class Mammalia; order Lagomorpha; family Leporidae; genus Lepus; species Lepus europaeus. The sequence goes on along the minus strand of NC_084835.1, from coordinate 62,218,570 downwards.
CTCTTCCTGCCACTTTCCTGCCAGTGTCTCAGGCTACTGCTGTTCTATCTCACCTCTCTTTTCAGCGCTGGTGTGGGGGAGAGGATTCTTGGCAGCTGGGCTCCTGAGCCATGGGCGCCCATGTCCTCCACATAGATCCACTGTGTCCCTCTAATTTCAGAAGAGTTTCCTCTGCAGTTTTTTTCCCTAACTCTTCCCTGAGACTTCACTGTCTCCACTTTTATTAAACTATCTTTTCCTGGACTATCAGTGAGCTCCCTCCCTATTCCACCAGCTTGGAGCCCCTAATACTTATTAATATTATTAAAGTTTTCCAAGTTTTATTTTTGTCTAGAATTGGTATGTATTTCAATAATAACAAAAAACGAGGGCAGGATCACAGCAACTAATATTTTTAAGGGAAAGGAAAGAAAACAAACTAAGTAACTACCTGTTTCACATAATAGTTAAGTAAGGACACAAATTTCTTATCACCTGATTAACCACTAAAAGGCTAGTAATACACAAGTTATATGTCGCAAGAGTATGCCATATAGAATACAAGTTATAGGTGATAACTATGAACATCATTCATTATATTAAATTAGTCAAATATTATAAAATCTAAGATTATCAAAGTACATTTAGAAATCTAAACACTAAACCTATTCACATACAGAAGAAACATTTTAAATTTAAGAAAATTTGCTTTTTAAAAAAGTGTAAAAAGACATACCATGCAGAAAACTACAATTTTTGAAAGCTAGTAAAATTATACTAATATGGGGCAAGCATTTATCCTACAAGTTAAGATGAGATACACAGAGGTTGGTTTTGTAGCACAGCAGGTTAAGCTGCTGCCTGTTATACGAGCATCCCATATAGGAGCAGAAGTTCCTTCCTGTCTCAGCCGCTCTGTCCAATCTAGCTTCCTACCAATGCACCTGGGAAGACAGTAGAAGATGATCCAAGCGCTTGGGCCCCTGGAGTTCCAAGCTCCTGGAACTTTCACCTGGCCCTGCACCAACCATTGCAGCTATTTGAGCAGGGAAGCAGTAGAGGGAAGATCTCTCATTCTCTGTCTCTCCCCCTCTGCCACTCTGCCTTTCAAATAAATTAAAACATATGTAATTTTTTTTGTAAAGATGAGATACCCACATCAATGTTAGAGTACCTAGGCTAGAGTTCTGGTTTTGGTTTGCAATTTCAGCTTTCTTTTATTGCAGACCCATGGAGACAGTAATGAAAGATCAACTAATTGTGTTCTACCACACTTGAAGACCTGGATTGGGTCCCCAGCTCAGGGTCTCAGCCCAGCCCAGTCTTAGCTGCTGCAAGCATTTGAGATGTGAACCAATGAATGGAAGTTCTCTCTTTTCATGGGATGGGAGTGTCCCCTCTCTCTCTCTTTCTCTCTCTCTCTCTTTCTCTCTCTTCTTCCCTCCTTCCCTCCCTCAAATAAACATGTTCTCTGTAACATTAAAAAATTACATTAATACAAGATAACCTAGACTTTAAGATATGATTACCAGATTCCCCCAAAAAAGGCTATCGAATTGTCACAAAGGAATCCATCTATTTGACAGAAACAGCAGTCTAAATTGGTGTGTAGTCAGTAAAAGAGCTTCAATATATTTAAAGAAAAAACTGACCATTACCAAAGGAAGTAATAGACAAATCCACAAACATGTAGGAGAATATAAAACACCATTATTAGTAGCATATAGAACAACTAGGTCTATCATTGTGCAAAGGAAAATATCAAATCAACCATGCATTTATACATTTGCCAAAATTTACTATATGCTGGGTCATAAAACAAATTAATTTTTTTAATCACCAAGGAATTATAATCATTCGAAATTACTCTCAGGACACAACAGAATTAAGCAAGAAATCAATTTTGATTAAAAGTATACATTTATTTAAAATAAAAAATATTCAACTAAAGCAAGGAAAAGTTAAAAACCTGAATGTTACGTTGTCTATAAAAGAAATTGAATCCCATATTAAAATTTTACTATAAAGAAATCTTTGGCCGGCGCCATGGCTCAACAAGGCTAATCCTCCACCTTGCGGCGCAGGCACACCAGGTTCTAGTCCCGGTCGGGGCGCCGGTTCTGTCCCAGTTGCCCCTCTTCCAGGCCAGCTCTCTGCTGTGGCCCGGGAGTGCAGTGGAGGATGGCCCAAGTCTTTGGGCCCTGCACACCATGGGAGACCAGGATAAGCACCTGGCTCCTGTCATCGGATCAGCACGGTGAGCCGGCCACAGCGCGCCGGCCGCAGCGGCCATTGGAGGGTGAACCAACGGCAAAAGGAAGACCTTTCTCTCTGTCTCTCTCTCTCTCACTGTCCACTCTGCCTGTCAAAAAAAAAAAAAAAACACTTTATGCCCAGATAGCTTCACCAATGAATTCTTCCAAATATTTAATTCCTCCAAATATTTAAAGCTCATATTTTTCCAGAATATAGAATAGAAGTAAACTTTTCTATCTAATTTATAATGTGAAGATAACATTAGTCTCAAAACCAAACAAGGACATTACAAGAAAAGAAAATTACAGACTAATCTTTAATGAACATGGACACAAAGAAGCATAAGGATTGTGAAGGAGGAAAACTCTCATTATTTTCAGGCAACATATATCTGAACACAAAAAACCAACTAATTACTAGAATTAAGTAAATTTACCAAAACTGCAGGACACAAAGTCATTCTTGTTTCTACATACCTGCAACAAAAAATGTCCTTTATAATAGCATTAATTAATATTAAACATCTAGTAGTAAATCTAACAAAAGATGAATGAGATCTCCACATTGAAAACTGTAGAACTTTAGTTAGAAAAAAAACTGAAAACACTAAGATAAACAAAAAAACCATATATATGGGTTATAAAATGCAATATTCAAAGATTACAATTTAGGGGCTGATGCCATTGCGTAGTGGGTAAAGCTGCTGCCTGCAGTGCCAGCATCCCATATGGGTGCCAGTTCAAGTCCCAGCTGTACTACTTCAATCCAGCTCTCTGTTGTGGGAAAGCAGTGAAAGATGGCCCAAGTCCTTGGGTTCCTGCAGCCACATGGGTGAGCTGGAAGAAGCTCCTAGCTCCTGGCTTCAGATCGGTGAACCTCAAGCCATTGTGGTCATCTAGGGAGTGACCCAGCAGACAGAAGACCTCTTTGTCTCTACTTCTGCTTCTCTGTAACTCTGCTTTTCAAATAAATAAATCTTTTTTAAAAAAAAAAGCAAAAAAAAAAAGATTACAATTTACTCTGGAGAAATTTGTTGATTCAATATAATTTAATAAAAATACTAATAAGTGGTTTTTTTCATTAAGACTCTGGCAACTGGATCATAACATTTATATGGAAAGGTGAAGGGACAAGAATTAAAATCAGCTAGATAGCTCACATTACCAGATATCAAGATATATAAAGCTGCAATAACTATGACAACATGACACCAACAGAAGATAAACAAGTATCACTGGAACAGATTAGAGAATTCAGAAACACATACAAAATATGACACAGTTCACCCATTTGAAATAAGATATGCAATAGGTTATATACAATGGGAAAGATAGTCTTGAATGACTACTGCTGTCAGTGGATTCTGTATGGTATAGAAAGAATCTTGACCTCTACCCAACCTATACACCAAAAGAAAATCCAGATGTAAAAGGTAAAATAACAAAATTTCTGGAAACAAACAAACAAAAATAAATAAATAAACTACTGGATATTTCCAAGACCTTGGGTATTAAGTGCTTAAACAATACAGAAAAAAAACCAACTCTAAAGGAAAAATATATACATAAAGGACTACACTAAAATTAAAAAATCCACTAAAAGGCTCCATTATGAAAGTGAAAAGGCAACCCAAACACCAGGGTAAAATGTCTACAATACATATCCAAAGCTTCTGCCCAGTAGAAAGATCAGCAAAACTTTGAATAGGATTAATATCAAGAGTAAGTAAAGAACTTGTAAAACTCAACAATAGCAACAACAAAAATCTAGGAGGTGAGCGTTATGGCACAGTACTTTTAGCCACCAATTTAAATGCCTGCAATCCATATTATAGTGCCTCAGTTCAAGCCCACCTCCATTTCCAATCCAGTTTTCTGCTAATACACATCCTAGAAGACAGCAGGTGACAGTTCAAGTACTTGGGTGGGAGACCCAGATAGAGTTTCTGGCTCAGGTTTTAGCCTGGTTCCACCCTAGTTGTTGAAGGCACTTGGGAAGAGAACCAGTAGATGGAATATTTCTCTCTCTCTCTATCTCTCTCTCTCTTTCTCTCTCTCCCTCCCTCCCTCCCTGACATTCAACTCTTGAAACAAAAATAAATAAAAACATATTTTAAAAATCAAATTTAAAACAGTACAAAGGACTTGATACACTAATGATCAATAAGCACATGAAAAGATGCTCAACATTACTTTCCATCAGAAAAACATAAATCCACTCCATACCTAGGAGAATGACAACTTCAAAAAATATAGAAAATAGCAACTGTTAGCAAGGATGTGGAGAAATTGGTAATTTGTGCATTTCTGTGGGAGTATAAAATGGTGCAGGTGCTACAGAAGACAATAAAGCATCTGTTTTAAAAAACTAAACAAAGAATCACTATATGATCCACAATTCCCCTTCTTCTAGGTGTAAGCTAAAAAAAAAAAAATGATTGAAAGCAGGGAGTTGAACAGAAGTTTGTGCACCATTGTTCACACAACAACATTATTCAGAATAGCCAAAATGTGGAACAACTCAAATGTCCATTGACAGATGAATGGATAAGCAAAATGTGGTATCAAGACACAATGGTATATTACTCAGTCTAAAGAGGAAATGAAATTTTAGCACATGCTACAACATGAGTCAATCTTGGAAACATTATGCTAAGGGAAATACACCAGGTACAACAGGACAGGTATTATATAATTTCACTTAATTGATATACACAGAATTGTCAAGATTGTAGATACAAGAAGAATGGTTACCACAGGCTGGGGGGAAGGTAAGGTGGAATTAGTGCTCAATGGGTGCAGAATTTCAGTTCAGGATGATTCAAAACTCCTGGAGACAGATGTTGGTGATGGCTGCATTAACAATCTTAATGCACTTAACTCCACGAAATTACATACTTAAAAATGCTGAAAACAGTAAATTTTACGTGTGTATGTGTAAACAAAATATATATAGAATATATATATGTGTGTGTGTATATATGCAACCACAATTTTATTTTTTTTTCATTTATTAAACTTTTATTTAATGAATACAAATTTCCAAAGTACAGCTTATGGGTTACAATGGCTTCCCCCCTCCCATAACTTCCCTCCCACCCGCAACCCTCCCCTTTCCCGCTCCCTCTCCCCTTCCATTCACATCAAGATTCATTTTCAATTCTCTTTATATACAGAAGATCAGTTTAGTATACATTAGGTAAAGATTTCAACAGTTTGCCCCCATATAGCAACACGAAATGAAAAAAATACTGTTGGAGTACTAGTTATAGCATTAAATAACAGTGTACAGCACATTAAAGACAGAGACCCTACATAATATTTTTTAAAATAATTAATTTTCTATGTCATTTCCAATTTAACACCAGGTTGTTTTTTTCATTTCCAATTCTCTTTATATACAGAAGATCAATTCAGTATATAATTAGTAAAGACCTCATCAGTTTGTACCCACACAGAAACACAAAGTATAAAAATACTGTTTCAGTACTAGTTATAGCATCACTGCACATTAGACAACACATTAAGGACAGATCCCACATGGGATGTAAGTACACAGTGACTCCTGTTGCTGACTTAACAATTTGACACTCCTGTTCATGGCGTCAGTAATCTCCCTAGGCTCTAGTCATGAGTTGCCAGGGCTATGGAAGCCTTTAGAGTTCGCTGACTTTGATCTTGTTCCGATAGGGTCATAGTCAAAGTGGAAGTTCTCTCCTCCCTTCAGAGAAAGGTACCTCCTTCTTTGATGGCCCCGTTCTTTCCACTGGGATCTCACTCACAGAGATCTTTCATTTAGGTCTTCTTCTTTTTTTTCTTTTCCATGGTATCTTGGCTTTCCATGCCTACAATACTCTCATGGGCTCTTCAGCCAGATCCGAATGCCTTAAGGGCTGATTCTGAGGCCAGAGTGCAACCACAATTTTAAAAGTTGATTTTAAAAAACATTTATTGGGCACCTATTATTTTCCAATCATACTAATTACTGAAACCATAAGTGAATTTCCCCCTGCCATTAAAAAACGTGGGCTAAAAATTTTCTGTTTCTTGCCTTTCCCACTTCTATTCACTACTCAAGAAGCAGCCACTCTCAGTGTTCTCTGCCAAATCTTTTACAATCTACAGCAGCAGGTACTTCAAACTCATAACCAAACATCACAACACACCATGATTATTACATCTGCAAGTATGAGGGTACTTCAAAGAGTTCTTGGAAAATGAGTTCTATGAAAAAATTCACAATTTCGTTCTTTTAAAAAAATTTCAAGATTTTTTATTTATTTTCTTTATTTGAAAGGCAAAGAAAGAGAAAGAGAAAGAGATAAAGATAGAGATAGAGATAGAGATAGAGATAGAGATAAAGAGATAGAGAATAGATATAGAAACAGAGCCTGAGAAAGACTGCCCATCCACTAGTTCACTCCACAAATGTCCAAAACACCCAGGTCTGGGCCAGAAAGAAGCAATAATCCAAGAACTCAATCTAGGTCCTCTGGAGGGTGTCAGGGACTCAAAGCCACCTAGGCCATCATCTGCTTCCTCCAAGGGTGTACATTTTCCAGAAACTAGAAACATAAGCAGAGCTGGGACTTAAACCCTGGCAGTCTGACATGGAATACAGGAGTCCCGAATGGCATCTCATCTATGACACCAAATATTTTTCTGTTTCTCCACAGAGTTTTTGAAGGACCCTTGTCACTTTCTTTTCTTATTCAAATCAAATCTGCTCATCTTTTATGAGTCAAATCTGTGGGCCCAGTTTAGACCTGTTACTTAATTCACCCATTTAGAAGAGGTTTATTCCACCCAGGTTCTCAATAAATTTTGTCTTCACTATTCTCTTAAATATTTTGATAGCCTGTTGTGATAAAGAGAAGGTAAGCAGTCCCACATGAAGAAAGCTTCTATATCACACTCTCTGTGTTCAGAGAATAAGGAGAAGTAGATGGCAAGATCTGACTGAACTCTACCACGACTATCTGTCATCTGTAGCTTGCTGACATCTTGGTCATTTGCACTTTGTTGGGTCCTGCTGTCCCCATGGCAGAATCCTGAAAATCCCACAATTACAGGCACCTTTGAGGTCAGCACAGGCAGTGACCCCACTTCTGCCAGGGAAACACACAAGGAAGCCACATCACGGCCAACACAATTTCTCCATCTGTTCACTGCCTTTCCTATGGGTTGAAAATGCAAAGACAAGGAGACAGGACTAGTAGCCTCAAAGCTGGAAGAAATCGAGAACAGACTTCTTTCAGGAACTTTAAACTGTAAAAAATAGTTTCCTCCCACATTCCATTGTCACCTACATTGTTCTTAATACCTTCCTAAACAATAGTTGGATACCACAGAGGTTTTAGAAATCCTTACTTTGAAGGCCCATACCTTTTGTGACCTTCTAGAATATACTAAATGAACAAAATTACAGTTTTTCAATAAACTGAATTAGACGTATATACGT